>NC_081796.1:0-357500 GCF_963082965.1 Carassius carassius
CTCAATCAACTTCTGGGCCAAATCCTGACTGATGGCAACCCATTCTTTCATAATCACTTCTTGGAGTTTTTGTTTGTCCACCCGCCTCTTGAGGATTGACCACAAGTTCTCAATGGGATTAAGATCTGGGGAGTTTCCAGGCCATGGACCCAAAATTTCAACATTCTGGTCCCCGAGCCACTTAGTTATCACTTTTGCCTTATGGCACGGTGCTCCATCATGCTGGAAAATGCATTGTTCTTCACCAAACTGTTGTTGAATTGTTGGAAGAAGTTGCTTTTTCAGAATCAGAATCAGAATGAGCCATCTGTTGTTCAAGAGGGGCTTGACACAAGGAAACCCATGTCTTGCATACCTCTGTGCGTAGAGGTTCTTGAAGCACTGACTTCAGCTGCAGTCCATTCTTTGTGAATCTCCCCCACATTTTTGAATGGGTTTTGTTTATTACAATCCTCTCCTGGGTGCGCTTATCCCTATTGCTTAAACACTTTTTTCGACCACATCTTTTCCTTCCCTTCGCCTCTCTATTAATGTGCTTAAACCAGGGGTCACCAACACGGTGCCCGCGGGCACCAGGTCGCCCCCAAGGACCACATGAGTCGCCCGCAGGCCTGTTCTAAAAATAGCACTTGGGAGCTGCATCTTAAATTACATTTTATTCTGTTGCTATTTTTTTAATCACACTTGCATTTATATATATTTAAAAATGACAATATCTTAAAAATATGTTCATTATACATGAGTTTAGATAAGTTGAGGTGAACTCTGACCTACTCTAGTTCAAAAGTATTTTGCATGAGACAAAACCAGTGCTGAGCACTGAGTGCTCGTGGAGAGTAAGCTAGAGGGCGCGTGCGCGACGAAGATGGTAGCTGAAAAACATGGCAGAAAAAAGGAAGAAAACTTATCACTTTCACAACGAATGGGAGGAGGAATTCTTTTTTACGACTGTGAAAGAAACGTGCGTGTGTCTCATTTGCGGGGCGACTGTGGCGACGGCAAAGCGGCACATTGTGGAGAGACACTTCACTACGTGTCACAAAAGCTACCATGCTAACTACCCACCGGGAAGTGCACTACGGACAGAAAAAGCCCGTGAGCTAAAGGCAGCTTTGGGTAAGCAACAGTCTTTTTTCATGAGGCCGATGAAAAAGTCACAAAAAGCAACCGAAGCCTCGTTTAGAGCTACACATTTTCTGATCAAGAAGAAAAAGGCATTTTCAGATGGAGAAGTTTGCTATGAAGGTTGCTAGCCTGTTTGGTTCAACCTATCTCTGTGAATCAGCGTTTTCTGACATGAACTTCATCAAGAACAAACACAGAACACGCCTCACTGATGCACATCTGAAAGACTCACTCACAGTTGCAGTGTCAAGTTACACACCAGATTACAATACACTGGTGAACAGCATGCAATGCCAGTCTTCCCACTAAAAAAGAAACAGATACCAGATGTTGTCAGTGGCAGTGACAATGGCAGTGCCATGGCGAAGTTTAAAATAAGGAAGAATTGCGTTCAATTTAAAAGTGTTAAAAAAATGCTGATTTGGTCCTTAGTTCAAAATGTGACAATTTATTTAAAAATATGTAAGTTGATTTTTCTAACATTAATAATTGATAACTTTTTGAAACAACATAGTTCATGATTTGTTACAAGGGTTTGTCAGTGGATAGTGAAAATGGGACATTTTTCCCTTTTAAAATATTGAAGAATTGTGTTAAATTTAAAAAGTGTTTTAAAAAATGCTGATTTGGTCCTTAGTTCAAAATGTGACAAGATTTATTTAAAAATATGTAAGTTGATTTTTCTAACATTACATAATTGATAACTTTTTGAAACAACATAGTTCATGATTTGTTAAAAGGGTTTGTCAGTGGCTAGTGAAAATGGGACATTTTTCCTATGAAATGTAGTGATGTAAGTGATCATCTAAAAATGTAACAATTACTGATATTAAAGTGCTGAATATTGATATCTGTTTCCCTCCTTATTGTTATTGTTGCTAATTATTGTGAGAAATCATTTACGTGATTAGTGTCTTCACATTGATGATTATTATTAATAATGTATAACTAAAGGCAAACTGAGCAAATTTGTTATTTCAGAAGAGCGTATCAAACTGGTAGCCCTTCGTATGACTCAGTAACCATGAAGTAGCTCTCAGTTTCAAAAAGGTTAGTGACCCCTGGCTTAAACAGAGAGCTCTGTGAAAAGCCAGCCTCTTTTGCAATGTCCTTTTGTGTCTTGCCCTCCTTGTGCAAGGTGTCAGTGGTCATCTTTTGGACAACTGTAAAGTCACCAGTCTTCCCCATGATTGTGTAGTCTACAAAACTATACCGAGAGACCATTTAAAGGCTTTGCAGGTGTTTTGAGTTAATTAGCTGATTAGAGTGTGGCACCTGGTGTCTTCAATATTGAACATTTTCACAATTTTTCTTTTCACCCTTTCTGAGATACTGAATTTGGGATTTTCCTTAGTTGGAAATAAAGATTTGAAATATATCAGTCTGTGTGTAATGAATGAATATAATAAACAAGTTTCACTTTTTGAATGGAATTAGTCAAATAAATCAACTTTTTGATGATATTCTAATTATATGACCAGCACCTGTATACTGAATTTATTAACTATTATATTATTATTATTATTATTATTATTATTATTATTATTATTATTATTATTATAAGCTACTAGGCCTACTTTAAGTATAGCATACTCTATTGTGCAATAGTACTATATTTTTGTTTAAATTTATTCAAGTTATTCCAATATTTTATTTTGACAGGTTGTCGTAAAGACATTGCAGTTTCTATCTGTGTATACGATACGAATGAATGAAGATAGTTTTATCAAATGAAATGGTGAAATCCTCTCATAGCGCGCTGTGCACATGTGTAGCATAACACATGTGTTAATATAGTGAAGAGCTGAAAACAACAGGCGTGCTTCAGTGTGTGTGTGTGTGTGTGTGTGTGTGTTTGTGTGTGTGTGCAGTAGAGAACACATTGAGCGCTCATTGTATATAACATGTATAACATGTGTATAACGTGTATAACAACACCTTTAAGAACTAGTCCATATTGAGATTTGATTAAATGTACAGCCTACTTTTTATTTATTCCTTCAAAAATGGCCGAATTCCGTGATATTCTGCTGTATACAGCAAGTTCCATTTGTAACTGAATTCCGCAATTCAATCCGTGTCACTTCGGAAACACAGACGGGGTGAATTTATGAATGAAATTGTGAAACAAAAAAGTTCTGAAAGTTCTGACACAAAAGGAAGTTGTTACGTATCCCCACGCTTTTTAAAAGTGGGCAACGTATCACATATTAGACTACACAACTAGCCTAGCACTGTGCTTTCATTATAGCTTAATTTCTTGATAGATCCATTTTTACCTCTTTCCTCCCGCTTCGTGTGGGAACCGGGTTTTCCAAACAAATCAGTCTTTTGCAGCGCTGACGTACTCTAGTGCTGCAGCATTCACTGCAGTCGCACATTGGAGATTTGCGCTCGTAAATTTTTTAATTGGCCATAACTTTTAATTTGTTGCTACCAACTGGGGTGGCAGCAGGGTTGGCAAGGCTTTCTTTTAGGGTGGCATCGATGCATCAATTACAAACCCTGACGATTCATATGCATTGATCTTGAAACATTATTTTTGAATCGTGAATCGCCGATCTTTTCAAAGTGATAAAAATGTATAGCCTGAATGCACTGTAAGTTGCTTGGGATAAAAGCATCTGCTAAATGCATAAATTAAATTTTTTAATTTAATTTAAATTACTACAGGCACAAATTAATGGAGACCTTGAACAGTGTTCATAAATCGTGCCCCTAATCTGTCCTTCACTCGCTCCACTTTTACCGCCTGAGACTGTCACAGGATTGCGCTCACGCTCAGTTCATCTCTGACGCAGCTGACGTGCGATCTATAGGACTCGTGGCCAGTAATACTAAAGTGAAGTAGTTTTACTTTTCTGTAGTTTGTCAATGGCTCTCTGCATCTTACCGATGCCGTTACCTGAGCAGTCGAAAGCTGCATATTTATTGCATGGATGGAGCAAAAATGTAAGTGTCTAAATCATACGCACAGTTCAATTGAATGATAAATGTGTTTTAACAATGCTGATGAACCGAATGTATGAATGAAACTGTTAAAATAACCACAGCATTAACAATGACCTTGAAATAAGAGCGCAAAGTTTATTTTTATAATCAGATGCATGAAAGTAGCATTCATTGTTTTAGCAAACAGACATCGGACACGTTTTCTCTCAGAATCATCATTCGCTGATAGAGAGAAAAAGTTAAATAGCTACTATAGCATTTTATTTTGTGAAAGAAGTTTACACACTAAAAGAGAACTGATCTCGCTCTCATAGACGTGCCAGCCTTTATCTGCAGATAAACTAAATAAATGCAGAATGAACTGCTGAAAAATTAAAAAAAAAACACAACCAATAAAATTAAAATAATTGCTAATTAAATGTAGCCTAGTATATAAAACAATCATAAAATTGTCATTAGGAAAAAATAATTTCATAATAGTGTTACACATAAAGTGTAATTGATTTCTTACAGCTAATTAAAAGTAATATAAAAGAGAATTCCTAGTAAAAAAAATATATATACAAAAGAAAATTATAATCATTATGATAATACATAAGCTAAATACATAAAATAATTGTATTTGACATTTCTGTCACTGCTGAAATGGTGGCTACGCCCCTGGTGTGACAAAATGTTAGCCTATACATAATACTCTTAAAGCTCTTTTTTAAATCTTGGCTTACATAAATTTTTACGTATGCCATTTCGAATCATTAACTAGCACTTAACAATGGACAAATGTTTTTTTCTAACCTATGGTTCTCTAACCATAAAGGCTTCTGTAATTTGCCCCCTGACTAAGCATTTTAAGAATTTAGAGGAAACATTTAAATAATCATGTGAATGGACTTAAAGAGTTGCATAATTGAACCGTTATAATCGAATCGAATTTAATTGTGAATTGAATCGAATTGAATCATTCTAAATTTGCAAAAATCGTTCTTGAATCGAATAAAAAAAATATGAATCGCGAATCAAATTGAATCGCTGCCTACCTGAAGATTCACAGCCCTACTTTACTGTATTTTATGCAATTTTTTTAATTACGTGTTTTATTTTTGTGATTTTCTTTTAATTATTATTTTACTTTTATGTAAAGCACTTTGAATTAGTATAGTGTACGAAATGTGCTATATAAATAAACTTGCCTTGCCTGCCTAAGCATTATAGATAGTTTGTGTTTCTGGTGTAAACTTTATTTATCCTAAATTAATGCTGTATATTGTGCAGTGGGCGAAGTTAACTCCATATACAAGATACATATCTGAGGAAAAATGCATTGTTGGTCAGCACCATCTAGCGTGTAGGCGATAAGAAGGTAGGTCAATCTTTTCGTACTTTGTGTGAAAGCAGCATTCATTGGCAATTTGTCTCACTTATTAGCATTACGCTTAGTGTGAAACAGTTTCATGATGCAGTTTGTTGAGGCTAAAACTGATCCTTACTGGACGTTGTGCTGATGAACAAAAGAGTGTTTAAAGAAAAAAGCAATAAGACAAGCCTACCACAAGTTTAGGGCCTAGGCCGTGTGTTGAAAAAGCGTCTTGTGGACTATATATGAAATACAACAAATAACTGTGTCTGATCTGTCTAAAGCTCAGTTTGTGTTATAATAATCAATATAATATTGTGCTGACACTAGGGCTGGGAAAATAAAGCGAAGCATCGCTAATCTAGAAATTATTCATCATCGAGTCTGAGATTTTCCGAATACATCACTATTCTTTCTTGAGTCGATCCTGAGCTTAGTTTTAAACAGCAGATGGCACTGCATGCTTTAGAAACCGCAGTACTCTGCTTGTTTACAAATCCTTATACACACTTGAACCTAAAATAAACATTCATAAAATTCAAAAAGTTTGAAGTGAATTACAAGGGTGTTCACAGTGGGCTGTGTTTACATTAATCTTACCTAATAAAAGCATTCTGAGCTGAGGCAAAATTAAAGTTAAATGACACAGCCGAATGCACAAGGGCTCTTTAGCACTCTTTAGTGCCTTATGTTGTTAAAGTCTAAAGTCAGAATTGATTCCAGAGGTAATCGATCCATGAATCAATTCTGCATCGATTTATCATCCCACCCCTAGCTGACACAGTGTCTTATTCACTAGCCTGCAGTGTTAATTTTAGAAGTTACCCTGTGGTTCTTTGCAGCCTCAAAGACTATTTCATGTCTTACATTTGGAGTGATCCTTGCTGGTCAACCACTCCTGGGGAGGGTAACAATGAATGTCTCGCATGTCTTTGATTTGTACACAATCTGTCTTATTGTGTATTAGTGGAGACTGTTTAGAGATTGTTTTGTAACTGTGTTCCAGACCGGAACAACAACCCTTTTTCTGATTTCCTCAAAGATCTCATTTGTTCGTGTCTTGATTCATTTCCACGAACATGATCAGAATTTGATAGATTCCTGGGCTCATATTCATAAAGATTCTAAGAATCCTCTCAGAAAACTCTTAATTTAGCTTAAAAACTTTTACGTAGGAGTCTTAGCTTAAGAGCGATTCAGGACCGATCTGAGAGCAACTCTGAGTAAGAGAAAGACAAAAACTTTCATCTTAGTGAGGAGGCAGGGTTGACCCCGTTGCTATATATGACACAATCTTTTGAAGACTGTGACTGGTTGGTTGTCCAAGAAGGAAAAGAAGAGTGATTTTAAGTATAGGGTCTATTCTAATTCTCACTTTGAATTTACATGCTTAATTTTTCCTATTTGACCGTTCTCTCTCTCTCTCTCTGTCTCTCTCTCTCTCACACACACACACACACACACACACACACACACACACACACACACACACACACACACACACACACACACACACATTATATGTGTGTATATAAATCCTTTTTTTTTAATTTACCATGCTTTTAATTTCATATAAGGTATTAGATTGGCTTACAATGATAAAAATTGTTCCACTCTTTCCAATTACAGTGATTGCTGTCCTATTTAAGTGGCGGTTTGAATGTTGGTTTTAATGTATCAAACATGGAATCAAAAATAAGAAGGGTGAGAAAGCCAAACTGGACAGAGGAACAGTGTTTACTGTTAGCCCAGTTAGTGGATGAACACAAGGCCATTCTTAAAGGAAAATTTGGGCCTGGTGTCACAGCAAGGGACAAGAAGCAGACATGGGAGCATATAGCACAAACTATTAACGGTTCATTCCCCCTGCTTGTGTGCACCTATTAGCCTACTATATTCATAAATGCAGTTTTTTGAGCCTGCAAGGTGGGAATGTCCAGTGGAAACGAAATGAACTGCAACACAATAAGATGTTCTGAAAGTGCTGTAATTGTTTGTGTGATCACTCTGCTTACAGAAGGTTGTGACAGACCCAAATCATCACTATTGCATTGTTGCATTTTCCCAGTTGCCTAATATCGTAATGTAGTGATTACTTTAATTTCTGCGCTGTGTTGGCGATGTTAGCACGTCTCTAATAAGATCAGTCACAAACATGATCCCTGCACGATCTAATCTATAGCATCTTATTAACTCGCAGTCATTCATTGTCTGCAACACATTTCTTCTGCCTCTTCGTCTTTCTGCCATTTTCTCCTCTGCTAAAGAAACTCAAGCCTCTTAAAAGTCCTTGTCTGTGCTCCTAACAAGTTTGACCTTAAGACCTCTTTTAAGGGTTAAGATGCTTACTGAATTACTTTTTTCTTTACTAGGATGTTTTCTTTAATTTAAAGAGTAAACGCCCACATTTCTAAGAATTTTCTTAGAATTCTGTCACTAGGAGCTACTTTTTGCATTTTTGCACTTTTTCCTAACTTACCGATTTAGGAGAAAATCTTAAAAATAGTGGGCGTAAGTATTGTAGGACTCCTACATTTTTGCTTTAAGAGTATTTTGTAAAGTGTTCTAGCTCTAAAACTAGCTCCTAAATCTGTGAAACGTTAGGAGTAGTGAAGAGGACTTCTAAGTCACTAAGACCAAATCTGAAATATGTTAAAGTGGCTGTTGCCAACAATCTACCTTGAAATATAAACATTTTATAAAAAAATTTTTTTCTAATTTGTTTGTTTTCGAGGTTATCCCTACTCCAAAAGTTTGATTATATCTTTAATATATAGGCTAGCTGTTCTTGTGTACAGTTTGGTTTTCTTTTATGTTTGCTTACTATCTGCCATGATTATTCTGCTATTTAAAAGGCTGTTTAAATGTATATTACCAAAATTGTATTAGTCGCTAAGTCACAGGAAAAAAAACAAATCCACATGAAGTGGCGAATTCATGCAGTCCGTGAGAGACAAATCTGTAACGGCTGGTCTATGTGGAAATAGTACATTGGGCAGGTCATCCATATGCTCACCTAACATTCATCGACCTCAAATATGGCTTTTCATCTGAGATATGTATCTATTAGCAACATTACATGGCAGCTCATTCTAATGTTAGCTTAGAAAAAGTTGTGCATGTTTGTGCAGAGTGTGGAAGCTGTACAGTAGCGCGCTTGGTCTACTGCATGAAAGATGGAGACGCAGCTGCAATCATTTACTCTTAAAATACTTAATCATTTATGATCAGACAGATAAGAGGGATGCATCTTTTGTATCTGTAAAGATTCTACGTTTATTTGTGTGTACTCAGAATAACAATGAAATGTTGCGATTTTTAAGAATAATTAAAGCAAATGATGTGCTTTCTGTCGTTTTAGATGCTGTGAACTTGAGCGTGTCACTTCGAAACTCCATGGGTGCTTGCCTTATTACAGACATGAAAAATATATCTATAGAGAGTGAAACTTTTAAATGAACCAATTCAAATGGAAAACATATTCTCACATTTGCTATGTAATTCATAAGGGAGAGGGATAAGCTAATAAATTACTATGCAAACTAATGAAGGTAACCATGGCAACAAACAGGGAGGCACAGAAAAATGGAAAGAAATAACAAAAACATAGGAATACTAAACAAAATAAGTGTCTTTGAACACAAAACACAAGACAGGTAAACAAAGGCTAAAATGAAGACAGGTCTCTGTAAGATAGAAGGTGTGATATTCATATATATATATATATATATATATATATGTTTTTTTTATTTATTTAATTTTTTTTTTTTTACAGCAGTTTGTAATGTCCAAATACTATCTGTGCTCAGTTTATTTATTTTTTTCTCCATAACAGGTATAATTGTGACTTCATGGCCTAATATGGACAGAGAAGCCAGAGAGACATATCTGGTTGTGGTTCAAGTGGAAGATATGCTCGGACTCACTGGAGGCTACAGTGCCACAACCACGGTGACCATCAGCCTGATGGATGTTAATGACAACGGACCAACTTTCCAGCACAGTGAGAATCCAAAACATAATCATTACATATTTCAGCCAATCAAACAGTTGAATTATGGTAAACCCCAAAAACATATAATGTCAAATATGTAATTCAATTAAGCAGTACTTCCCTTATACAAATATAAAAATATATTAAGAAAATGTTTCCTAATATATGAATAATCAATATATTAAATGACATAATGGTATATTAATGTTAATATATTACAGTATATTGAATAATACATTAGGATAATACACATTAATAATACACATAGTAATACACATTACAATATAGATTTACATGTGATAAGATATGGTACTGTATGTGTAAAAATATATTCAACATATTTTCATGCAACATATGCACACATAAAGGTCCATCTCAATAAATTAGAATGCTGTGGAAAAGTTAATTTATTTCAGTAATTCAACTCAAATTGTAAAACTTGTGTGCTAAATAAACTCAGTATACACAGACTGAAGTAGTTTAAGTCTTTGTTCCTTTTAAATGTGATGATTTTGGCTCACATTTAACAAAAACTCACCAATTCACTATCTCAACAATTAGAAAATGGTGACATACCAATCAGCTAATCAACTCAAACCAAACTAAGAGATCTAAATGGTCTCTCAGTTTGGTTCACTAGGCTACACAATCATGGGGAAGACTGTTGATCTGACAGTTGTCCAGAAGACAATCATTGAGACCCTTTACAAGGAGTGTAAGCCACAAACATTCATTGCCAATGAAGCTGGCTGTTCACAGAGTGCTGTATCCAAACATGTTAACAGAATGTTGAGTGGAAGGAAAAAGGTGTGAAGAAAAAGATGCACAACAAACTGAGAGAACCACAGCATTATGAGGATTGTCAAGCAAAATCGATTCAAGAATTTGAGTGAACTTCACAAGGAATGGATTTTGGCTGAGGTCAAGGCATCAAGAGCCACCACACACAGACGTTTCAAGGAATTTGCTGAACCACAGACAAAGTCAGAGGCGTCTTACCTGGGCTAAGGAAAAGAAGAACTGGACTGTTGCCCAGTGATCCAAAGTCCTCTTTTCAGATGAGATCAAGTCTTGTGTTTCATTTTGAAACTAAGGTCCTAAAGTCTAGAGGAATGGTGGAGAAGCTCATAGCCCAAGTTGCATGAAGTCCTATGTTAAGTTTCCACAGTCTGTGATGATTTGGGGTGCAATGTCATCTGCTGGTGTTGGTCCATTTTGTTTTTTGAAAACCAAAGTCACTGCACCCATTTACCAAGAAATTTGCTGACCAGCTTTTTGAAGATGCTGAGTTCATTTTCCAGCAGGATTTGGCACCTGCCCACACTGCCAAAAGCACCAAAAGTTGATTAAATGACCATGGTGTTGGTGTGCTTGAATGGCCAGCAGACCTGAACCCAATAGAGAATCTGTGGGGTATTGTCAAGAGGAAAATGAGAAACAAGAGACCAAAAAATGCAGATAAGCTGAAGGCCACTGTCAAAGAAACTTGGGCTTCCATACCACCTCAGCAGTGCCACAAACTGATCACCTCCATGCCACGCCAAATTGAGGCAGTAATTAAACCAAAAAGAGCCCCTACCAAGTATTGAGTACATGTACAGTAAATGAACATACTCTCCAAAAGGCCAACAATTCACTAAAAGTCTTTTTTTTTTTTTTTTTGGACTTATGAAGTATTCTAAATTGCTGAGATAGTGAATTGGTGGGTTTTTGTTAAATGTGAGCCAAAATCATCACAATTAAAAGAACTGTAGCTTCTGCTTAGGATCATGTACGATCGTTTGGGCTTTATGTTGTTGGGATTCCTTTAGCCTTTTGACATTTGCATATAAATTACAGAACCTGGCCCCATGGTATACATATATATGAGTGCATAATGGCTATGTTTACCCCCATTATCTAGAGAAGATACTGAACAGGTCTTCCCATCTGACTTCAAACAGATTCCGAGATAACTAGATAGCCCTCGATGCCAGACACCAAAGGGGCCTGGCTGAGCAGCCAACTCACATTCTGACCACACACACACACACACACACACACACACACACACACACACACACACACACACACACACACACACACATTTTATTCATTTAGATTATTATTAATCAGTTACAAATGTATCTAGTATATGCATGTATCTTTTGTATGTTTCACTATTGTACTGTAGTAGCCTAGTTACAATTCCTCATCTGTATTTGACTCTCAACGCTTATATTCAGGTACATGAGTATATCTCTGCTGTAGGATCTTCGACATATGTTGTCCTTGGTATCAAAACGATCTACTTTTTATTCCCCAAACAATTATGTACATTATGTGATCTTAAAATGTTTCATACAATTTGTACCATAGTTTGGGTAACCAGATAACCAGGTAATCATGCCTTTCATAAAATATACAGATGAGGTGTCATTGAGACAAAGAAACACTTTCCCGCTGAAACTATATGCCTTGTTATTGGTCAATCCTACCAAAAGGGATATTTCCGGAAAACCAGATAAAACCTCTTCCACACCCAAAAAGAGGGCTTCTCTTGAAAATTGCAGTTCCGTTAACACACCCATCACCTTGGAAACCTTGCGACTCCCCTTCCGGGGGAGTCTGATCTTCTGGCAGTTTTCAGCAACTTTGTTGATTCACTTCAGAGCAGACAACCCATGGATGAAATGATGAAGGTTTTACTCCTTACAGGATTCAACAGGAATCTACGAATTATACATGCACCGGGACATTTTACTCAGCAACTTTGTTGATTCACTTCAAAGCAGTCAACCCATGGATGAAATGATGAAGGTTTCACTCCTAACAGGATTCAACAGGAATCTACACATTATACATGCACCTGGACACTTTACATAGAAACTACAGAACCAATGCAAGTTACTGCTTGTTAACTATTTAGATGCACTACTAGGCTTTGACCCCTTTTAATTAAGGTGATGAGATTCTTTGATGGTTCTTAACATGTTGTGATTTAGTTTATGAGTAAATACTACCATGACTCTCCACTCTCTTGCGCGTGAACACTCGCTCGCTCGCTCTCTCTCTCTCTCTCTGCAGTGCGCTCTCTCTCTGTCTCTCTCTCTCTCTATCCATGCCTTCATTTCGTTGGCATCTATGTTTAATGTGTGTATGTTTGTGTTTAGTCAGGTGTCGCATGTTCCCCTGAAGTGTAGTTTAATAAACATCAATATGTATTCAAACTTGGTTGTCTGTGTTTGCTGCTCACAGGACGAGGTCACTTTAAGGTTCCAGTTTCGTTACATGCTCTGGGAGCAATGTATTAGTAGTTAAATTATTTTTCGTGGACAGAGAAATAATTTTACTTAGGGTCATTAAGCGAATAAAACTGTCTGCCCTGGGAACAAACAAATCGTTTTATTGTACTATTAATGCTATAATGCTACAAGTAATTCCTGAAGATGAATGTAGTTAATAGTAACCCGTTATGATTAATTATGTACATCTCACTTTGAGCTAATTTGTTACAGAACCAAAGACTTAAACTACCTCAGTCTGTGTGATTTCAATTTATTTATAAGTTTCAAAATTTGTGTTTTGAACTTTCCACAATGTTCTTATTTGAGATGCACCTGTATATGGAAATATATTATAAATGACTGTTAAATATAAGACATATACAGTATACATGTTTCATATTTTGAAACATAGCTAGCTTACAACAGCATAAGCACACCTACTCATAATAAAGCACTTAGTGAACAGGCTATCACTGTGCTGAAGAGTGCAACACCATAACCTTTTTAAATAAAGTAACATATAATTTAACAGTGTTTGGCCAGTTGTCTTCTTGACCACAGACTCTACTCTTCTGCACAATGGTGACCCCACAAACTTGCACATACCAGAAACCCTTTTATATTTCATAATAATAAAACATTAAAACCTTTGCTGTCACCCCCCATTTTCAGCATGGAGACACAAATGACATACCCAATATGAAAAGGTTGCTGCTCATGAGTCTTTCTGACTAGATATATAATTACCATGTTCACAAAGCTGACACTTCAAAGTTTACTGTTCAAGAATCAGAATTAATCAGACTGTTTAGATAATAGAAATTATAACCTCAAACATAAAAACAAAAATAAAAATATGAACTTTTTTTTTTACATAACTTTTTTTAAAGGTATAAAAACAAATAATAATAAGTTGTTGTCGTAAATGGTTTTAGAAACACAATGAAGCTAATGTCACAAGTCTACTAATGCTTCATTTCAAATTTCAGGACATCATTTCTAAAATAATTTAGTGAAACATTTTCTAAGACCATGTAGTGTGTTTTTAGAGAAGGCTAATAAAAGGCTAATAAAATTGATTTATGGCCACCTGAAAGCTCTCCTGTGTGCCTTAGCCTCATGTCTGGCCTGGCAAACTGCCCTATTCATGATTCTATTGTTGCCACTAGACAAACATTTTACACTTCCGCCAGGTATGAGACATTATCCTCATTATTCTTTTATCATTATTCTTTTGTTTTATTCAGCCATTAGTAGCCTTTATTCTGGCATTAGAAGGTTAACCAAGCCACATCGCTTCAATCCCAGTATACATTTATCCAACTATTATCAAAAGTCTTCCTAAAAAAATACAAAACATTTTCTTACATCCTTAAATGAATTATGACAAAATACATTACAAAGAAGAACTGCACCTGTTCTGCAGTTGCATTAGAGACAACTTTATTATCAAGCTACATAAAACAATTTATGAGATTATTAGTACATTTTTACTCAAAACTCATTTTAAACTACCATCGAGTGTTTCTCTCATGTGGAATTTGGTCATTTACTGTTGTTAAAATATGCTGTTTATAGCCTTTTATATCGCTGCCCAAATTAGAATTTCAGATGTACACATTCTTTATTGTTAAAAATACCCCGAATCTCAAGAAAATAACATACAAACCATATACAGTAGGTGGCCATCTAAAACGGTGATTCTACCGCTGCCGCCGCCGCGTCTGCAAAGTGCATTAACGGCTTTTGACCGTTGAGTGGCACTTTAATCACAAGTTTTCAAACAAGCGTATCAAAGCACATTTTCGCAAATAGACGTCAGCTTTGCCTCACCGATGTGTTACATTTGACTGCAGTCGGGGGAAATGAGAGAAAAACACTGTAGGCTAGTTAAAATATTTAATATTTACAGATGAAAGTTTATTCCTTATGAAGATATGTTCGTTTCTAAGAATGAATTCAAGAGGGATTAATATCAAGCCTCTGAGCCGTGCTTATATTTTCTCTACACCATATTTTATATTTCACACATTTAAATAGGGTGCAGTAATATTTATATAATATTAATTATGTTTTATATTATTCAAGAGAAATTGTGGTTTACTTTACATCAGAGCATTAATAGTGGTAGCCTATTGTGAGCTAGCCTTGTGTGTTTTTTTAATTATTTTATTTATTTTAGTAAAATGTGAGGCACTGTATAATTTCACTCCCATTATTTAGGCCTAATTAAAACAAGAATCAAATAAATTAAACCTGCACGATTTAATTAAATCATTGAAATGCTAAAGAATGAACTGGGCATGGTTCCCCAAAACATTCTTATCGCTAAGTAGTTCTAACCTATTACTTAACTTCTCTCTTAACTCTCAGGCACGATTCCAGACACGTTCGTATGCTAAGTATATCTTCTGTAAGTCATACTTTCATAAGGTTGGTCTGGACCATTCGTAGGCTCTCTCTTAGCATTGTTTGAGTTCAAAACACTAGTCGCTGCCACTGTGCAGCAGTCTTTAGAAACCAGCGCAGTACAAGTCAAACTATGGTATGTTGACAATGTTGTGGATCAATAATGAATTTATGTTATGGACTTTTTAAGAAAATAATTAAATATGTTCGCAATGGATACAGGCCTATTTATAAAGTTGACTTTATTTGGTATCAGAGCTAATATGGTGGTAACTAGCCTAGGCTATTTTTCTAATGTCATAAAAGTGTTTAAATTGGCAATCACTTTTGTTAATTAAAATCTGGCAAACTATTTGGCTTTAAAAGATCTATAAATAGTTAAGCATGGTAGTGTCCATTAAGTGACCAACTATGGCAGTGCTCCAACGTGTCCTTGTATTGAATCAAAGATGGTGCCGGCCGCGGAGCCGTTTAGTCCATGTACATTTTTTTTATTCTGCTTAAGCCCTTTTGACATTTTGCCTGAAGTGGCAATACATTTAAAAAATTGCCTCCAAGACAAGTCATTATGGAGCTGCTGGACCTTCTCAGACCTGCGCTTGCCAGGCTAATGCGGGGGAACTTTACTTCAAGCCCTGAAGTCCAGCTGCTTGCAGCGCTAAGGTTTTTTGCTACAGGGAGCTTCATCGAGGTCATGGCAAGACCTTGGTGCGGAGGTCTGTCCACACTGTCACCAACGCTCTTCTGCGCCATGCCAGGGATTACATCCAGCTGTCGGCAACACATCAGGAGGTCCAGGAGGTGCACCAGGGCCGTCATGCCATTGCTGGCATCCCCAGAGTCTTGGGCCTTGTGGATGGCACATTCATCCCTATCGCCAATCCATCAGTGATTGATCAGGCGTACATATCGCGAAAGGGATAGGCGTCCATAAACGTGCAGGTTATAGGGGACCATAGGGGTGTGATCTCTGGTGGCAAGGTCCAGCAAAACTACAAGTTCCTCTGACGAGAAGCTTGGTACCCTTTTTTTAACGTTGCTTAATGCAACACACTAAGCTTCCAAGAGTGTGCTGAACTCGTAGTTCACAGCAGACACAGGTGAGCAGAACAATACTAACGCTCGGCTCCAAAGCGAAAAGATGGTGTGCATTGCACCTGCTGCCTTCTTATACTCACGCTGTGATCAGTGGCAGCTGGATGCAATAATTGCATGCCAATGTGCAATTGTGCATTTGCTCGTTTAGTTTACACTTGAAGTCGATTGGTCTATCGAAGCAATATCCCATTTTCATCAGTCACAGACGTGGCGTTGAGAGTGACCGACTGAAAGGGAACTCGAAAAATCATACGTGGGAGGCAGACCTATTAAATACCCTCTAGACATCTCTGTTAAAGTTTTAAACCATTTTATACGCGTTTGCATAAATTCTTCTTTCAGAACGGTCAGTAATGGAAAGATGTCTTAAAACTAATTTTTCCTCTGAAACACAAAAACAAAAAAATTTATATTTTATCTTTTGAGAATGGCCAGCTCTTCTCTGTAATCTTGGCAGTTAAGGGGTTAAGCACTGACAGATAAAAAAAAAACGTGTGTATATATTCACATTTATATGGGAGGATCTATGTGTAATAGATACTCAATAAAGGATCAAACAATAAATATTTATTCTTGTCTTCATTTCTAAATATATATTTGTATGCATCAGTATATAGTCATACATTGTCAATGCACATTGCTATATATTGAAAAATATAAACACAAGTTTTCAATATATGGAAATGTATTAGGTGATAAACTGCATAATATTTTACAGTATATTCCAATATACAGTCATGGCCAAAAATATTGGCACCCTTGGTAAATATGACCAAAGAAGGCTGTGAAAATTCATCTGCCTTGTTAATCCTTTTGATCTTTTATTTAAAAAAATCACAGAAATTTATAATTTCATTGAATAATATTATAAAATGGGGGGAAATAACATTATGAAATAAAGGTAATTTGGCCATGTTTTTGGATCAGATCTTTGATTTGATCTTTGTAAACAGTAAAGAACACTTAAAGAAGTAGGGCTAATTCATACTTTCTTTTTATAGCAGCCAATGGTCCACTCAAACAGCTCAATAATTAACATTATATAACATCTTAAAATGTTGTTATGGGAAATATAAGGTTAGGGGAAGAGTTAAAGGAAAGAAAATATAATTAGCATGGCATAAAATTAATAGAGGTCAATGAAAAATTCACACCATGTCAAAAATGCATATTGGTGTGTGAGTACTGACACTTTACATCATTATTAGTATTCAGTGATTTATTGCATTATGTATTTTTTTTCCTGTTTCTGTTGCCAAAGCTCATAAATGTTATTTGAAGTGTTATTTCCTCTTTATGTCCAGATTTGTACACATTTGCTATATCAGAGTCAGCACCAGTGGGTACCACATTGGGAAGAATAATGGCAGATGATGGTGATGTTGGTCTGAACGCTAAAATGAACTACAGCTTAGAAGATCTTGAGGAGAGCAGCACCTTCACAATCCAGACAGACCCTGACACTCAAGAGGGGATTGTCATACTGGCTCAGGTCTTACAGTACAATACGGATATATGCATATGTAACCATCATCATTTAAGTAAAAAAATAAAAAAATTACTAATAATAATAATAATAATAATAAATAAATACACACACACACATATATATATATATATATATATATATATATATATATATATATATATATATATATATATATATATATATAGTACAGACCAAAAGTTTGGACACACCTTCTCATTCAAAGAGTTTTCTTTATTTTCATGACTATGAAAATTGTAGATTCACACTGAAGGCATCAAAACTATGAATTAACACATGTGGAATTATATATGGAGTTATATACATAACAAAAAAGTGTGAAACAACTGAAAATATGTCATATTCTAGGTTCTTCAAAGTAGCCACCTTTTGCTTTGATTACTGCTGTGCACACTCTTGGCATTCTCTTGATGAGCTTCAAGAGGTAGTCACCTGAAATGGTCTTCCAACAGTCTTGAAGGAGTTCCCCGAAAGATGCTTAGCACTTTTTGGCCCTTTTGCCTTCTGTCTGCGGTCCAGCTCACCCCTAAACCATCTCGATTGGGTTCAGGTCCAGTGACTGTGGAGGCCAGGTCATCTGGCGCAGCACCCCATCACTCTTCTTCTTGGTCAAACCCTTGATGCCTTCAGTGTGACTTTCATAGTAATGAAAATAAAGAAAACTCTTTGAATGAGAAGGTGTGTCCAAACTTTTGGTCTGTACTGTATATATATATATATATATATATATATATATATATATATATATATATATATACAGTATAAATATATATTATATCCATCACTTTTTTTTCACAAATGTTGGGCATGATGTTTTCAGAAACAAATTCAAGACACATTTATATTTGTACAAAATAATTAATATTTTTAGTTAAATATTTTAAGTCATAATTAATATTTTAATTCATAATGTTAATTTTCGAACCAGTAATCACTGAACAACTGTTTTATGTTTGTCTTTAATAAGTGTTCTCTTGTCTCTGTAGCCACTGGATTATGAGACCAAGAGGCGGTTCGTCATTGCTGTAGAAGCCATCAATGCAAACATAGACACACGTTTTATGAATGCATATGAGTTTCATGACAGGACAACAATCAAAATCACTGTGACAAATGTAGACGAACCACCCATATTTTATGAAACACCTTATAATTGGAAAGTTCTAGAAAGTGCCCAAATAGGCACTCAAGTTGGTACAGTCTACGCTAAAGACACTGACACAAACAACAATGACATAAGGTAATTTTTTTTTATCTTCTTTCCTTTCTTATTTTGAACTATATTACCTCCTAAATGTCAGATTAGAAGGACATTACATCTGAGGATACACACTGTGACTCCATGGTGACTCTATAGTGCTTTTAAAATATTGCTTAGTTCATTTTGAACAGTCCATGTCGACTTCTATAAACTTACATTTGCGCTGTTGTAGGAAATTCAGTAGTGAAGGCAAGGAGACTCAGATATCTCTTCTCCAGGATTGCTTATTGAGAATACAGTCATCAAATATAACTGAGGTATTCAATCCTTATCAATATTGGCCTTACACCCAGGGGTGAAACAGAGCTGAGCGAATGTCTAATCTAGATAAATACTAACAATAAAAGGTTTGAGGTCTACATGGTCCTGAGATCTAGAGACAGGTCGGCATTCTTTCAAATTGTAATTCTTATCAAGAATTAATTGAGAAACAGAACTCCATTTATTGCTGCAAGCAGTGATTATCCACCAAGTGGACCATGTCAAGGTCATTTGTATGTGCCACACTTCCTTCTGCCACTCTGTCAACCACAAATGCTGCCACAACCTTGTGATCTGTGATCAAACTATTTGATTTCAATCAGACAATGCGTCTAGACGATATGAGACTGTTTACTTTTTTTTTCATTTATCTCTCTCCAGCGCAATCCTGTGTGAAATTTTGAAAGTCTGCATTTTCAATGTCTTAGCATATTGTTGAACAAATTTATTGAGAGGCGCCTGCAATTTAAAAATAAATAGATAAATCCACATTAAATCCCAAAAGGATTCTGTTCCTTTTGGGCAGAGATAATGACAGTGTTTTTAAAAGTTTTATTGACAACAATATATGAACCAAGTATAGTGACTAGGTAAAACTGACCCCACTACTTTAGTTAAAAAAAGACCCCAAAACCAATAAAAAAAAAAAATAAAAAAAAAAGGAAAAATATATTTTTTTTTAACAACAAACCTTTGGGGAAAACAACTACTAATTATAATAATAATGAATAAAAGGGAGCTGTTTACAAAATATTGACTTTCTGTAGATTAGAATGATTAATCAAATTGTGATTAATGCTGTGAGACCAGAGGAAATAATAATGGTGCTATATAATCTTATGTAGAGTAAATTTATAGTAGATATTGAAGTTGTAATTATAACTGATCGAAGAGCTTGTTGACACCGTTTTCCTATTTTCCTAGTTGAATGTGTTGTTTGGTACAGTTGTTTGTACATTTGGAGCCATCTGGAGAAAGAGACTAAAGGATTCTGAATCTACAGCACCAATACATTGTTTTCCATACTGTCTATGTGCTTGGTCAGAAAGTCCATGATTTTTTTATTTACCTGCTGTTTGTTCATGGTTGAAATCTGCATATGGTAACAAATAGGCGAAGTATACGAAAAAAAAGAACTAAAAATAACAACTGTTTCCCTTGAATAGATACAGCATTTTAAAGAGCAGTGACACACGACAGATGTTCAAAATTGATCCAAGTAATGGGACAGTGTATGTGGCCTACCTTTTGGATCGAGAAACAGCAGCCTGGTACAACTTGACCATCGACGCCAGAGAGAACAGTGAGCACATTTTTGTCACTAGCATGCATTAACCACTGACTAACACATATTTGAATATACATGCAGTAGGTGGACAACCAGAATGGGTAATACCGCCGTGTGTACCACCACCGCACGGCCATGGCGTTAACTGCAAGTCAGTCGCATGTTAAAATAATTTGCGAAACTGCCACCAGATGGTGAAAAAGGGACATATTGCGAACTGAATGTAATTGTAAAATGTTGGCTTGTAAATGGAGATGAAAGGACGAAGTAAAACATCTCAGGTTACGAATGTAACCATGGTTCTCTGAGTAAGGAACAAGACACTGCATCCTCTAGAGGGCGGTTTGGGGAACACCTCGTCGTGACCCATGTCTGAATCATACATTGAAAAAACACCAACGGGTTGGCCGGCAACAGCCTCTGACGTCACTATCGGTACAACTATGAACAGGCATCGGGAGAACACGTCATTCACTTCTTCGTCTGAAGCTTGCATCCGAAGCATTGCAGGGAGCTAGAGGACGCAGTGTCTCATTCTCTACTCAGGGAACCATGGTTACATTCGTAACCTGAGATGTTCCCTTTCACAGTGTCTCAACAGATCCCTAGTAGCAACACCCTGTTTAAATAGGTATCCGAGGACATTTGGGTCGGCGCCCAAGATGAACGGGGCTTTTACCAACTCAAGAAAGGGCACGAAGCAACCGTGCAAAGCCCTCACCATATAGGATTTTAGAAAGAACGCAGAATACTAGCGTGCAAACTTACCACAGTGAAATTTCAGAAAATGTGCAAAGACTTTACATGCACACTTACCCTAGCATGTATTTTCAAACACTGTTCTAAGGAGGGGCTCTCATGGCACTCTGATAGAGCAGCTCATAGATGGAATGGTGCATCTCAAAAAGTATGTTTGGGAGTCATCAACTCAATCTGTGGAAATAATGCTGGAGCCTTCTGGGGAAAAAACAGAGAACTCAGTATGATATGAGAAGAAAACTCAGAATTCAGAGTAGTGCTCTCAAAGGCGACCCTTCTTGGAAAAGGGGAGCGCTACTAAACTACCACGAGAATCGCCTAAATAGCCCCTCATGTTGAGGGAAGTGATGCTTGTAGTGTATGGCCGGACATCAATGAAATTCCCTGCAGTGCTGTGCCAGACCTGAAGATCAAGGAGGCTCCCGAAGAAACCTATGATCTCAGCTGCCAAATAACGGAACATGAAGCCGGATGGCTGGTGCTGACAAGTGTTTTGTAAACACTGTAACTGAGCACTGCAAAAGAAACTCACAGAGTTTATTAGTAGACACATAACCACCAGCAATTTAATACACATAAGTATATACAGAAAGGGTTACATACTCAACCACCCTACTGTGCTGAAGTCCTGCTCAAGGTGCACCTCCTTTTAGTCTGGACCATCTGTAGGGTGGTTGCATTATGCGAGAGGTTTCCCCCTAACCATGATCAGGTGTAAAGCTGGTGGTTACAGGGGAACTAGGAAGGGGAGGGTAAAAGCAGAAGTTAAAAATCCCTAAAGGGAGTAGATACTTCAGTATAGCTCTGATTCAGATGAGAACGCTGCCTCGTCTGGATCACATCCCTTAGGTTCTGCTTACCTCCTTGAGACCCACGATTCCTCTTAGCCCTGCCCGCAGGTGGGGGATGAGCGCAAGTCGCGACACTAGCCTTCTGTGCCCTTCTTTGATCCTGAGATCGAGACAGGCCAGGACCCCTATATTGTTTAGGCTCAGACCTGGACCTTCGTGGCACGAAGGATCTGAAAGCAGCGGAGCATGCCTTAGTCTCCCTGAACTTCTCGATCACCATCTCAACTGAAATACTGTAAAGCTCAGAAGGCGAAACCTGAGCATCGAGAAGAAAGCCTTTTCTTTCTTCCCGATGTCTGCCAGGTTCATCCACAGACGTCTCTCCGCCACCACCATGGCCGCCATAGTCCTGCCCATGGCAAAGGTGGTAGCATGGAAAGAGATCTGTGGTGCGGCGCAGCTCAGCTACCTGATCAGGAAAAAGGCCTCACCTCTATCCAGGTCTCTTAGCAGATCAGACTGATATGCTTGAAGCACCACCATCGTGTGTAATAAAGCCACAGCCTGACCTGCTGCTGCATATGCCTTGCCATTTAAGCGAGATGTATTTCTTGAAGGGGCTTAGATGGCAAGGAGGGAGATTAAGAGAGAATGTCTCCCCCGCAGAAAAAAAGCTCTTTCTACAGGGGGCATTCTCTCATATCCGTTTTCGCACAACTCTTCTGCCGAAACCGATGGATGCAAGAAAAAAATGGCCTCTTTAATTTTTATTAGATCTCTGTACACCAAATTAGTAAAGCTGAAAATAGTTTATATTTTGTTTTTATTTTCTCCCTGTGCTTAACATCAACTTACCAAAAGTTACTATGGATGAAAATTAGCCAGTGTTGGCTAAATCTGGCACTTTTTACATATTTATGTATTATTAATGTGCATTGTCCATGATAAAAATAAAAAAAAGAAAATCGAAAAATGATCACTGCACTGCCACTTCTGCTCTGCTCCTGCTACATGCTGCAACACTACCTCTGTTTTGGCTGTGAATACTCTAATCTGTTAAAAAATATGCTTACATTCTGCTTATGTGTGCGGTGTGAAACCAGCTTGAAATTGTCAATCTTGCTTTGTACTACAGGCCACTGCTCTGCAAAACAAACCAAGGCCATTTTTTTAAAATAATAAAATAAAACAAACTAAACTACACAGTGGGGTAAAACACAGCAGCAGGAGGACAGGGCTAGCTGGGCAGACATGAGGGGGGGGGGGGCAAACACAGATCAACATGAAACAATGAACTGGCACAGGACAGAAAACTCTGGGAGAATAAATAGGGCAGCAATCTAGGAGGGTAACAAGGGAGGACAGGTGAGGAAGATGAACCAATAATGGGTTAAAAAGTAAGATAAGATAAACTTTATTGTCCCAAAGGAAATTTGTTTTAGACACACAGTATAGCTGCTGCTTAACACAATAACATGCTAAATACATATAATACAAAGAGAGAACATCACTGCCCTACTCACAATATACATTATACACAATATATAAACTAAATTGAACCCTACCCAGTGTTCAACACACCCTTGGTCAACATAAACATATCTTATAATTAAAATATTATAATTGTTGACCTCTGCCTAACATATGGTATAATGCTTTAATAGACAGTGGGACAAAAGAGTTCTTGAAATGGTTAAGCCTACATTTGGGAACTCGAAAGCGTCTTCCCGAGGGAAGAAGTTGGTACTCAGAGTGAAGGACATGAGTAGGATCTGAAATAATTTTTTGGGCCTGTCTAGTAATGGTTTCTTCAAAAATAGCCTGAAGTGTAGGATGCTGCTTAACCCCCATCATTTTCATGGCTCTCTGTGTTAACCGTGTTATTTGGGCTTTAAGTGTACACTAAGGTTTCCAAACCAGGCTGAGATGCCATATCAAAAAATGCTCTCAATTACAGCATGGTAAAAGAGAAGCAACACTTTCTGGTTGACTACAAAGACTCTCAACCTTCGAAGAAAGTACAGACGCTGTTGGACCTTAGTACAAACGTTTTCCACAGGAGTACTCCATGTAAGTTTATTATCAATGTGAATGCCCAGATATCTGTAAGAGTCCACCTAGGCTATATTCTGACCGTTAAAGACCACTGGTGAGTGGTCTCCGGTGGATTTAGGGTCAAACATAATCTCCACTGTCTTCTTTGTGTTGATGCTAAGGAAATGGTTATCACATTTACTGGACAAAATTCTGGACCTCATGTTTGTAAGTAAGAACATCTGATGTTCCAGAAATGAGACCCAGAATAGCTGTATCATCAGAGAACTTAATCATGTAATTGTTGCCAGTACTGCATGCACATTCGTTATTGTATAATGTGAATAATAATATAATGGAGAACTAACACACCCATGTGGGCCACCTGTGCTGATGTTCATAAGTTCAGACAATGACTTATTCACCCTGACCTGCTGACTACGATTGGTAAGAAATGAGTGGAACCACTTAAAAACGAAGGGATTGACATTCATCTGCTGCATTTTTTTCAGAAGAATATGAGGCTGCAAGGTGTTAAAGGCTGAACTAAAATCGACAAACAGCAGTCTACCCTAGGAATCTCAAGATGTTTAGTTACTAGGTGCAGTAGACTGTTGATTGCATCATCGGTGCCTCTTCAGTGTTTATAAGCAAACTGATATGGATCTAACTGTGGACCTACTTCCAGTTTTAGATGGTTTGTAATAAACTTTTCCATACACTGCATCACAACAGAGGTTAAAACAATAGGTCTAAAATCATTGTTCTCCCGTGGACAAGATTTTTTTAGGAATAGAAGTAATAATTGTCTTCTTCCATAGAGTTGGTACTGTGTGAGAGTTTAGGGACATCTGGAAGATAGGGCACCAGACTAATGCCAGTTCCTCTGCGTATGTTCTTAATAAAAAAGGAGAAATGCCATCTGGACATGTGGCCTTATTAACATTAACTTCCTTAAAAATCTTGTTACTGGTTTTAGGGTCAATCTCCAATCTATCAGCATCATTGATAGCAATACTGTCAAGCAACGAATCACATTCAGCAGAGAAATTATAATAGTCAAACCTCTTATAAAAATAGTTCAACTCATTTGCTTTTGCCAGTTCATCTGTAGCATGCAAGGACTTGTCCGTTGATTTCATGTTAGTTGCTATTTTCATTGAGTCCCATAGTTTTTTAGAGTTAATGTTTTGAAAGTTTTCCTCTATCAGTCCCCTGTGATGTTCTTTTGCTTCTTTAAGCCTGTGGTTTAACTCCTTTTGTACTTTTGTATTTAAGTTGTAGATTACCTTTAATCTTAAATGCTTGATGTTTTCCTGTTAATACAGTCCTTCACTTCCTTTGTGATATAGGGTTTGTTGTTGGGATAGACTTTTACTTTCTTTTTTGGAATCACACCATCAACACAGAATTTAATATAATCTGTAGTGACTACTGTGGCATCATCCAGGCTTGATTCCCTGTAAAATAAGTCCCAATCCTTGCATAGAAAACAGCCTTTCAATGCTTCTATGCTGTCTTCTGAGCATACGTTAATAGATTTCACCAGGGGTTTAGAACATTTAAGGGCAGTCTTATAGGTAGGGACCAATTGTACAGTATTGTGATCAGAATTAGACAAAGCTGGTTTAGCTATGGCTGTGTAGGCATGTTTTAAGTTACCATAGCATTTGTCTAGAATCCGATTTTTCCTGGTGTGACTAATGTACTGGTGTAATTAATATACTGTTCAAACCCCGACAGGGCAGTATTCAAATCACAATGATTAAAGTCTCCCATGATGAAAATAAGGGCATTTGGAGTACGTTCTAATTGTTCGTGAAAGCAGTCTGCCACCTGTGTAGCAGCCTGTAAGGGGTTGCCATTGGGGGGTACATAAACAGAGCAGATGAGAATATTACCAAACTCTCGGGGTAGGTAAAATGGCCTGAGACTTACACATAACAGTTCAACTATAAAGCTGCAGATTTTCTCCCGAACTGTGTATTATCTACATCACTAGTATAATATCTAAAAAGCAGATAAACATGAAGGATACAAATAATTTAATCAAGGTAAAGCTTTAAGCATTTAAACAAGGTTTATGTAGGGCAGGGATAGGCAACTCCGGTCCTGGATGGCCACTATCCTGCAGAGTTTAGCTTCAGCCCTCATAAAAACTCACCTGCCTGTATCTATCTAGTAATCCTGAAAACACTGATTGCCTTGTTCAGGTTTATTTAATTATGGTTGGAGCTAAACTCTGCAGGATAGTGGCCCTCCAGGACTGGAGTTGCCTATCCCTGATGTAGGGTGACCATATGAGCCATTTTCCCAGGACGTGTCCTTGCCAAGATTTCTATATTGCCTAAAACATCCAAAGTAGTTTGACCAATAACATGCAGGTGTTACATAATCAACCAATCATGGCGTGTGAGAAGGTGAGATCTACAGAGAACGATCAAAGCAATCCAAATACACGTACACTTTAGGTGTTTGTTTGTTCATTCAACTTGAAGCATCGCTGCACACCGATCATTTTATGACACCAAAGTACCAAGAGAGTGATTTGAATGCATAAGGAGCCATCTGCTCTGTTCTCTATGGCTCTTAAGAATGTCATACAATGATCGATCTGCACAGCACAAACAGCCAAAATCTGGAAACTTTAGGCCAGGGATAGGCAACTCCGGTCCTGGAGGGCCACTATCCTGCAGAGTTTAGCTTCAGCCCTCATAAAAACTCACCTGCCTGTATCTATCTAGTAATCCCGAAAACACTGATTGCCTTATTCAGGTGTATTTAATTAGGGTTGGAGCTAAACTCTGCAGGATAGTGGCCCTCCAGGACCGGAGTTGCCTATCCCTGCCCTAGGAGACTATGAATAAAGGCTACATGACTTTGCAAGCATTTGACATATTAAATAGTATCATTCTGTGTCTATTTCAGTGCGCAACAGCTTTTTCCACATAGTATAATGCTCTTTCATGTAATTAAATGTGCTGTAATCCAAACGGTTGCATTTCTAAATTAGAGTAATGAAATTAGCATTTGACTCAAAAAATAATGAAAAACACATGAAGGGGAGATGGCCACAATACAGAGAATTGGATGAATATTAAAATCAAACAGGAATAAGAATAATTGTTGCTTTTGTATTTTTAGAAATAAAAATTGCCAAATAAACTGAACAGCTGTGGTGGTGGTTACGGCATATATCTTGAAATAGCCTTCCATCTGGCATCGTTCCTTTCCATACAGTGATTAGCTTCTTTTTCGACTGGTTTGTGCTCAAAAAATGACACAAATATTATAAGAAAGAGTGTGAGAGTGAGACACACTTTCATTATTGCTCTGCATACAGCAGCCTTACTAATGTGTTCTGCATCCTTGATGTTATATAGAAAACTACCATTTGAAAATGGTAGTGCTCAAATAAATATGCATGCGGATATGGCAAAAAATTCTAAATAATTCTCTCCTGATGTAAAAGTCAAAGTCACCTTTATTTATATAGCGCTTTAAACAAAATACATTGCGTCAAAGCAACTGAACAACATTCATTAGAAAAACAGTGTCAATAATGCAAAAATGATTGTTAAAAGCAGTTCATCATTGGATTCAGTTGTCATCTCTGTTCAGTTAAATAGTGTCTGTGCATTTATTTGCAATCAAATCAACGATATCGCTGTAGATGAAGTGTCATAGAGTTGAGCACCCTGTGTGCTATTTTTCAAAGAAATTTGCCCTTATTCTTGCTCTGAACCATGTTGATGTGTATGTTTCATCCAGTGTTTCACTGATTGTGTACACTGATCATAATCCCCTAGTGTTCCTCCATAGTATGAGAAACTCTAACCAGCGCTTAATGCGATGGAGCCTGTTCTTGCAGGTATATGACCTTTCAGTCCGCCACATTCGTGGAAAGGACAATGTTTTGGCAGTTGCTTTGTCAAGGTCGTAAGTGCTTGTTTATATTTCATGTACTTGTTGACTTTGCCATATGTTATTCCATAGCAATGTTTTAAGGGTGGGAGTGTTATGTGGGAGTGTTCTAATCTGTGATTTGTTGCAGTTTCCCTGGTAGCTTACCTGCAATCAATGGGTTAATTGGTACCACCTGAAGGGAGCCACTTAAAGTCTTGGACACATGCTCTCACTCTCTCTCTCTCTCGTCTTGCAGCTAGCACTGCAGCAGTAGTGTTTCTGCTTCTACAGTCCCCTTTTTCTTTTAATATTAAATAAACTTAATTTTGATTGGCAAACTTTGTTGTAGTGTCCTTTATGTTGCATCCCTAGAGCCAGGGTTGTAACATTCCCGAACAGGGCTCCTTTTGCTTTAATTACTGCCTCAATTCGGCGTGGCATGGAGGTGATCAGTTTGTGGCACTGCTGAGGTGGTATGGAAGCCCAGGTTTCTTTGACAGTGGCCTTCACCTCATCTGCATTTTTTGGTCTCTTCTTTCTCATTTTCCTCTTGACAATACCCCATAGATTCTCTTTGGGGTTCAGGTCTGGTGAGTTTGGTCATTTAATCAACTTTTTGTGATTTTGGCAGTGTGGGCAGATGCCAAATCCTGCTGTAAAAATGAAATAATCATCTTCAAATAGCTGGTCAGCAGAAGGAAGCATGAAGTGCTCCAAAATGTATTGGTAAACGGGTGCAGTGAAAACACAATGGACCAACACCAGCAGATGAAATTTGACCGCAAATCATCCCAGACTGTGGAAACTTAACACTGGACTTCAAGCAACTTGGGCTATGGGCGTCTCCACCCTTCCTCCAGACTCAGGATCTTGGTTTCCAAATAAAATACAAAACTTGCTCTCATCTGAAAACAGGACTTTGGAACACTGGGCAACAGTCCAGTTCTTCTCCTTAGCCCAGCTAAGACACCTTTGACGTTGTCTGTGGTTCCATTAAAGGATTTTTAGGCTGCATTAATTAGGTAAACCGGAACCGGGAACACTTCACATATCACCCTATGTACTTGCTACATCATTAGAAGAATGGCATCTACTCTAATATTTGTCTGTTTCTCTCTTATTCCAAGGTCACCATAGCCACCAGATCCAGTCTGTATCCAGATCAGAGGGTCATGCAGTCACCCGGATCCAGTACGTATCCAGACCAGATGGTGGATCAGCACCTAGAAAGGACCTCTACTGCCCTGAAAGACAGCGGAGACCAGGACAACTAGAGCCCCAGATACAGATCCCCTGTAAAGACCTTGTCTCAGAGGACCACCAGGACAAGACCACAGGAAACAGATGATTCTTCTGCACAATCTGACTTTGCTGCAGCCTGGAATTGAACTACTGGTTTCGTCTGGTCAGAGGAGAACTGGCCCCCCAATTGAGCCTGGTTTCTCCCAAGGTTTTTTTCTCCATTCTGTCACCGATGGAGTTTTGGTTCCTTGTCGCTGTCGCCTCTGGCTTGCTTAGTTGGGGTCACTTCATCTACAGTGATATCGTTGACTTGATTGCAAATAAATGCACAGACACTATTTAACTGAAAAGAGATGACATCACTGAATTCAATGATGAACTACCTTTAACTATCATTTTGCATTATTGACACACTGTTTTCCTAATGAATGTTGTTCAGTTGCTTTGACGCAATGTATTTTGTTTAAGCGCTATATAAATAAAGGTGACTTGATTGACTTGACTTGGTTCAGCAAATTTCTTGACACGTCTGTGTGTGGTGGCTCTTGATGCCTTGACCCCAGCCTCAGTCCATTCCTTGAAGTTCACTCAAATTATTGAATCAATTTTGCTTGACAATCCTCATAAGGCTGTGGTTCTCTCGGTTGGTTGTGCATCTTTTTCTTCCACACTTTTTCCTTTCACTCAACCTTCTGTTAACATGCTTGGATACAGCACTCTGTAAAAAGCCAGCTTCTTTGACAATGAATGTTTGTGGCTTACCCTTCTTGTGAAGGGTGTCAATGATTGTCTTCTCGACAACTGTCAGATCAGCAGCCTAGTGAACCAAACTGAAAGACCATTTTGAAGGCTCAGGAAACCTTTGCAGGTGTTTTGAGTTGATTGGCATGTCACCAAATTCTAATTTGTTGAGAATTGGTGGGTTTTTGTTAAATTTATATCATTACAATTAAAAGAACCAAAGACCTAAACTACTTCAGTCTGTGTGCATTGAATTTATTTAATACACAAGTTTCACAATTTGAGTTGAATTACTGAAATAAATGAACTTTTCCATGACATTCTAATTTATTGAGATGTACCTGTTATGGGAAAATTCTTGGACAAGAAAGCCCATAAAGTCATATCCCAGTTAACGACTTACTAAACTGAGCTCCTGAAATGAGGAGACCTTTTCATGTGTCTTTTCGGGCACTTCTATGGCACTGTTTATCCCATAGGTCTTCAACCCTTCTACTGGGGACCCATTGTCCTGAAAAGTTCATTTCCAAACTGCTTCAGTGCACCTGGCTTCTGACTTTTCAAGTGATCCTGAAGACCTTGATTAGCTGGTTCAGCTGTGTTTGATCAAGGTTGCAGCTGAAGTCCCAGGAGCAGGCTTGAAGTCAAAGTCAAAGTCACCTTTATTTATATAGCGCTTTAAACAAAATACATTGCGTCAAAGCAACTGAACAACATTCATTAGGAAAACAGTGTCAATAATGCAAAAATGATAGTTAAAGGCAGTTCATCATTGGATTCAGTTATGTCATCTCTGTTCAGTTAAATAGTGTCTATGCATTTATTTGCAATCAAGTCAACGATATCACTGTAGATGAAGTGTCCCCAACTAAGCAAGCCAGAGGCGACAGCGGCAAGGAACCGAAACTCCATCGGTGACAGAATGGAGAAAAAAACCTTGGGAGAAACCAGGCTCAGTCGGGGGGCCAGTTCTCCTCTGACCAGACGAAACCAGTAGTTCAATTCCAGGCTGCAGCAAAGTCAGATTGTGCAGAAGAATCATCTGTTTCCTGTGGTCTTGTCCTGGTGCTCCTCTGAGACAAGGTCTTTACAGGGGATCTGTATCTGGGGCTCTAGTTGTCCTGGTCTCCGCTGTCTTTCAGGGATGTAGAGGTCCTATTTAGGTGCTGATCCACCATCTGGTCTGGATACGTACTGGATCCGGGTGACTGCAGTGACCCTCTGATCTGGACACAGACTGGATCTGGTGGCCACGGTGACCTCGGAACAAGAGAGAAACGGACAAATATTAGCATAGATGCCATTCTTCTAATGATGTAGCAAGTACATAGGGTGTTATGGGAAGTGTTTCCGGTTCCGGTTTACCTAATTAATGCAGCCTAAAATTCATTTAACGGATTTGGATATTAAAAGCATATTAGTATGTTATGTGTATGCCAGGTTAAAGAGATGGGTCTTTAATATAGATTTAAACTGCAAGAGTGTGTCTGCCTCCCGAACAATGTTAGGTAGGTTATTCCAGAGTTTAGGCGCCAAATAGGAAAAGGATCTGCCGCCCACAGTTGATTTGATATTCTAGGTATTATCAAATTGCCTGAGTTTTGAGAACGTAGCGGACGTAGAGGATTATAATGTAAAAGGAGCTCATTCAAATACTGAGGTGCTAAAGCATTCAGGGCTTTATAAGTAATAAGCAATATTTTAAAATCTATACGATGTTTGATAGGGAGCCAGTGCAGTGTTGACAAGACCGGGCTAATATGGTCATACTTCCTGGTTCTAGTAAGAACTCTTGCTGCTGCATTTTGGACTAGCTGTAGTTTGTTTACTAAGCGTGCAGAACAACCACCCAATAAAGCATTACAATAATCTAACCTTGAGGTCATAAATGCATGGATTAACATTTCTGCATTTGACATTGAGAGCATAGGCCGTAATTTAGATATATTTTTGAGATGGAAAAATGCAGTTTTACAAATGCTAGAAACGTGGCTTTCTAAGGAAAGATTGCGATCAAATAGCACACCTAGGTTCCTAACTGATGACGAAGAATTGACAGAGCAACCATCAAGTCTTAGACAGTGTTCTAGGTTATTACAAGCAGAGTTTTTAGGTCCTATAATTAACACCTCTGTTTTTTCAGAATTTAGCAGTAAGAAATTATTCGTCATCCAGTTTTTTATATCGACTATGCAATCCATTAGTTTTTCAAATTGGTGTGTTTCACCGGGCTGCGAAGAAATATAGAGCTGAGTATCATCAGCATAACAGTGAAAGCTAACACCATGTGGGGCGGCAGTGGCTCAGTGGTTCATGTAGGTTGTCTACAAACCGGAAGGTTGGTGGTTCAATCCCCGGCTCCACCTGACCAAGTGTCGAGGTGTCCTTGAGCAAGACACCTTATCCCAGCTGCTCCCGACAAGCTGGATGGCGCCTTGAATGGCTGACACCGCAGTCGGTGTATGAATGAGTGTGTGAATGGGTGAATGTGAGGCAAATTGTAAAAGCGCTTCGGATGGCCATGTGGTCTGTTGAAAGTGCTATATAAATGCAGTCCATACCATTTACCATGTTTCCTGATGATATCTCCCAAGGGTAACATATAAAGCGTGAAGAGTAGCGGCCCTAGTACTGAGCCTCGAGGTACTCCATACTGCACTTGTGATCGATAGGATACATCTTCATTCACTGCTACGAACCGATGGCGGTCATATAAGTACGACTTAAACCATGCTAATGCACTTCCACTGATGCCAACAAAGTGTTCAAGTCTATGCAAAAGAATGTTGTGGTCAATTGTGTCAAACGCAGCACTAAGATCCAATAAAACTAATAGAGAGATACACCCACGACCAGATGATAAGAGCAGATCATTTGTAACTCTAAGGAGAGCAGTCTCAGTACTATGATACGTTCTAAATCCTGACTGGAAATCCTCACATATACCATTTTTCTCTAAGAAGGAATATAATTGTGAGGATACCACCTTTTCTAGTATCTTGGACAGAAAAGGGAGATTCGAGATTGGTCTATAATTAACTAGTTCTTTGGGGTCAAGTTGTGGTTTTTTGATGAGAGGCTTAATAACAGCCAGTTTGAAGGTTTTGGGGACATATCCTAATGACAATGAGGAATTAATAATAGTCAGAAGAGGATCTATGACTTCTGGAAGCACCTCTTTTAGGAGCTTAGATGGTATAGGGTCTAACATACATGTTGTTGGTTTAAATGATTTAACAAGTTTATACAATTCTTCCTCTCTTATGGTAGAGAAAGAGTGGAACTGTCCCTCAGGGGGTCTATAGTGCACTGTCTGATGTGATACTGTGGCTGACGGCTGAATGGTTGCAATTTTATCTCTAATAGTATCGATTTTAGAAGTAAAGTAGTTCATAAAGTCATTACTGCTGTGGTGTTGGGAAATGTCAACACTTGTTGAGGCTTTATTTTTCGTTAATTTAGCCACTGTATTGAATAAATACCTGGGGTTATGTCTATAGGGTCATGTTATTTAATTCTCATAATAATTTTTCTTTTATCACAAATCATTTATAGTTTGTTAAACACATTTTTATGTCAAAAGAGACCAGAAGCTTACTTTTTTTTTTCATTGTGTTCCGCTTTTATACACTTCTCTGAGTCCATAGGGTATGTTATTTAACCAAAGTTAGAAAACTCCCTTAGCTCTTCTTAACTATAACTGATGCGCAGTGAAGAATAAAATGTATGTTTTACTGCATCTTTCAGGTGATGAGCAGCTGTCCTCTTCAGTGTCTTTGCACATAACACTCCTTGACATCAATGATAACGTGCCCACCTTGTCACAAGACTATCAGCCCTATGTGTGTGAGGATACACAGGCAGGAGAGGTAACACGTACAAGGAAAAAGTTTAAATCTTTCTAATTTTTCCATTGGCTGTGCAAGTATAGAGCTTTCTCGTTCTCTAAAGAGAATTGCTTGCTCATTTTGCTCACCCATTTTAGTCAAAATATGGCCTGTTGGCAAGGATCTAACTATTTGAGTTTGAACTGTTAATAAATTGAGGTACACGTTCAGATTATGTGTTCTCTGTTTGTCTCATTTAAAGCTAATTGAGTTGATCAGTGCCACTGATGCAGATGATCCTGTAGACGGCCATCATTTCTATTTCTCCATGATCCCAGACAAACACATCAACCCGAACTTCACCATCAGAGACAACCAAGGTATGTCACAACATGAGCTTTCTAAGTTTAGAATGGCTGGTTTCACACAACTTACACCTGTGCAAAAACAGTAAGTGGTGGTATTTATTCGGTTGCCTATGTTAAGTGTCAATTTTTCACACAAAAAATGTGAGAAGCACTGTGCTAAATAATTTTGCCCAAACTGCGAGTAGAGCTTCATGCTGATTATTCACACTGCACAATTTTTTAAGTCAGACATTTCCCCACCATTTTTGCCAGGGTCGATATTGTCCCTACCACTTTTTGAAAGTAATTGAAAAATATCTTCCATAATGTATGTATTAAAGGCGATAACAAGATCAACAAATCATTCTTCATAATCTAATTAGGGAGATAAAAAAGACTCCTTACTCATGCATAACTCACGCAGTGCAATAACGATGTGGTTTGCAGATGTTGCACTTTTTTTCCTAATATAATTATATCATTTATTTATTTAAAAAATTGAGTGCTTCCTTGTGCTAAGTAGGCCTGCCCTCTACTAAAGATTTTTTCTAGTCAACTAGTCGCACGTTATATTCAATTAATTAATATAATAATATATTAACCATACATTAATATATGGGGAGACATATTAGAGCCTATTCTGCGCTCAAGCTCACGCATACAGCAATTGCCTCAAAGCCCCAGAAAAGTAATTATGAATGTTTCAGGGAAAAAAATTTACATTTTAATTATTTATTAATAAACTAGTGCTTTCTGAGTTAGTGTTGGGGGCAAAGATGAGGTTTGCTGAATGCCGACGCTGACTCGCCATCTCCACAGGTACGTGCTTTTAAAGGGGTCATATGATGCGATTTAAATTTTTCCATTTCTTTGGAGTGTTACAAGCTCTTGGTGCATAATGAAGTTCTGTAAAGTTACAAAGGCTAAAGTCTCAAATCCAATTATCAAAGTCAAAACTCTGCCACACCCCTCAAAACACCTTGTTTAAACACACCCCCACATATCTACTTCACTATGTGGAAATAATTGCGTAATGCAGCTCAAATGTTCATGCAAAGAAAGAAGTTTCAGTAACCACAGTTAGTGTTGAAGCAGCAATGTCAGGGAGATACTATGTGTATCTAGGCAAAAGTTCTTTATTTGGCCTTCCAAAAGTAGATGCATTTAGGAATCGTTAAGATTACCTACAACAGAACAGCAACACATTTTGTGGACCACTGTTTCATGAACCTAGGAGAGGATGTAATTTAGACTTTGCTATGACAATCTGGCGCTTCTGAATCAGCTACTTTAAGTATGTTATTAGTTTAAATATTTGCTATTGATTGTTCAAATGCGTGTTGCTTGTATGTGTGTGTGAGAGAGAGTGAGAGAGAGAGAGACAGTCAGCTGTCTTAACCGTCCATTGTTTATGTTCTGTAAACACATACAAGATTCATCTCTGTGTCTGTCACGTGACTCTGTACCTCTTTCGGGCTTGAACTGATGGTAAAACTAAGGACATTATTAACTGTCTTTACATTTATTTTGAAAGATGATTATGGAAAGGGGCGTTATATTTAAGAGTGCTTGCAGTGATCGGCCAATCACAATACACTGGGTCAGTTGGCCAATCAGAGCAGACTGTGCTTGTCGGAAGGAGGGACTTTGTAGAAAACTATGTATTTGAGAGAGGGGGGCATAGAGGACCTACAATAATGTACAGTATTTGAAATATAATGTGTTTTTGAACATTAAAGCATTTCAACATATTCTATTAAAGCAAATACACAAAATAATTATCTTTAAAAAAGCATCATATGACCCCTTTAATAGAAATGCACCTTTTCATATGGACTACAAAATTAAATTTTAAATGCCATTTTTGTAGCATTTTAAAAACATCAAACAGCAACTCATTTGAACTGAGCATGCTTTATACTTGCCGCGCCAGCAGGGGAGCAAAGGTGCGCTCAACAAAAATGATACACATATTTATTTTTCACACTAAAGTAAAGTGAAAGACTGCTTCTTAAACTAGAGAAGGTAAAGTGTTGGGTGGGGCATGGGGACATGCAAGCACTGTCATCAGCAGAAAGTTTAGTTTTACTTTTACTTTTATTTTTGTTTCGTTTTAATTTTGAAAAGCTTATCTTTGCTTTTTACCTCATGATATGCTATGGAGGGTCTCTTTAATTAATTAATTAATTAATTTTATTTAATTTTTTATATTCCTCAGTGTTGCTAAACGTTCTTTAATCTTTTAGTTATTATATAGCCTAATACAGAATGTAGTGTAGGCCTATGCCATGCCTCATTTTATTTGTTTTTGTTAATAAACGTTTTGTAAGCAAGTTTTTCATTTAATCTTACGATTATATTGTTACTGTACATTTTAATTAAAAATAACAATGAAAACATCTTTTTTTTGTCTTAAAAGGTGAAAGGTGTATAGATTTAAGCAATAAGACAATTATCTTTTATTGTAAAACCTAACAAGATCACAAAATCGAAAGTGAAAATACCCAAAGCTAGGCTTATAACATAGCAAAAGAGAAATCACAAAATAATACTACTGATGAAAAAATAATGGTTTGAATGTTAACCACTTTCGTTTCCATATAACTATAAACTATGATAAAAGTTCATCAGCAAGCATTGATTAATAGCAAAAAAACCTAACAAGATCACGAAATCGAAAGTGAAAGCACCCGAAGCTGGGCTTATTACATAGCAAAAGAGGAACTCCCATTCTCAAAATTAAAATCACAAATAATACTACTGACGAAACATAATGGTATGAATGTTAACCACTTTCGTTTCCATATCACTATAAACTATCATAGAAGTTCATCAGCAAGCATTGATTAATAGCAAAAAAACTATGCTCATGGGACCAACTGAGAAAGTTAGCCACAAAAGAGTGACCAGTGAGAAGAATGATTCTGAAGCCCTGAATTGCCCAGTTCCTCCTGACAATGACCTAGCATCCCTTAACACCTGTGTTTAAAATTCTCTGGTGCCACCCCTGGTACATTAATGTACTTCTGAAAAGTGAAAATTCAGTTTTTCCAACTCTAAACCCAGTCTCCAAGTAAATTAGGTTATTAAATAAAAAACTATCAAAACAAGTTGCATGGTGTCACCACCACTTTCCAAGCAAAGTTACACTTATACTGGCTGCAGGTCATTGCCGATGTAGAATTCAGTCTCATTTCACACAGCAGGCGATTCTTTTAGATCGCATCTTTCATAATTCACTGGCATGAACGAGCACCACGTGAACGAGCACCGTGTAAACAAGCACCAATTTGCCTCCGATTTTAGGTATTTGTCAGCGATTTTTCAAAACCTGTCTGTAATAGAAAATTTGGGTTAAAATCGTGCAGTGTGAACTCGGCATAAGTCAGTTATAACTTCAGGGGTATCAGGCCATGTCCACAGGATATTTTTATAAAGTGTTTCCATCTTCCTTTTTAATGTGGATGGAGATTTTCTTTTAAAATGCAAAATCATGCTATGAAGCACTGTCAAGAGCATGCCAAAACAACAGGTGGCAATATAATCTCAACCGTAAAGCCATGTTGGCCAATCAGAAGCCTGAAAAAGTTTTCAGTAGGTGGAGATAACAGTGCATGCCCCAACGTCACAAGCCAAAATCTTCGATTTCACTGTCTACATGATAACACTGCAGAGTTTTTGAAAATCTTTACTCTGGCAGGAATTTTCAAAAATGATATGTTTCAGTGACCTTGTGCTGCATCTGCATGTGGATGAATAGCCAAAATGCATAGAAAAAGCAGCAATTTTGAAAATACTTGTGTTCTTGTGGACAGGGACACAGTCTGTCCAGTTAGAAAGCATAAGTCATTGTGAATCAGTTTCACTGCTTTGGTCAAAATGAAAGTGACAACAGGTTCACTGGAGAGGCAACAGCAAGAAAACCCAACAAAAAGGGAATGGTTTTGCAAGTGGTCTTTCCTTATCCTTCCTGACTGATTTTTCTCTAGCTTTGTTACCGTCCTTCTAACTACTTGTAGCATAAGGCAATACATGCAACCCAGTCAGTTTGCACAGGTAGTCCAGCTCCTCCAGGATGGCATATTCATATATGTCCTTGCAAGGAGGTTTTGAAGGTTTGATCATTTTGTTCTCAACAATTTACATAATGTATATAAGTAAATATTTTAACATTTGATATTTCATTCATTGAGATCAAATGTAAGATTGTAGAACTGTTTCCTTAATTCTTTTTAGCATTTAACACATTTATATGATGTACTGTGTGTATATATAATTGTGTCATAATCTGAAACTGTCACAGATAACACAGCTAGCATTCTGGCACGGCGGAGCACCTTCACCCAACATGATCGCACACACTACCATCTTCCTGTGGTGATCAGAGACAGCGGTTCCCCCATTCTGTCCAGTACCACCACTCTTACCATCAGAGTGTGTGCATGTCAGCCTACAGGTTACTGCCCATCGGGTGGCTTGGAAGTCTCTCTGGATGTCAGCATGCAGATTTTACTTGGCCTGTCTGTTTGTCTTATCATACTTGCAGGTGAGCAATTATGGGAAGTGGTATTAAGAACGTCTCATTCAAAGTGACTCCTTTTAAAGTTGTATTTATATAACCCTAGATAGATTTCACCATTTCTGATGAATTGTGGGATATATTTATGTGGTTGCATCAGTACTGAATTGCAAGAATCTCTTTTCTAGCAGAGCTCTTGTTTTAACGAGGGAATATTATCTACAGTCCAAGCAGGCAAGTATGACAGAATACAGGAAAATCTAATAAGCTCTCATAATCAATATACTGATAAACCAGTGTGACATCATTCTAATATAATAACACAGATGCTTAATCAAGTATCAGAATGCTAATGATATACTGTATGTAAATTAAATTGCATATATAATTTGCATATGTGCAGTACTGAGTGAAACATAATGAACATTTCTCTTTAGTCAGACAGACATTATCCTTAACACTCTGTAAGACTACATTTTGTGATAATGACCATCTGACTATTCATTATTGTTTACTTGTCTCTTATTTTGTAATGTTTTGCTCTCTTTCATTTCCGTTTTTGCTTCCTGTGTTAAGTTACTGTGCCTTTGTCTGGTGTTGTCCATTGTGGCTATGTGTTGGTTTTTCTTCCGTTTCTATTTTCTTTTGGTTTAGTTTTGTTACTTGTGGATCTACTTAATTTTGTTTTAGTTTCTGTGCTTGGCTGTGTGCATTTTTGTTTAGGCTAATTCACCTTTTTCAGGGCACATGCTTCCTAGAGGACCAAATTTGGAATATCCTCTAGGGACGCTTTGTTAATTTCTTGACCATCCCCTGTAGATATGTGGTTCCTCCTTCACAGCGGGAGAGGTGGAAGAGGCCCCTGTCATGGGGTCATTACAGAGTCTCCTCCCATCATGTCCACCACTCCTATTTCACTGCTGCCACTTCTGAGTCTTGGCCTGTTATGGCCAAGGAAGTCATCTCTGAATTCTCTGCCTGTCCTGTCACTGCCACAAAAGCCATCCCTGAATCCTTTGCTCATCCTTTCATGACCACAGAGTCAGTTTCCAAAAATCCTGCCATTTCCAAACCACAGAGGTACTCTCTGCCTCAGAGAACTCTCCTCCCATCCAGTTACAGCCACAGATGCCTCTGCTAACCTCTCTGTGCTTTGTGTTACAGTAGCGCCTGACCCACCGCTATGGATTACTACTCCACTGCGAGGGTCTTCTGTTCGGTCTGATCCTCTGCCCATCTGCTCTGCCTTAATGGTTACCTGCTAGGCCTGAGCCCCTTTGGCGGTCTCCAGCTCTGCACCCTCCATTCTGCGGTGGGGATCTTCAGCTCCATCTACTCTGCTGTTGAGGCCATCTCCTCCGCCTTGGTGATTTTTTTGCTTCAGCTGCTCTGCTGGCTTCACCTGGTCTCCTGCTCTATCCACTGGATCCGCCCTGGTTGCCTTTTCCTCCATGTTCTTCTGCTCTATCAGCCAAGCCCTGGTCTCCAGCTCTGCCCTGGCCACCTGGTCTGAATGCTCCACCCTGGTCTCCCACTCTGCCTGCTCCAACCATTGTCTCTTGCTCTGCCACATTCTCCAGGCCCTCTTCCACTCCACGGGCCTGGCCTTCTGCCCCTCCCCCTGTTCCACTTCCACTACACCTCCTTCCTGGACTTAAAGTGTGTGTTTTGTTGTGGAGTGATGGAATCTACTCCTTGAGGGTAATCTGTGACTATCCTGTCTCGTGTTTCCTTATTTTGTGTTTAAATGCTCCTGTTTTTTTTCCTGTGTTGAGTTCTTGTTTTCTTGTTCCCTATGCTGCCTTGTTTGCCTTCATAGTTTCCCTTGTGTGTTACCATAGCTATCCTTGTTATTCACATTACAGCTGATGACCTCCACCTGGCCCTTGTTCACCCTGTGTATATATATATATACAGTACAGACCTAAGGTTTGGACACACCTTTTCATTCAAAGAGTTTTCTCCTCAGATCTTTACATTGGTTACCAGTCCGGCAGAGAATAGATTTCAAAATTCTCCTCTTTGTCTTCAAATCCGGTTTATCTCTCTGAACTTATTCATCCGTACATTCCGTCCAGAAGTCTCAGATCCCACGACCAGGCGCTGCTGGTAGTCCCTCGTGTCAGACTTAAGCGTAGAGGGGAGCGTGCTTTTGCGGTGGCAGGGCCCCGTCTGTGGAACACCATGCCTCTAGAGATCAGAACGGCTTCCAACCTCTCTGTTTTTAAGTCTCTGGTCAAAACTTATCTATTCTCGTTAGCATATTGATTACTTATCTTAGACTGTTCTTATTATTTTACATTTGCTTCTTGATTTTATAATTAATCTTAGCTTAGTTGTTCTCTATGTGCTTATGTCTGTTTTGCTGCTTTTATTTTTTTATGCTTGTTCTGTAAAGCACTTTGGTCTGTCTAGCGGCTGTTTAAATGTGCTATATAAATAAATGAACTTGAACTTGAACTTGAACTATTTTCATGACTATGAAAATTGTAGATTCACACTGAAGGCATGAAAACTATGAATTAACACATGTGGAATTATATATGGAATTATATACATAACAAAAAAGTGTGAAACAACTGAAAATATGTCATATTCTAGGTTCTTCAAAAAAGCCACCTTTTGCTTTGATTACTTCTTTGCACAGTCTTGGTATTCTCTTGATGAGCTTCAAGAGGTAGTCACCTGAAATGGTCTTCCAACAGTCTTGAAGGAGTTCCCCGAGAGATGCTTAGCACTTGTTGGCCCTTTTGCCTTCTGTCTGCGGTCCAGCTCACCTCTAAACCATCTCAATTGGGTTTAGGTCCGGTGACTGTGGAGGCCAGGTCATCTGGCGCAGCACCCCATTACACCCCGTGACTCTACAACCCGAATTCCGGAAAAGTTGGGACGTTTTTTAAATTTTAATAAAATGAAAACTAAAGGAATTTCAAATCACATGAGCCAATATTTTATTCACAATAGAACATAGATAACGTAGCAAATGTTTAAACTGAGAAATTTCGCACTTTTATCCACTTAATTAGCTAATTTAAAATTTAATGCCTGCTACAGGTCTCAAAAAAGTTGGCACGGGGGCAACAAATGGGTAAAAAAGCAAGCAGTTTTGAAAATATTCAGCTGGGAGAACATCTAGTGATTAATTAAGTTAATTGATATCAGGTCTGTAACATGATTAGCTATAAAAGCTTTGTCTTAGAGAAGCAGAGTCTCTCAGAAGTAAAGATGGGCAGAGGCTCTCCAATCTGTGAAAGACTGCGTAAAAAAATTGTGGAAAACTTTAAAAACAATGTTCCTCAACGTCAAATTGCAAAGGCTTTGCAAATCTCATCATCTACAGTGCATAACATCATCAAAAGATTCAGAGAAACTGGAGAAATCTCTGTGCGTAAGGGACAAGGCCGGAGACCTTTATTGGATGCCCAATGGTCTTCGGGCTCTCAGACGACACTGCATCACTCATCGGCATGATTGTGTCAATGACATTACTAAATGGGCCCAGGAATACTTTCAGAAACCACTGTCGGTAAACACAATCCGCCGTGCCATCAGCAGATGCCAACTAAAGCTCTATCATGCAAAAAGGAAGCCATATGTGAACATGGTCCAGAAGCGCCGTCGTGTCCTGTGGGCCAAGGCTCATTTAAAATGGACTATTTCAAAGTGGAATAGTGTTTTATGGTCAGACGAGTCCAAATTTGACATTCTTGTTGGAAATCACGGACGCCGTGTCCTCCGGGCTAAAGAGGAGGGAGACCTTCCAGCATGTTATCAGCGTTCAGTTCAAAAGCCAGCATCTCTGATGGTATGGGGGTGCATAAGTGCATACGGTATGGGCAGCTTGCATGTTTTGGAAGGCTCTGTGAATGCTGAAAGGTATATAAAGGTTTTAGAGCAACATATGCTTCCCTCCAAACAACGTCTATTTCAGGGAAGGCCTTGTTTATTTCAGCAGGACAATGCAAAACCACATACTGCAGCTATAACAACAGCATGGCTTCGTCGTAGAAGAGTCCGGGTGCTAACCTGGCCTGCCTGCAGTCCAGATCTTTCACCTATACGTCAAAGACGACCACGAACTCTTCAGCAGCTGGAAATCTATATAAGGCAAGAATGGGACCAAATTCCAACAGCAAAACTCCAGCAACCCATAGCCTCAATGCCCAGACGTCTTCAAACTGTTTTGAAAAGAAAAGGAGATGCTACACCATGGTAAACATGCCCCGTCCCAACTATTTTGAGACCTGTAGCAGAAATCAAAATTGAAATGAGCTCATTTTGTGCATAAAATTGTAAACTTTCTCAGTTTAAACATTTGCTATGTTATCTATGTTCTATTGTGAATAAAATATTGGCTCGTGTGATTTGAAAGTCTTTTAGTTTTCATTTTATTAAAATATAAAAAACGTCCCAACTTTTCCGAAATTCGGGTTGTACAATTTTCATAGTCATGAAAATAAAGAAAACTCTTTGAATGAGAAGGTGTATAAATACACACTCACCGGCCACTTTATTAGGTACACCTAGGTACACAAATTGCTTGGTAACACAAATTGGTAATCAGCCAATCATATGGCAACAACTCAATGCATTAATGGCCCTACAACTGTGTAGCATCTACATGTCAAATTATCTCAATGCTTGGTTGGTGTTTGCCCAGAGAACCTAGATACACAACATTGAGATGTATCCTTGATAGTTTGATAGACTCAAATTTTAAGTGGACCAATAGAAGATTATTTTTGTTGCTTCGGCAGCACACTTGTTTTTCTAGGTGTGGAGCTGGGTCATGAATGCACTTATAGTACACTCCCTCTGTTCTTAACACCAACACCAGGAAAAGACTGCCTTATTTGGCAAAAGGGTGATCACGAATGTTCTGCAGCTCAAAGCCAATGAACCTTCAGACAAGCTCTCATTTAGAACAACTAGCAGGTCTTCACCCACTACTGCCCAAAGAGCTTTATAAAATTTGACTCGAAGCCCGTCGGTGCCAGGTGCTCTGCCATTCTCCATTTCCTGAACAGCAGCATAAAGCTCCCGTCCAGACAAAGGTTTATCCTCTAGCTCCACCTTAGAGTCCTCAGAGATATTTCTAATAACTCTAATAATAATAAAAAAACTATCACACAGGTCCTCATCATCCTAGTATTGAGTAGTATACAGCCCAGCATAGAGCCGCATAGCCCTTTGTCTAATATCAGAGGACTTTATTAACTCCTGCCAATTTTCAGAGTACAAGGAGTGAGTATAATAAATGTGACCATTGTTTCCTTTCTAGGCGAAAGATTCCCTTAAATGGAGCATCCATTTGCATTAAGTTCTGAAAACAAGTCAACAAGACTTCTTAGAGGCAATGATTTCAGCATTTTCATCTGCAGTAGAATTTTAAATTCTTGTAAATTCAATATGTCCAATTCAAGCTTTCTTATATATTGAGTGGTATTCTGAGAGATGTTAAAATTGTATTGCTGGAAAAGTGACTTTATTTCGATCATTCCATAGTTCCATCACTGTTTCAGATTTACAAACCATAACTTAAAACATTCCATAAATAGCTTAAAACATCCTTAAAATTAACATCATTCAACAAAAAAAGTATTAAAATGCCAGTAAGCACTACTAACCCTCAGAATTGCTATATATAAAAAATAAAAAAACCTTTGACTAGTCAATGATCAGTAAAGCTCACTAACTCACAGGCCAACTCCACCCACTCAGGGGGAGAGAGAGAGAAAGAGAGGCATGCAGATCCATTTGCAACTTTAATAAAGTTATAACCAAATCAAACAGGCAGTAATCAATCACCGGCATCAGGAACAGAGACAATCCAGAAGAGCAAACTGTAACAGAGCGATGGATGAGACAAGCAGCAGACAGGGAATAGTGAATAGAATCCAACAATATGGTCACAAGGGCAAGCAGAAGAGAAATCACACAATTTCAAACAGTCCAGGGTCAGGAAGGAACGCTCAGAAATGTAGCCGGGGCAATACAAGACTTCGCAATGGTTATGTGTCCAGAAGCAGTTTAAATAGGGGAATTAAGGGGAAACACCTGTGCTAGTAATCAGTTCCAGGCACAAGGATTATGGGAAATGAATTCCATGAATGTTTGTACTCAGGAGAGGGTCCCCATCCGGTGGCGATCGGAGAGAGCTACAGAAGCCTGATTTGTGACAGAACCACCTCTCTTTGAGAGGCTCCTGAAGTGAGGAGGTATTAGACGCCGAGGCCTTGCACGGGAGTGGGGTGCTGGTTTGTGAGGGTGAGCTCTATGGAATTCAGCTGTGAGTGAAGGATGCAAGATATCCTGAGCATTGACCCAAGATCTTTCCTCAGGGCCATACCCTTCCCAGTCAAAGAGGTATTGTAGTAACCTGGCCCGGTGTTAGGAGTCCAGGATTTCCTGCACCTGGTACACCTCTTTGCCATCTGGTGATGCGAGGGGGACTCTCATTCATGGCTTCTTCCTGGTCCCTCTCTCCTCTTGGACCACCAGCGGGCTTAAGCAGAGAAGCATGAAAAGTGGGTGATATACAATAATTTTTTGGGGGGTGGGACAAACGGTAAGATACTGGTGTAATCTATCTAATGATTTGAATGGACACATGTATCTGGGACTTAATTGCCGGCATGGGAGTCGAAGGTGAAGATCCTTGGTGGAGAGCCAGACCCATTGCCCAGGGGTGTAAGCAGGGCTTAACCTTCTGTGACGATGAGCTTTTCCCTTTACTCTGCAAATGGTGCATTGAAGATTCACATGAGCAGTATTCCAAGTTTCCTCACTTCTCTGAAACCAGTTGTTAATGGCAGGGAGTTCTGAGGGTTCCCCACACCAGGGAAACAGGGGTGTTTGGAAACAGAGTACACATTGAAATGGAGTAAGGCAGGTGGATGGTTTGCTGAGAGAAATCTGTGCAAATTCAGCCCATAGAAGAAAATGACTCCAGTCGTTCTGATTGTGATGGCAGTAGGAATGCAAGAAACGTGTAAGTTCCTGGTACAATCTCTCTACCTGTCCATTCGACTGTGGGTGATATCCGGAGGTAAGACTGACGTTGATGTTGAGGTTTCTACAGAATGCAAACCACACCCGGGAAGTGAACTGAGGACCACGATTTGAGACAATGTCCTCAGGGAGTCCATAAAAGTAGAAAACCTGTTCCATGAGTACCTCTGCTGTTTTAAAGGCTGTTGGCAGTTTACTTAAAGGTATTAGGTGACATGCCTTAGAGAAACGATCGATTACTGTCAGAATGGTGGTGTAGTTCCTTGAGTTGGGGAGGTCTGTGACAAAGTCTATGGCTATGTGAGACCATGGTTGTTGGGGAACTGGAAGTGGCTGGAGTAGGCCTGCTGGGCACTGGTGAGATGATTTAGAGAGGACATTCTGGCAGAGAGTTTTCACTGATCTGTGCCTCTGCGATTCCTGTCATGATACCTCACTGGATAGGAGCGAGAATGAGGTTAGAGTGAATTATGGGTTAATTGGATGGAGGAATCAGAGAAGATTCAAGCTTCCTAGGGAGAGTGTCTGCCTTGAAATTCTTTGAGCCTGGACGGTAGGTTTATTTAAAATTGAAATGAGTGAAAAACAGAGACAATCTTGCCTGTCGGCAGTTGAGCCGTTTGGCTGATCTGAGGTACTCAAGGTTGCGGTGATCCGTTAGAACAAAGGGAAGTTTTGCCCCCTCTAACCAGTGATTCCATTCTTCTAAGGCTCCCTTTATTGCTAGAAGTTCCCACATCATAATTTTGCTCTGTAGAGTTGAATTTACGAGAATAGAGGGCACAAGGGAAGAGTCTGAGAGGATTATCTCTGAGAGAGTATGGAACCAATCCTGGTGTTGGATGCATCCACCTCCACATTGAACTCTAATGGGTCAGTATGATGAAGAATGAATGCAGTGGTGAAACGTTCCTTCAACTGTTGGAATGCCATGGTAGAAGACCAAGACCAGAGTAGACAATGTCTGTTTCCTTTTATCATGGAGGTGAGGTGCTGCGATGGTGCTGAAGCCACGAATGAACCATCTGTAGAAATTTACGAAGCCCAAGAAGCATTGTAGTTCCTTTTCGATCGTGGGTTAAGGCGAGTTGAGCACAGACTGTACCTTTTTATCAACCATTGCTACCCCCTCTGCACTGATGATGTAACCAAGGAAGGATGTTACTGTCTGGTGGAATTCACATTTCTCAATCTTGGCATATAGCTGACTATCAATGAGTCTCTGAAGTACTGCCCTTACATGTTGCACATGGCAGTCCAGAGTATCTGACTAAATTAAGATATCATCTATGTAGACTTTGCAAAGTAAAATGGATGGATTTGGAGACCAGAATGGACAAAGAGAGACAGAGTCAACACCTGCTGATTGTTGACTCTGTCTGGGCCTGATCAAGGCTGTCTCTATGGCAACTTGCTGTGTATCGCTATCACAATCCTGTGGACTGAGGCACCTAGATTGAGAACTTTTACATACATACACGAAGTGCCAAGTTGTAGAGCTGCAAGAACTAGAGGCAGTGGATAACGGAATTTTACTGTAACCTCATTAAGACTGAAGTATTTGATACATGGTCGGAGGCCGCCATCCTTTTTCTTTACGAAGAAGCCACCTGGAGTCCGGTGAGGTGTATGGTCTAATGAACCCCTTAGATAGTTCTTCCTCTATGCATGTCTTCAATGCTTCAGATTCTGGTTGTGATGGAGGGAAAATTCTACCTCTAGAAGGGGTTGCTCCTGGAATCATGTCAACAGCATAGTTGCTGGGTCGTTGAGAAGGCAGTTGTGAGGCTTTGGTCTTACTGAAATATTTGGTGTGGTCGTTATCAGTGATGCGCAGGTCAATCTATAAACAACCCACACCCGACCGACGTTTTCAACTAACCCGCCTGCAACTCGGACCACAAAAAATAAACATAAAATATTGTACCCGACCCGCTTCCTGACTTGCATTTTTTAAAAGTAGGAAATGCTCATCATAGCGTCATTGGGCCATAGACGTAGGGCTATCAAATGTGTTAATAGCATAGCAAGAAGTACACATGACAAAGCCAGCACTTTGTTAATCATCTTTCATTATTTCGGCAAATGTCTCCCACACTTTGCTCTTTCTATTTGTGTATTGCGGAGCTTCCACTCCCCAGTCTTCACCTTTTCTCTTGCCGGTGTTATGGTTTAACTGGTTACCGTGTTATCTGGTGACCAACTTCCTGGTTCAGGTCTCCGCTGCAGATGTGATGGAACGACCGCAGCAGATTAGGTAACCAGTTAAACCATAACACCGCCTCCATCTCTACCTGCAGACTGAGCTTGTGCATCATCTTCGCACCAGTTATTCAGCTAATAAAGTGTAGGCCTTTGTATTTCGAAATTGTGTCTAGTACTATATAAATTACAAAGGTTTAATTGGCATCTTTATTTCAAACAACCCGACCGAATATAATTTAAAATATTTTTGGAATATGGGTGACCGCAGCCACCCACTCATTTTGGATCAACCTGTGCATCACTGATCGTTATATTCAGAGGGTAATCACAGGAGTTCACTGTAGTTAGTATTAGTTTGGTTGACCATGAAATCAAAGGATTGTGTCTCTCTATCCAGGGCAGACCCAGGATGATGGGAGTCTGAGGAGATTCGATGGCGAAAAGACGAATACTTTCAGTATGAAGTATGCCAGTTTGAAGACACAGATCCTTGGTGATGAATATGACTTGTCCTGATCCCAAAAGGTCATCCACCTAAGGCTGCCACTGCCACTCATGATTCACATGGAAGAGGAAGATTATGAGTATTGGCAAACCTATTGATGAAATTCCTGCAGGCCCTGAATCTATTATTGCTACGGTATTAGTTCATCTTTCATTACATTTAAGGGTTACTGGAACTTCTAGGCTGTTTGTAGATTTGAGATAGGAACTCACTACAGGGAAGCCTCGAGAAGTAGGACTAGTAGGGCAGAAAGCTCTCAGATGGCCAGACAAACCACAGTAGAGGCAAAGATGATTGCAAATTATCCTCTTTCATTCTTTATCAGTGAGATGAGTGAAACCAATCTGCATGTGTTCTGACTCGGCGGAAACTGTGGTTGTTCGAGGGTGCATGGGAAGGTTGCAAGGGGCATGTTATGCTTGCATCAGATTGTCAATGCGAATGGAGAGATCAATAAACTGTTCAAGGGTTCTCCCATCCTCATGACAAGCGAGCTCAGACTGCAATTGCTATGAGTCCCTTACGTAAAGCAATTTGAGTGGTTCATCCTCACATCCTGGTTGTGCTGCGAGGGTGCGGAATGAAAGTGCATAATCCGCAACTGTTCTACGTCCATGTCACAGACCGAGTAATTGCTCTACAGGTTCCTTTCTGTCTGCTGAATGCTCAAACACCTCACGGAAACGTTTCAGGAAGCAATCAAATGATGGAAAAGGCAGCCGTTTCCCCTCCCAAGTGGCGGTGGCCCAATCCAAAGCTTGTCTAGGCAATAGTGAGCACACAAATGAAACCCGACTATTTTCTGTGGGGTATAATTGAGGTTGTTGATTAACAAACATAGAACATTGTAACAGAAAGCCCTTACATTTCTCCAGTGAACCGTTGAATATCCCGGGAAATGCAAGACAAGGCTTGGCAGATGAGAGTATGGGACTTGGAATTGTTTGAGACAGCCCAGCTGATGGAATGTTGGGCTCAGGCATTGTAACACAAAAGCCTTGTAGCATCCTCACCATTTCCTCCGTGAGTGAGGTGAGTCATTGCAGCTGTTGTTGGTAAGACTCCAACATGGAGGCTTGGGCAGAAACCTCCATAGGGTTTGCTGGTAAAGAGCTGCTGGTCAGTGTGAGGCGAAGTCTTCTGTAATGAAGGGTCAGAGGTGTGCAGATCCATTTGCAGCTTTAATAAAGTTATAACAGAATCAAACAGGTGTAACAAATTAGCTCAAAGTGAGATGTACATAATTAATCATAACGGGTTATTATTAACTACATTCATCTTCAGAAATTACTTGTAGCATTTTAGCATTAATAGTACAATAAAATGATCTGTTAATCCGCAGGGCGGACAGTGTTAATCGTTTATTGACCCTAAGTAAAATTATTTCTCTGGCCAAGAAAAATTATTTTACTACTAATACATTGCTCCCTAAGCATGTAACGAAACCGGAACGTTAAAGTGACCTCGTTCTGTGAGCAGCGAACACTTACAACCAAGTGTGAATACATATGGATATTTATTAAATTACACTACAAGGGAACATGAAACATCTGACTAAACACAAACCTACACACATTAAACAGATGCCAACGCAAGGAAATCATAGAGAGAGAGAGAGGGAGAGAGAGAAGGAGAGAGCGTGCAGCAGAGCGAGAGAGAGAGCGAGAGTGAGCGCACTGCGGAGTGAGAGCGAGCGAGAGCTCATGCACAAGAGAGTGGAGAGTCATGGCAGTATTTACTCAAACTAAATCACAACCTGTTAAGAACCATCAAAGAAACTCATCACCTTAATTAAAAGGGGTCAAAGCCTATAAGCGCATCTAATTAATTACCAAGCGGTTACTTGCATTGGTTCTGTAGTTGCTAAGTAAAGTCTCCCGGTGCATGTATAATGCATAGATTCCTTTTGAATCCTGTTAGGAGTGAAACCTTCGTAATTTCATCCATGGGTTGACTGCTCCGAAGTGAATCAACAAAGTTGCTGAAAACTGCCAGAAGATCGGACTCCCCGAAGGGAAGTCGGGAGATGTCCAAGGTGATGGGTGTCTCCAGGGAACCACAACTTAAGAGAAACTTACTTTTTGGGTGTTGAAGAGGTTTTATCTGGTTTCCAGGTAACACCCCATTTGGTTGGACTGACCAATAACAAGGCATTTGGTTTCAACGGGAAAGTGTTTCTTTGTCTCAATGACACCTGATTTGCATATTTTATGAACGGCATGATGAACTGGTTATCTAGTAACCCAAAATATGGTACAAATAATATGATGCAGTTTAGGCTCACATAGCAGAGATATTTAGCCAAGGCAAACCGAGAGGTTTAATTAGGTACCAAGAAAGAAATGCAAGAAAGATATAAACATAAAGATACATTCTTATGCTTGGATATAGGCTATTAGAGGTCAACTAACATGACTAGAGAATCATAAACATGCTAATATGAGCTGGGAAACATACAAACACAAAGGAATATATTGTATACATTTGGAATGGCTTATATTCTGAGTTAAATGCAAGAAGGTTTGACTGTGTGTGTGTGTGTGTGTGTGTGTGTGTGTGTGTGAGAGAGAGAGAGAGAGAGAGAGAGAGCAGCATGGGGAGGTCTTTTCCTCTGCATGCTTGGGCCATTGAAGCTGATTAAGATCTCTTTGAAGCTTATGAGTCTGAGCTAGGAATGTAGAGGTTTTCCTGGTGATGTCCAAACAGGCCCCTAAAGGTGTCAATGGACAGTTTGATGCAGACTCATTGGCTCTAAGCTGTGATTTACATGAGGTCAGTCAGTAGATAAAAAAACTTTCTGAATATTAGAATGAATGTGTTATCATGATCTGGTCCATACAATACACAGGCAGTAATCAATCACCGGCGCCAGGAACAACAGAGACAATCCAGAGCAAACTGTAACAGAGCAAGGGTCAGGATAGGCGGCAGACAGGGAATAGTGAATAGAATCCAACAGCATGGTCACAAGGGCAGGCAGCAGAGAATCACACGATATCAAACAGTCCAGGGACCTACACAACAACTCAATCTAACAGGAAGAAATGCTCAGAAATGTAGCCGGGGCAATACAATACTTTGCAATTGTTAAGAGTCCGGAACCAGTTTAAATAGGGGAGCTAATGGGAAAAACCTGTGCTAGCAATCATTCCCAGGCACTGGGATTATGGAAAATGAAGTCCATGAACGTTAATACTCAGGAGAGGGTTCCATCAAGTGGTAATCAGAGAGAGCCATAGAAGCATGATTTGTGACAGTGTGTGGGTTCATAGCAACCAGCTTACTGATGATCCGGACTAAAAGGAGGTGGCCCTTGAGCAGGGCTCGAACCGCAGGAGGGTGGGCATGCAACCCTTTCTGTGTATACTTATGTGTATTAAATTGCTGGTGGATATGTGTCTACTAATAAACTCTGTGAGTTTCCTTTGCAGTGCTCAGTTACAGTGTTTATTAAACATTTGTGTGCACGTGAACACTTTGTGCACTCTCTAAAATCCACGTAAGTGGTATGTGTGCACGCAAGACTTTCAGAAATCCTGTATGGTAAGGGTTACGCACTCTGCCTCGTTCCCTTTCTTGAGATGATTAGACCTTGGTTACTTGAGCTCCATTTGGCCAGTTTGTATTTGTTTATACACCTCAAACATTGCTTCCCTCAACATGAGGGGCTATTTAGGCGATTCTCATGGTAGTTTGGCAATGCTCCCCTTTTCCAAGAAGGGATGCCTATGAGCGCGCTATCCTGAATTCAGAGTTCTCCTCTCATATGAGACTGAGTTATCTGTTTTTCCCCAGAGCACTCCAGCATTAATTCCACAGATCGAGTTGATGACTCTCAAACATACTGTTTTGAGATGCACCATTCCATCTATGAGTTGCTCTATCAGAGTGCCCCGAGAGCCCCTCCTTAGAACAGTATTTGAAAATCCATGCTATGGTAAGAGTGCATGTGAAGTCTTTGCACATTTTCTGAAATCCACACTCTGGTAAGTTGGCATGCTAGTTTTATGTGTTCTTTCTAAAATCCTATATGGTGAGGGCTTCTCGCGGTTGCTTTGTGCCCTTTCTTGAGTAGGTAAAAGCCCCGCTCATCTCGGGTGCCACTCCACCTATGTATCCTCAGATACCTATCTAAACAGGGTGTTTCTACTAGGGATGTGTTGAGACAGCTCCTTCAGCAAGCTTATGCGAAAGCTAGCCGTAGCCCCTGTGTGACAGGCAAGACTTGGTTTAAAATGCTAGGTTCTTAGCCATATCCCTTATAAAGGAATCTTTCCTGATTCCAAGCCTTCAGCTCTACCCCTGGCCGAGACCCTAACCATTCAGTTGGGTATGTAGCTTAGGCCTTTGGCCGTAAGGGGTACTGTCACAGACAGCCGTCTAAACGTCCCAGGGGCAAATCCCATGGAAATGGTAGAATTGGTACTTAGTAATCGCCATGATTCTGGCCTGCACTCCCCTCAGCATGGTGGTGTGGGTATACTGTTCCCCATAGCGACCCCTAGAGGACACAGTTTGAAGTTCCCTTGAAAGGGAATGTCTCAGTTTACGAATGTAATCATGGTTCCCTGAGTAGGGAACGAGACACTGCGTCCTCTAGGTCCCTGCCATAATTCAGACGCAAGCTTTAGATGAAGAAGTGAATGATGTGTTCTCCCAGTGCCTGTTTATAGTCGCGCCGGTAGTGACGTCAGAGTGTAAAGTGCTCTGTTTTCATGCACTAATTTTGTTCTTAATATACAAAATAAATATATTTTGCACTTTTTAAGGTAATCTTAAGAACATCTAAGTGTACCCAAATGTGCTATTGTATATATATATATATATATATATATATATATATATATATGCAAGCTTGGTTAATAAACAAGTTAAAAAACACAGGCAGGGTCGAAAAACAGCAAACAGGTATGGCACAGGCAAAATAAAGAATATTCCTAGGGTAAGCGTGGGTCTTTGATCAGCGAACAGTATCCAGAGGGCTTGACAAAAGGGGTAATTCAATTCAATTGGCAGAATGTCAGGGAACAGTCAACAAGGCAAAAAAAAAGACTAGACTAAGACTGAACTGGAACAGAGAAACACAGAATGGCTTGGGAAAGCAACTAACACTTGGGGAGTGATAAATACAGAACAATACACATGACTTACTAGGAACACGGAAAGGTAGCTATAGCTAAACAGTGATATGCTAAACAATACTCGCAACTTTAGCAGGACCTGAGTGTGCGTTATTTACTGGGTGTAATCGCTATCAGGTGAGCAGGAGATTGGTGACAGCTGTGTGCAATCAGTGTAATGGATAATGGGGATAATGGGAAATGTAGTCCAGGGTACAGAATAACAAGTAGTGTGATGCAAGTTTTGTAACTGTTAATATTATCATTAAACTTAACTACATGTTTATTTGGTTAACTTTATCTGACTACGCTTAATGCATTTACATTAAGTGTAGTTAAGTACCAAAATTGGAAAACTTTGCTTATAAATGGCATATTAAAAAAATATATTAAATCAATTTAATTTTAAGTTTAGATCTATATAAAAGTATACTAAGATTGAACTAATTTTTAAAGCATTCAAAGCACAGTTTTATGAAATACACTAATAAAACTATGTGTACATATTATTACTATTATTATAAAGTATTATTTATAATTATTTATATCAGCTGCCAGAAGTAACTCGAGAAGAACTTAAATTACAATGAAACAAATAAATGATTTACAAATAAATCTTATACTAAACCCTTTAGTTAAATACACAATACTTTCATTGCCTTGGTAGTTGAACCAGTTTTCGGATGCAGTATAAGATAAAAGTGTTTATGGTGTTGGCGATCAAATTTTTCTTGGTTGAAGAAATATTCTTCTGACTCAGTTGTGGTCGGGAGAGTTCTTTCAGGTAGAAAGTTTTGAGTCCTGCTGATGCAGGGGAGATCCCACGGCATCATGGTTGATCTGGATGTATAATGGAAGTAAGAACAGAAGGAGAGATATGAGCGCAAGGTCACTCTCACAGTGCCCATTAACTTCTGTGGGGGTCACACTTTCAGAGGGAAAGTTTATGATCCTTTGTGTTTGAACATGGTATTTCGTATATGTAACTGGATTCGGTGTTGATGCAAAAACTATAATTAATACTTATAATACTAATATTTTGCATAGGTATCACTTAATTAGTAGTTCTGTTATAAAATGTGCATAAAATTGTATACAATACAAAAGACAATATACAAAAATAGCAATGATATAAACAATGTCCTGGGGATATGCATGTTCATTCATAGAAAGGTTTGTATATGAATTAATGAAAGAAGTCCTTTTCTATAAGCAGTATGTGTCTGTTTCAAGGTGAATTTAGTGAGAAGGAGTCTCTCACTACATTTAAAATTTTAATTGTAATCAGATAATAATAAAACTTTTCTGAAAATAAACTTCTTGATGGTCAAAAGCTGTTTGATGCATTACTTTTGAGATGCTCTTGTGCAAACATATTTAATCTGCAGAAATGCACTGTGACAATGTAGTATTTTGTTTTATTTTTCAGTTGTCGCATATGGTTCAAATCTCAAATAGATAGTGTATGTGATATAAAGAAAAAAAGAGTGTTTCTCATGTTGGAAATTGGAAATTAATTTTTATTTTATAAAGATATATTTATTTTATATATTATATATTTATGTATATTTATTTATTTTATTATTTCTAGTTTTTCATATAAATATAGTTTTATGATAATTAATTTTATAATGAAGTTAGGGAGCTGACCCTGGTAAGATTTTCTGATTAAATCTGGTGTAAAATGTGTTAGTTTTAAAAGCATAGTAAAACATGTTCTCTCTCTGGCTTACCCTGCAGTGCTGTCCACACTAATGCTAGCTATGCGAAAGTACAAGACATTACGGCAGGAGAAAATGGCAACACAAGAGTTGGAAACAGTGGAGTTCTCAGAGAAAATCTTGAGTTTTACCATCCCAGATATACAGTCCACCCAACCAGTTCCTCTCCGGCACCCATGTCGGCGAGAGCGAAAGCTCTGTCGGGAGGAGGTCACCACCAGTATCCGCATGTCTCTGCGTCACTCTCACCTCATTGGACCAGAAGACACAGTCTTTCAACAGTTTATTATGGACCGGCTGGATGAGGCAGATGAAGACCCATATGTTCCACCCTTTGACTGTATGCACACTTATGCCTTTGAAGGGACAGGGTCTGTAACGGGCTCACTCAGCTCACTGGAGTCTGCCATATTTGACCCTTGCATGTTTCAGACTCATGATGCGGGGCCACATCTCCTGCCATTGTCACCCTGGCTGGGAGCAGCAGCAGATGAAATTTCATTCTGACCTGAGGATAACAAAAGGATTCCAAGGTTTTTATTTTATTTTATTTTTTATATACCTACCAATACTGGAACTACATATTTTAGGGGTCAAAACAGAGTAGGTTCTTGAACTCTATTCTTCTTCTTCTGCTACTACTACAACGTCTACAACTTTTTGGGAATCAGATAATGTATATTGCAAAGCCCCTAAACTTGGTATGATGGCCCTGTATTGCATCAAAATTCAGGTGTACATGCACACACCCATCATTGGGTACTGGTATAATAGTAATCCAATTACAATTTTCGTTCACTGTGACACTGTGCGAAATATAATAATTTTTTGCCTCTGATTCCTTGAGGTTTCCTAAACCTGTTGGTGATTATACTGGTCCATTCTGTATAAAATGTTTTGAACATTTTAAATGTTCTCTCTCTTTTCCACATAGTTCATACAGAATTGCTGTGTGTGTAATCTGCAAACCCTCTTGACGATACATTATTAAAATAATTTAGATTTATTAAATTGTTTTGAAAATATTTTGGCCAATGAGGAGTGAACATATCTAACACCCCCCCAACCCCACCCCCACCAAACAGTAATAATTATGTAACATCTAAAACAAATAAATGAATGCGAGTGTAGATCCATTACTGCTGCTTCTAATAAATTCTTCACTTTAAAAATTGTAATTACACAAACATTCTTAAAATCTTGTGAAAAATACAATTGTAATAGTTATTACTACTTAATGCATACTATAAATATATATATATTTTTTGCTTTGGAATGTATTCTGTATTTATTTAGTAGGACAGCAGACATTATTGATTTGATACAACAAAAATATAGGGTACAAATTAATTATCTTCGATTGAAAATAGCAGTACGAAAAGCTCCAGTGCAGAGCAGCAAAACAATCCCTTATGCACATTCTGGGTACATCATGATGTGCTTATTTCATTTCCTTATACTATTTGAATGGCTAAAGTCTGATTACACTGTATTCAGTATAAACTGTGCTACATTAATATGTGAGCAGCATGTACAGTATATACACATTTGTATTTCTGAGAAAATCAACTCACTGAAATAGAATATAAAACGCATTCTAAACATTTGTTTGCAAGACTTTTGAGTGCTGTATTTTGTAGTGTAGAGCTACAAAAGTTTTTTAAAATCATCATGCACATTAATTCACATAAAAATACACACACTGATTTTTTTAGAGCCTTTATCTTGGAAAGACTGTATGTGAGGGAGTGTTAGTGGTCATAAAGATAATTGTGTTTCACGCAAATCCAAAAGTTCGTTAAAGTTACTTACAAATGTTGATATTTACATGAAATTATAAGATTGAGTTGAGCATAGCCATTACAAGTCAAGTCACCTTTATTTATATAGCGCTTTAAACAAAATACATTGCATCAAAGCAACTGAACAACATTCATTAGGAAAACAGTGTGTCAATAATCCAAAAGGACAGTTAAATGCAGTTCATAACACATAACATTAAATGTGTTAAGATTAGGTTGGGGGTGGGGATGTGGTCGTGATTAGTATAATTAGGTTCAGTTTACAGTTTATGTATTTGTCATCATTAGACATGCCTGGGCTGCAGCATGTGGGTGGCATGCGTGCACATGTTTATCATGTTGACATAGACAGCACTTACATGCAACACAGAACACATTCAGTTCTACTCTGTTGCTCTCTTGCTCTCTTTACTCTCCCTGTCCTTAATTGAGCCCAACACAGATTCTTCTTTACGTAATGGTTAGTGTTAGAGCATAAAACATACAGGGGTCTTACGAACCCTTAATCATATAAAGAAGCTGCGGGAGAAGATGGCACCTGACATGAGACATTTTCTTGTCAGTTACATCAAAAAAAAAGTTAAGTGACTGCACCAGATTGGCTAAGTCTATTTGATTACTTCTGTCAATATTTATGTCTCTGTCATGATTTAATATATTTCCTTGATCATCTGAAATGTCTGGCAAATATGCATTGCGTCAGGACCATCCCCCCCCCCCCCCCCTCCACTCATAAAGAGCTATGGTCCTGCAGCCTTCAGTTCCAACCCTGCTCCAACACACCTGCCTGTTATTATCAGTTAACCCTGAACATCTTGATTAGCTGGATCAGGTGTCTTCGATTGTGGTTGGAGCTGAAATCTACAGGATTGTAAGCTTTTCAGGAGCAAGTTTGGAGACCCCAGGCTTAAGCTGTCTGCAAAAAAAAATAAAATAAAAAAAAGGCAAACACACAACTATTGATCCACATTGTTGCCATGAGATTGTAATTACTAACTGACAATGTTTTAAGTATTATAGCTATAATTTAAGCTATAAGCTATAACTGGGTCCCCGGTGCATCTACCAACCCAGGAAATGAGAAAAAGATTAACCCAGTAACTTTTTTTGGTAAGCCTTTTTCTGCAAGCGTCTGAAAAAAACTAGTGTGTCAGATTTTGCTCCCTCTGTGAAGTGGCAAAGGGATCTTATTATAATATTACTGCCCCTTAATCTGCATCTTTTCACCTGCGACCCCACCATTCTGTTTTCACAAGCGACAACGGTGTACCAGTTCTAGCGCCAAGGTCAAGTAAAGCATGCAAACTGTTCTGTCTTTGCCTGCACAGAGGAGCACAGAACACAATTTAGAGTCTCATCCTCAGTGGAAACAAGAGAGCAGTGGATTTATTTATTTACTTACTGTATATTGCACTGCTGCCACACAGATCTATTATAAACATGCTATTTCTTTCCCAGCTGTTTACCTTTACAGACATAACCAAACTGTTTTCGTAGCTAATGTGATTTTAACAAACTTTTGCATATTTGACAGTTTAAGCACAATAAGACATGAAAGATAAATTAGTTTACTGCTCACATGCCATGTGACAGCTGATTTTTGTGCACGTAATTATGATGAAAATTTCAGATGTTTTAAACTAATATGGCTTTAAAATGCATTTGAGTATGAGTACCTAAAGTGCAAGCTTTAAAGTCAAAGTCCTATTGTGGAAAGGGGGGTGGGGAGTAGCAGGTAATTTGCATTTAAAGATACAGGCATGAAAACAGTATGTTTCTGCTTCCTCTCAAAATAGGCATTTTCATAATGATATAATAAATGATCCGTGGGGTATTTTGAGCTGAAACTTCACAAATCTTTCTGGGGACACCTAAGACTTATATATATTGTAGAAAGTGGCATAATTGGTCACCTTTAAGATTAATGTTTATTTTTACCAGTTTCCATGGTCCCACTTTATATTAAGTGGCCTTAACAACTATGTACTTACATTTAAATTACTAATTTGGCGCAATGCACTTTTTGTGTATATACATGTTTTTACATTGTACTTACATTTTTAAAATACCTGCATTTAATTACATCTTTAATTACTGTAATTACATTTAAAATAACACTGTTGACCCGTCCCTTACACCTTTATCCACCCTTAAACCTACCCATACCACCTCAGTAGCAGTAAAGGTGTTTTGCAACATAATGTAAACACAATAAGTACATTGTACTCATTGTTTGATGTAAGTACATAGTAGTTAAGGCCACTTAATAAAAAGTGAGACAGTTTACATAATGTAAACCATAGATGTGTAAAGTATTGTGAAATTACAGATGGTGTAGAATGTGATATGGTTTAGTAGAAACAAGTTGAGAAAGATTTTTAAACCCTTCACATGCGTAGCTGTGTCTGGATTATTGTCATTGTTGTCTGGTTGTTGACACTGCTTACTCTACAAATGTGGATACCACTTAATTATGCTGAATATCTTTAGATTTTTCTACAACTACTAATGAACTACTAATTTAAAAATACTTTGTTACCATGGTAGGATATTATCTGTCCCTACTGAGCTAAAACATAGAATGTTATATGAGATATAATAAAATAAAATAAAAAAGAACATGATTGAATGAATATCCCTTACACACCTGTGCTGAATAAAAATTATTTCGAACTTCATTCTCTGTTTGCCGTGACAATTTTTTTTCTTTCTTGCAGGACATAAATGCTACAGCTGAGATTATTTTAAAATGACACACACACATACAGAATTGAGAACTGATGTTATCACAATTTATTTATGGAGTTAATCCCTAGCAGCATGTTTCTGTCCACCGACTTTCCCTTAGATCTTGCAAAGTTTTGCCAGTAACATACCTCTTTTGTCAATTGCTCATTCAGAAAATTAAATCTCTCTAAAGACCCAAGGCCTTGAAACATGAAGAGCAATTAAGTAACAAAAATACACTTGTTTTGAATGTTGTTATAGTTAAGTCAAGTCATCTTTATTTATATAGCGTTTTAAATAAAACACATCGTGTCAAAGCAAATGAACAACATTAATTAGAAAAACAGTGTGTCAATAATTCAGTGATGTCATCATCCGGCTCAGTTCAGTTTAAAAAGTATCTGTGCAATGATTTGCAATCAAGTCAACGATATTGCTGTAAATTAAGAGTCCCAAACTAAGCAAACGAAAGGCGACAGCGGCAAGAAACCAAAACTCCATCTGTGACAGAATGGAGAAAAAACCTTGGGAGAAACCAGGCTCAGTCAGGGGGTCAGTTCTCCTCTAGCCAGACGAAACCATCAATTCAATTCCAGGCTGCAGCAAAGTCAGATTGTGCAGAAGTATCATCTGTCTCCTGTGGTTTTGTCCCAGTGGTCGTCTGAGACAAGGTCTTTACAGGGGATCTGTATCTGGGGCTCTAGTTGTCCTGGTCTCCGCTGTCTTTCAGGGATGTAGAGGACCTTTCTAGGTGCTGATCCACCATCTGGTCTGGATACGTACTGGATCCGGGTGACTGCATTCACCCTTTGATCTGGACACAGACTGGATCTGGGGGCTATGGTGACCTCGGAATAAGAGAGAAACAGACTAATATTAGCGTAGATGCCATTCTTTTAACGATGTAGCAAGTACGTTGGGTGTTATGGGAAGTGATCCTGGTTTTGGTTTACCTAATTAATGCAGCCTAAAAATCCTTTAACGGATTTGGATATTAGAAGCATATTAGTGTGTGTTATGTTAGTGTATAAATAATCTAAACCAACTACATGTATGTTAGACCCTATTACATCTAACTCCTAAAAGAGGTTCTTCCAGAAGTCATATATCTTCTTCTGACTATTATTAATTCCTCATTGTCATTAGGATATGTACCCAAAACCTTCAAACTGGCTGTTATTAAACCTTTTAATAAAAAACACAACTTGACACCAAATAACTAGTTAATTATAGACCGATCCCAAATCTTCCTTTTCTGTTCATGATACTAGAAAAGGTAGTATCCTAACAATTATATTCCTTCTTAGAGAAAAATGGTATCTGTGAGGATTTCCAGTCAGGATTTAGACCGTATCATAAAACTGAGACTGCTCTCCTTAGAGTTACAAATGACCTGCTCTTATCATCTGATCGTGGTTATATCTCTCTATTAGTGCCATTGGATCTTAGTGCTGCATTCGACACTATTGACCACAACATTCCTACTCTGCGCGAACCTCCCGGTCGATCCAGCTCCGGAACCTCTCGCAGTCCTCCTGCTGGGCTTTTAGGATGGCGTGGAACTGCCGCTCCTGATCAGTTCTCAAGTCCAGCAGGGCCTGATGTTGCTCTTGTTGCAGGGCCGCGAGGGATGAGATGATGTCCGCAAATGGCGTGGAAGATGGGTCTGCATGGTGACGGCACTCCTTCTACCTTTCCCGGGTTTTGGCACCAGTGTAGTAAGTTCGTAGGAGGAAAGGATAAAATAAAAAATAAAAAAATACAAATAAGTAGGTAAGGAATAACAATATACAAACTGACAATTGTATGTGCATGTATATTACAGTAGGCAGTTTTGTATGTACAGGTATATTATGTGCAAAAATTGAAGTGTACACTAAGTATGTGTGTTAGATAAATAAGTGTATGTGTATATAAATATAAGTAGTGTTGTGTGTTCCACAGTTATTATGTGTTCATTAGATGGGTTGACTGAGGAAAGAAACTGTTCCTGTGTCAGGTCATTCTGGTGCTCAGTGCTCTGTAGTGTCGGCAACAGTTCAAAGAGGAAGTCTGCTGGATGTGAGGGGTCCAGAGTGATTTTGCCAGCCCTTTTGCTCACTTTGATAAGTACAATTCTTGAATAGAAGGGAGGGTTGTACCGATGATTCGCTCAGCAGTCCGGACTACCCTCTGTAGTCTTCTGAGGTCAGATTTGGTAGCTGAGCTGAACCAGACAGTTACTGAAGTGCAGAGGATGGATTCAATGATGGTGGAGTAGAACTGTTTCAGCAGCTCCTGTGACAGGTTAAACTTCCTCAGCTGGTGAAGGAAGTACAACCTCTGCTGGGCCTTTTTAACAATGGAGTCAATGTGAATGTCCCACGTCAGGTCCTGAGAGATAATGGTGGCCAGGAACCTGAATGACTCCACTGCAGTCACAGTGCTGTTCATGATGGTGAATGGGGGGAGTGAAGTGGGGGTTTCTCCTGAAGTCCACTATCATCTCCACTGTTTAGAGGGTGTTAAGCTCCAGGTTGTTGAGACTGCACCAGACAGCCAGGTCTTTAACCTCCTCTCTGTAGGTGGACTCATCACCGTCCTGGATGAGGCCGATGAGTGTGGTGTCGTCTGCAAACTTCAGGAGCTTGACAGAGGGGTCCTTAGATGTGCAGTCATTGTTGTACAGGGAGAAAAGCAGTGGTGAGAGAATGCATATACAGCAATGCATATGCATCATACGGGTATCAGAACAGTCTGATTTTAGGAAGGGGATTTTAAAATAGGTATTAACAAAAACACTGGGTGGATTTTTATCATTATAGGGTGGATGTGTACACACACTTGCAACAAACATTTATGTTCAAACAACAACAAAACGGAATTCTGCATCCGATGGTCCCTTTAAAAGTGCTATATAAATAAAGGTATATTGACATACTCTTATATATTATGGATTTTGTATATATAAATATACTGTCACATATATTCAAATATATGAAAAATGGCAATTCCTTATGTATTATTCAATATATTGGAATATATAAAAGGCAATATATTATTCATTATATTTTCAATAAACAATAAATAACTTAATATATTGATTGTTAATATATAAGAAAATATACTTTATTTGTGTATAGGATTACCTTATTTGTGTTCGTCTCATACATAGTGGAAAGTCACTCACAGGGGATAACTGAAACTAGACCTGGAAGCTGGAATACAGGGAAAAGTAAAGATGAAATTAGGGCCAAAATCTAAAAGAAACTAAATTTCTATAAATCCATATGCATAAATATTTTTATAATATTACAGTCAGGTCTTTCTCTTAGTCACAGGAGGTGTCGATATCCCAGAGTATGGATTCAGTTTGCTAGCAAGCGGAAAAAATATCATCATTACATTACATCACAGTAAATTATAGAACACCTTGCTGATTACACTGACATGACAGGCAAACCCTTCACCTGGTATTGGATCACTACAGTTAAATTTGTTATGTGTACAGCATACAATTAGGGAGGAAGCTGCCATTTAACATTAACCCTGACAAAGATGGCAGTGATGAATTAAAGAAAATACAGCACATCAGCACTGGAATGTTTCTGTGGATGATCCAAAGATGGAATGCATGACTGTATGGGCAAAGATATCCAAGAAGAAATGTAACACTTAATGTGTGGCAGGATTAGCAAAGACAAGCCCTCTTTGTCACAGTGTCTGGGTTGTGTTCTCTGGGTTTCCACTAGGTGTCCTCCTTTCTCACGGTGCCTTTCTCCTTATCACTTCCTGTTCCCTTATTTGGTCACCTTCCTCCTGTTTAGTAATTGATTGTTCCCCACCTGTCTCCTGTTCCCTCATTATCCTTCTGTGTATTTATACCCGATCTGTCTGAGTCTGTGTTACGGAGTCCTTGTTTAATGTTTAGAGTTATTCATGTCCGTCGCTTCTTGCCTTGCCTTGCCTTACCTTGCCTTGCCTCGCCTCGCCTTACCTTGTCTTCGTGTCTTGTTTATTTTATGTTTGGATATTCTGGTTTTGACCCTGCCTGGACTGTTTACCCCTTTTGGATTACCCTTCAAATAAACATCATACCTGCAATTGGTTCCCTCTCCTGTGTTTGCTGTAACACCGAACGTGACAGAAGGACTCCGTCTTTCTAGGAACCAGCGGTATGTCGTTTTTCCGTTCCCCAGCCAAGATGGCAGAGCGGCGAGCCAAGTATCTTAGGTTGACCGCCCTCCGCCAAGAGGGAAATGAAGTGGGTGCCCTGGCTCAGGTGTTCTGGTCCCTGGCCGAGGGCATGGGCTACAACGATGTGGCCCTCAAAGACTATTTCAATGGCGGGCTGGATGATCCAGTGTCTCAGGAGGAGATGGCGCAGTTAGAGACACTGGAATTCTGGGAATTCGTGCGCTACCTGCAGCAACGGCTTCGTTGGGATGCCCCAGCCACTCCTGTCTCTTCCGGCGGGGTGGTCGTCAGCCCAGCACCACTGCCCAGGATGGCAACCAGCCAAGCGCCACAACCCAAGATGGCCGCCAGTCCAGCACCACTGCCCAGGATGGCACCAGCCAAGCGCCACAGCACAAGATGGCCGTTAACCCAGCACCAATGCCCAAATTGGCCACCGGTTCAGCGCCACAGCCCAGGATGGCCGTCAGCCTAGCGCCACAGCACAAGATGGCCGTCAGTCCAGCTCCACAGCACAAGATGGCCGCTAACCCAGCGCCAATGCCCAAATTGGCCACCGGTCCAGCGCTACAGTACAAGATGGCCGCCAGTCCAGCGCCACAACCCAAGATGGCCGCCAGCCCAGCACCACAGTACAAGATGGCCGCCTGTCCAGAGTCATGGCTCAAGATGGCTGCTTGCCCAGCGCCGCTGCACAGGATGAGAGTCACAGCTGACCCTCTGGAGTCGAGGTTCCAGTTGACCCTCCAGAGTCGAGTCAGGTGCCAGTGAACTCTCCAGAGTCGAGTCAGGTGCCAGTGAACTCTCCAGAGTCGAGTCAGGTGCCAGTGAACTCTCCAGAGTCGAGTCAGGTTCCAGTTGACCCTCCAGAGTCGAGTCAGGTTCCAGTTGACCCTCCAGAGTCGAGTCAGGTTCCAGTTGACCCTCCAGAGTCGAGTCAGGTTCCAGTTGACCCTCCAGAGTCGAGTCAGGTTCCCGTTGACCCTTCAGAGTCGAGTCAGGTTCCCGTTGACCCTCCAGAGTCGAGTCAGGTTCCCGTTGACCCTCCAGAGTCGAGTCAGGTTCCCGTTGACCCTCCAGAGTCGAGTCAGGTTCCCGTTGACCCTCCAGAGTCGAGTCAGGTTCCAGTGAACCCTCCAGAGTCGAGTCAGGTTCCAGTGAACCCTCCAGAGTCAGGGCTAGTCACCGCTGATCCTCCAGAGTCAGGGCTAGTCACCATGGACTTTCCAGAGACTAGGCTGGTCACCGTTGACCTTTCAGAGTCAAGTCAAGTCACCGGTGATCTTCAAGGACTGAGTCAAGTCACCGGTGATCTTCAAGGACTGAGTCAAGTCACCAGTGATCTTCATGAACAAAGGCAAGTCACCGGTGATCTTCATGAACAAAGGCAAGTCACCTCTGAACTTCATGAACAAGGGCAAGTCACCTCTGATCTTCATGAACAAAGGCAAGTCACCATTGATCTTCATGAGCAAAGGCAAGTCACCATTGATCTTCATGAGCAAAGGCAAGTCACCATTGATCTTCATGAGCAAAGGCAAGTCACCATTGATCTTCATGAGCAAAGGCAAGTCACCATTGATCTTCATGAGCAAAGGCAAGTCACCATTGATCTTCATGAGCAAAGGCAAGTCACCATTGATCTTCATGAGCAAAGGCAAGTCACCATTGATCTTCATGAGCAAATGCAAGTCACCATTGATCTTCATGAGCAAATGCAAGTCACCATTGATCTTCATGAGCAAATACAAGTCACCAATGATCTTCATGAGCAGTGTCAGGCCAGCACCAATCTTCTGGAGTCCAGTAAGGACACCAGGGGAATACCAGAGTTTGGTCGTCCCGTTTGATCCAGCCGCACGGAGGTCTGCTCCACCTTGGGGGGCTCTGGTCCTGACCGCATGGCTGTGGTGGTCTTCTGCTCCGCCCTGGGGGCCTTCCACCCCGACGATACGGTTGTGGGGGTCTTCCGCTCCGCCCTGGGGGGCTTCCGCCCTGACCACACGGGGGGGGGGGCCTTCTGCTCCGCCCTGGGGGGCTTCATTCCTGACCTCACGGTTGTGGTGGTCTTCTGCTCCGCCCTGGGGGGCTTCCGCCCTGACCACACGGTTGTGGTGGTCTTCTGCTCCGCCCTGGGGGGCTTCCGCCCTGACCACACGGTTGTGGTGGTCTTCCGCTCCACCCTGGGGGGCTTCCGCCCTGACCACACGGGGGGGGGTGGCCTTCTGCTCCGCCCTGGGGGGCTTCATTCCTGACCACACGGTTGTGGTGGTCTTCTGCTCCGCCCTGGGGGGCTTCCGCCCTGACCACACGGTTGTAATGGTCTTCTGCTCCGCCCTGGGGGGCTTCCGCCCTGACCCCACGGTTGTGGTGGTCTTCTGCTCCGCCCTGGGGGGCTTCCGCCCTGACCACACGGCTGTGGTGGTCTTCTGCTCCACCCTGGAGGTGCCACATGATGTCCTTCATGGACTTCTGTTTTGTTTTTCTTTGTTTCTGTTATGTTTCTGTCTGTTCCCTTCAGTGAGTCTGGCCCTCCGTCCCTCCCCCTGAGCCTCCACCTGTCCGCCTCCCTCCTGGTCTGTGTCGTGTCTTGTCGTGGAGCGTCTGGGAGCCGCTCCGTAGAGGGGGGGTATTGTCACAGTGTCTGGGTTGTGTTCTCTGGGTTTCCACTAGGTGTCCTCCTTTCTCACGGTGCCTTTCTCCTTATCACTTCCTGTTCCCTTATTTGGTCACCTTCCTCCTGTTTAGTAATTGATTGTTCCCCACCTGTCTCCTGTTCCCTCATTATCCTTCTGTGTATTTATACCCGGTCTGTCTGAGTCTGTGTTACGGAGTCCTGGTTTAATGTTTAGAGTTATTCATGTCCGTTGCTTCTTGCCTTGCCTTGCCTCGCCTCGCCTTACCTTGTCTTCGTGTCTTGTTTATTTTATGTTTGGATATTCTGGTTTTGACCCTGCCTGGACTGTTTACCCCTTTTGGATTACCCTTCAAATAAACATCATACCTGCAATTGGTTCCCTCTCCTGTGTTTGCTGTAACACCGAACGTGACACTCTTTAAATAAAATGACAAAAAAGGGAAAAGTGTCTAAATAAACAGGTATTTGGTATGCTCATCTTTGCTGGAGGAGGGAGGAAGGAAGTTTCAAGTGAGGTTCAGCCTAGGATAGGGGCATCATCCGAGCAACGGCATGTACTCTCCTCTTCAGACCTGCCACATAGATTACTATAGGTTTTGGCTTAATATATTGTAGTATAATTTCTGTAAAATAAATAAATAAAAATAATGCCCATTTAAAACCCATTAATTTCATTGCAGTAATAGCATTATTATGTATTAAGCAATTCTTATTGAAGTATAATAAATTCTATGCTGAATCAACTTTTTGTAATGTGTATTCAATGCTTTTCACATTTAACACAATAATGACTTTAAACGATCTCTTGTGAGGTAATTTCTCATCCAAACTTATGTGTGATTTATTATTTAATTAATTGGCAAATAATGTAATTAGATTACAAATTTAAATTTCTTGACATTCCTAATAATGCACTATAATCTTTGGGGACAATGGTGGAGCTGAAGGGGAAGGTGGAGCCCTGTGGAGCTGAAGGGGTGGAGGGCTGAGGCACAAGTGGCTTGGGTTCCAAGTTTGTGCTAGGCTCAGTCAGTTGGTCTGTGACGGGTGCTGTTATTGACTGGCTGAGCTCTAGGGTTTTGTGGAGCTTCCCTTGTGAGAAAACACTCTCCGGGCAGGTGAGAATGTAGTACTTCCATGTGAGGTTCCCCATCTCTGGGAGTTCCACATCCTGATTATAACAGGCTTCAATCCAATAGTCTTTAAAATTTCATTATTCAAGTGTGAAAAACTTGCCAAATCGATAAACTAAGTAGAATATTACCATAGGGGATGGTTCTTTTTACCAAGATCTAAAAAAATAAAATAAAATAAAATAAAAAACCTTCCGTTAGATCCATCAAGGTCAGTTCTTCTGTAATGTGTTGCTTCTAGGCTGCACAAATGACAAAGATGCAAGGAGAATTCCAAGAATATAAAGTCTGTATTAAACTAAACAAAACACACAGGAGATCAAACAAAGTAAACAAAGGTACTAACAAAAAAATATATATATTTTTTTTTTCTAATGTAGAAAATGCATCTTGATTAAACAATCTTTCGATATTTTAAATGAAACAAGAATACAAAAATACGAAGAAAATTTGTTGCAGTGCAGGTACATACATTCATAGTGTATATTTTCATCATATTTTTTTTTTACAGAATTTTGTAGATGAGGAGGCTGCATATTAATTCATAGGGAGTTACATTCATTTATTTTTTATTTTTATTCCCCTTATCCACATGCATAGTTATTTGAGCAGTACCATTTTTAAATGGTAGTTTTCTATATAATATTGGGGATGAGGAGCACATTAATAAGGTCGCTGTATGCAGAGCGGTAAGGAAAGTATGCCTCCATCTTTCTTAGAATTTTTGTGTTGTTTCCTTAGCATAAACCTATCAAAGAGGAGTTTCACAGGACTGCAGGCCAGTGGTGTTGAAATTGGTTTAAGTTAGGCTAATCTGAAAAATGACATTCATTTGATACCATTATATGCATACATCATTACAATTCACAATTACATGAGTTTTAAAACAAAACATGATAGAAAATGCTTCCAAGAAGTGACTGTAAATGAAGAAATAAAAGTCAGATCGGATTACAGGTTCAGTTAGGTGGAGTTGGGGTTGGAGGAGGGAGTTAATTGCAAGAAGCAATGCGTTGGAAGAGACGCTGAAGGATGGGAATTTAAATAGACCGCTTGTGATGGGTGTCAAGACTGTATTGGTACATGTCAGGAACAGCTGACTGTTGGCTGATGCAAGCTTTGACTGACGTGGCCTTCCTGAACTAACGCAATGCTGAATATATATGCCAAACGTTAATTTCATTACTCTAATTAAGAAATGTAACAGTTTGGATTAGAGAATATTTTATTATGTGAAATTAGCTTTATGTGGAAAAAAAGCTGCTGCACATTGAAATAGACACTTAATGATATTTATTTAATATATCAAATGTTTGTAAAGTCATGTAGCCTACACCCATGTACCTTTTCTGCCTTTAAAGTTTTACCTGATTGAATTAAGGTTTTATATTTAGTTTTTAGCTGCTGGCCCACACATAATTTTCATGGTATGCCACAGGCAAAATAAATAAACCAAAAAAAAAAAAAAAATATATATATATATATATTTTTTTTTTTTTTTTTTTTTTTTTTTTGGGTTTATTTATTTTGCCTGTGGCATACCATGAAAATTATTTGACAGGCAATTAGGAAACAGGGAAAATCAAACCAAAACACAACAAAAACAAACATAAGTTTACTAGTTACTAAGTTACTAAGTTTGCATTTCACTAGTTCAAACCTACATCTAATTAGATTGAGCAAATAGTATGCATATTTGCCATGCTGTCTGAGGGGAGGACTCTGAGCACAGAATTTAGCCCGAACCGAAAGACCTTCCCCATATCCCAAGCTGGGATAAGAACAGTTAGGAGTGAGGAGTTGGAGTGAAGGAGGGATACCTTTGTGGGACAAAGGTAAGTTGGCTGTATATATATTTATTATTATGCTAATGTAATTAATTATCCTTACATGCTCCTCTCGATCTTTGTTAATAGACTATCATTAATTGAATCATTTGGTCCGTGTAACATTAGCAACATTACTTGCTAATGTTACACAGTACCTTCAAGGCAATATTACCATTGTATGTACACTGTTACGCCCCCACCCCATCCACTTTTCTTTTAGTATAGGTATGAAGGAACAAATAACAGAAAATAAAAGTGGAGTGGTCTGTGGAAAGAAGTGAGGTTCAGTACCAAACTCCAGTGCCTTCACAATAACCAAAACAATAAATGAAAAGAAACAGTTATGTGGGAGAATTCCAGGGTTTTGACAGGGGCAAGGCCAAATTCAGGGCCGAAGTTCTTTGCCTAGTAAGGAGAAAAAGTTAAAAACCTATTTAAACTATAAAAAGAAAACAAACAAAATTACATTAAATATACACTAACCTGCTAACTGGCAATGATTCACATGAGACATATGTTTTTACCTGGTCAATATATTATACTGATTTTATTTATATATTTGAATTTTAATAGGTTTACATGATGCCATTTTATTCCTCTTGTCTATTTTAAAGTGTGTATGTTCTTGTGAGTTTCTGGTTCCTGTCTGCCATGCTGCTGAGTGGTTTGCGATTGTAGGTCTGTGTTCTTACTATCACTCTCTTTTGTTTAAACTGCTGAAATATAACTTAATTCTCATCATATTTCTAATATTATCTATCAAGCTAATTTGACATTGTTTGCTTTTTAATCTAAACCGCTAGTGCAGCATCTCAAAATTTCGTCAGCCTGTTAGCTTGTCATTTGCGTCTACCATTTCATTCAACTCTACTGAACCAATTAACGTCCACAGATACAATTTATACAAGTTACACAAAAACTTTTACCATAGACAAAACAGCCTTGTTAATTAAAACATTTCAATTCAAATGTTCACACACAAAAAAAACTTCCCAATTAATAACACTCCCATAAATCAAAAGCACAGAAGTAAAAAAAAATAAAATAAATTAACCCTAAACAATTTACCATAAGGTTTCAATAATTCCCCCCCCCAAAAAAAATTCACAACAAATGATAAAATTTTCAGGTTTTCATGTTTTCACGTCCCTGTTTGTTACAAACACACCAGCTTCCACCTCCACACAATCTCAGTGCACACCCTCACCTGAATATTAGATCACCTCCACCTGCTCCTCATCACCCACTCATCAGCGCTGCACTACAAAAGCCACACGCACGCACTCAGTCATTGTCCGGTCACGGTCGCGACAAGATCATTCCTGTATGCTTACTATAAGGATTAACTCCTCTTCTACTCTCTACAGAAGATTCTCTCCTACGAATCCAGTTCCCCGAAGTGTGCGTGTGTGTGGTTCCCCGTCCCTTCAAGAAGTCACAGCCTAACCTGCACGGATCCAAACTCCTTCTCAATCCTCACTTCCTGCTCCTCTGCTTGTGTCTTATAAAATAAACATCTTCATCTGTTACCTCCTCAGCTTCCCGAGTGATCCATAACAGATGACCGGACCAAGACCGACAAGCACAAGCATGAGCCTCACAGACCCATTCCAAGATCTGGTAGATGCACTCTGTCGAACACTCATGGCAGTCTCAGCATCTCCTCCCCCAGCGAGCACTTCCGCCGACCCTGTCATCACTTCCTCACCTGCCGTGCACGCCAGTCCCATGGTCAGGCTGGCGCCCTACTCTGGTTTGGCGGAGGAATGCAGGGGATTTCTCCTTCAGTGTTCACTGGTCCTGGAGATGCAACCGCACATGTATCCAATGGACCGCTCTAAGGTAGCCTTTATCATTTCCCAATTGCAAGGCAAAGCACTACTGTGGGCAGATTCACTCTGGACTCAAAATAACCCAGTTTTCCAGTCTTATTCTAGCTTCATCAACCATTTCCGTGAAGTTTTAGGCAGACCTGCTAGGGACTCTTCAATGTCAATGTCAATGTCAATGTCACCTTTATTTATATAGCGCTTTAAACAAAATACATTGCGTCAAAGCAACTGAACAACATTCATTAGGAAAACAGTGTCAATAATGCAAAAGTGATAGTTAAAGGCAGTTCATCATTGGATTCAGTTATGTCATCTCTGTTCAGTTAAATAGTGTCTGTGCATTTATTTGCAATCAAGTCAACGATATCGCTGTAGATGAAGTGTCCCCAACTAAGCAAGCCAGAGGCGACAGCGGCAAGGAACCGAAACTTCATCGGTGACAGAATGGAGAAAAAAACCTTGGGAGAAACCAGGCTCAGTTGGGGGGCCAGTTCTCCTCTGACCAGACGAATCCAGTATTTCAATTCCTGGCTGCAGCAAAGTCAGATTGTGCAGAAGAATCATCTGTTTCCTGTGGTCTTGTCCTGGTGCTCCTCTGAGACAAGGTCTTTACAGGGGATCTGTATCTGGGGCTCTAGTTGTCCTGGTCTCCGCTGTCTTTCAGGGATGTAGAGGTCCTTTCTAGGTGCTGATCCACCATCTGGTCTGGATACGTACTGGATCCGGGTGACTGCATTGACCCTCTGATCTGGACACAGACTGGATCTGGTGGCCACGGTGACCTCGGAACAAGAGAGAAACAGACAAATATTAGCGTAGATGCCATTCTTCTAATGATGTAGCAAGTACATAGGTTGTTATGGGAAGTGTTTCCGGTTCCGGTTTACCTAATTAATGCAGCCTAAAAATCCTTTAACGGATTTGGATAATAAAAGCATATTAGTATGTTATGTGTATGCCAGGTCAATCTTCGATTGGTGAGAAGCTGTATAATTTAAAACAAGGGAAAATGTCTGTCAATGAATATGCCTTGCAGTTTAGGACTCTGGCGGCCTCCAGTGGATGGAACGAACAGGCCTTGCTGACGACCTATCGTCAGCAAGGACACCCTGGAACATCTCCATGGTGCCACTGTGTTCACCAAGTTGGACCTCCGCAGCGCATATAACCTTATCCGGATACGTGAGAGGGATGAGTGGAAGACCGCCTTCATCACCCCTACTGGCCACTATGAGTACTGTGTTATGCCATATGGACTTGTTAACTCCCCCTCCATATTCCAGGACTTCATTCATGAGGTTCTCCGGGATTTCCTCCACAAGTCCGTCCTAGTGTACATTGATGACATATTGATCTACTCCCGGAGCTTGGCAGAACATCAGTGCCACGTTGCGGAGGTCCTGCAACGCCTGAGGGACTACCAGCTCTATCTCAAAGCCGAGAAATGTTCCTTCCATCAGCCCTCAGTGCAGTTCCTTGGATACATCATCGACCGCAGTGGCATCCGGATGGACGAGGGGAAGGTGAGCGCAGTCAGGGACTGGCCAATTCCTACCACAATCAAGGAGCTGCAACAATTCCTGGGCTTTGCAAATTTCTATAGACGATTCATACACAATTTCAGTTCTATCACTAGCCCTCTTACCAACCTTCTCCGCCAAAAGCCCAAATCTCTCTCCTGGACTCAAACAGCCACAGAAGCCTTCCAAGCCCTCAAACAAGCCTTTACGACCGCCCCACACCTAGCACACCCAGACCCCAATCAACCTTTCATGGTGGAAGTGGACGCCTCAACCACCGGAGTGGGAGCGGTCCTTTCCCAGCAGCAGGGGAATCCCAGTCGCCTCCATCCATGTACCTTCTTCTCCCGGAAACTCAACCCGGCGGAGGTAAACTACGACATCGGGAATCGGGAATTGCCAGCCATTAAATTTGCCCTGGAGGAATGGAGGCATTGGCTAGAGAGAGCCAAACACCCATTTCAAGTACTAACTGACCACAAGAACCTTGAATATCTTCGAGCAGCTAAGAGACTCAACCCCAGACAGGCCCGCTGGGCGTTATTCTTCACCAGCTTCCAGTTTACCATATCTTACCGCCCAGGGTTAAAGAACGTTAAGGCCGATGCTCTGTCTAGATGTTATGCTCCCGGAGAGAAAACAGAAGATCCTGAACCCATCCTCCCGGACGAGATCATCGTCGTGCCAATCACTTGGTCAGCCGAGACTCTTCCTCCAGCCGAACCTCCTAATAATACCCCGCCGGGTTGCCCACCGGATCACCTTTACATTCCCAGGACACGGCGCACCCCACTCATCTACTCTACACATACATCAATGGTCAATGATACCCTCTTGTTGCTACAGGAACGCTTCTGGTGGCCCAACATGGCCTCGGATGTCAGAAGGTACGTGGGTGGATGTACCAGCTGCGCCATGTCCAAGAGCCCTCGCCACCTACCATCAGGCAAACTCCTTCCTCTGCCCGTCCCTAACCGCCCGTGGTCAGACCTAGGGGTGGATTTTATAACGGACCTTCCACCCTCTGACAATAATACCTGTATATTGGTTATAGTGGATAGGTTTTCTAAATCCTGTTGTCTTTGTCACCTTTATTTATATAGCGCTTTAAACAAAATACATTGCGTCAAAGCAACTGAACAACATTCATTAGGAAAACAGTGTCAATAATGCAAAAATGATAGTTAAAGGCAGTTCATCATTGGATTCAGTTATGTCATCTCTGTTCAGTTAAATAGTGTCTGTGCATTTATTTGCAATCAAGTCAACGATATCGCTGTAGATGAAGTGTCCCCAACTAAGCAAGCCAGAGGCGACAGCGGCAAGGAACCGAAACTCCATCGGTGACAGAATGGAGTTAAAAACCTTGGGAGAAACCAGGCTCAGTTGGGGGGCCAGTTCTCCTCTGACCAGACGAAACCAGTAGTTCAATTCCAGGCTGCAGCAAAGTCAGATTGTGCAGAAGAATCATCTGTTTCCTGTGGTCTTGTCCTGGTGCTCCTCTGAGACAAGGTCTTTACAGGGGATCTGTATCTGGGGCTCTAGTTGTCCTGGTCTCCGCTGTCTTTCAGGGATGTAGAGGTCCTTTCTAGGTGCTGATCCACCATCTGGTCTGGATACGTACTGGATCCGGGTGACTGCAGTGACCCTCTGATCTGGACACAGACTGGATCTGGTGGCCACGGTGACCTCGGAACAAGAGAGAAACAGACAAATATTAGCGTAGATGCCATTCTTCTAATGATGTAGCAAGTACATAGGTTGTTATGGGAAGTGTTTCCGGTTCCGGTTTACCTAATTAATGCAGCCTAAAAATCCTTTAACGGATTTGGATAATAAAAGCATATTAGTATGTTATGTGTATGCCAGGTTAAAGAGATGGGTCTTAAATCTAGATTTAAACTGCAAGAGTGTGTCTGCCTCCCGAACAATGTTAGGTAGGTTATTCCAGAGTTTGGGCGCCAAATAGGAAAAGGATCTGCCGCCTGCAGTTGATTTTGATATTCTAGGTATTATCAAATTGCCTGAGTTTTGAGAACGTAGCGGACGTAGAGGATTATAATGTAAAAGGAGCTCATTCAAATACTGAGGTGCTAAACCATTCAGGGCTTTATAAGTAATAAGCAATATTTTAAAATCTATGCGATGCTTGATAGGGAGCCAGTGCAGTGTTGACAGGACCGGGCTAATATGGTCATACTTCCTGGTTCTAGTAAGAACTCTTGCTGCTGCATTTTGGACTAGCTGTAGTTTGTTTACTAAGCGTGCAGAACAACCACCCAATAAAGCATTACAATAATCTAACCTTGAGGTCATAAATGCATGGATTAACATTTCTGCATTTGACATTGAGAGCATAGGCCGTAATTTAGATATATTTTTGAGATGGAAAAATGCAGTTTTACAAATGCTAGAAACGTGGCTTTCTAAGGAAAGATTGCGATCAAATAGCACACCTAGGTTCCTAACTGATGACGAAGAATTGACAGAGCAACCATCAAGTCTTAGACAGTGTTCTAGGTTATTACAAGCAGAGTTTTTAGGTCCTATTATTAACACCTCTGTTTTTTCAGAATTTAGCAGTAAGAAATTACTCGTCATCCAGTTTTTTATATCGACTATGCAATCCATTAGTTTTTCAAATTGGTGTGTTTCACCGGGCTGCGAAGAAATATAGAGCTGAGTATCATCAGCATAACAGTGAAAGCTAACACCATGTTTCCTGATGATATCTCCCAAGGGTAACATATAAAGCGTGAAGAGTAGCGGCCCTAGTACTGAGCCTTGAGGTACTCCATACTGCACTTGTGATCGATAGGATACATCTTCATTCACTGCTACGAACTGATGGCGGTCACATAAGTACGATTTAAACCATGCTAATGCACTTCCACTGATGCCAACAAAGTATTCAAGTCTATGCAAAAGAATGTTGTGGTCAATTGTGTCAAACGCAGCACTAAGATCCAATAAAACTAATAGAGAGATACACCCACGATCAGATGATAAGAGCAGATCATTTGTAACTCTAAGAAGAGCAGTCTCAGTACTATGATACGGTCTAAATCCTGACTGGAAATCCTCACATATACCATTTTTCTCTAAGAAGGAATATAATTGTGTGGATACCACCTTTTCTAGTATCTTGGACAGAAAAGGGAGATTCGAGATTGGTCTATAATTAACTAGTTCTTTGGGGTCAAGTTGTGGTTTTTTGATGAGAGGCTTAATAACAGCCAGTTTGAAGGTTTTGGGGACATGTCCTAATGACAATGAGGAATTAATAATAGTCAGAAGAGGATCTATGACTTCTGGAAGCACCTCTTTCAGGAGCTTAGATGGTATAGGGTCTAACATACATGTTGTTGGTTTAGATGATTTAACAAGTTTATATAATTCTTCCTCTCCTATGGTAGAGAATGAGTGGAACTGTTCCTCAGGGGGTCTATAGTGCACTGTCTGATGTGATACTGTAGCTGACGGCTGAATGGTTGCAATTTTATCTCTAATAGTATCGATATTAGAAGTAAAGTAGTTCATAAAGTCATTACTGCTGTGGTGTTGGGAAATGTCAACACTTGTTGAGGCTTTATTTTTCGTTAATTTAGCCACTGTATTGAATAAATACCTGGGGTTATGGTTGTTTTCTTCTAAAAGAGAAGAAAAGTAATCGGATCTAGTAGTTTTTAATGCTTTTCTGTAGGATATGTTACTTTCCCGCCAAGCAATACGAAATACCTCTAGTTTTGTTTTCCTCCAGCTGCGCTCCATTTTTCGGGCTGCTCTCTTTAGGGTGTGAGTATGCTCATTATACCATGGTGTCAAACTGTTTTCCTTAACCTTCCTTAAGCGTAAAGGAGCAACTTTATTTAAAGTGCTAGAAAAGAGAGAGTCCATAGTTTCTGTTACATCATCAAGTTGTTCTGAGGTTTTGGATATGCTAAGGAATTTGGATACATCAGGAAGATAACTTAAAAAGCAGTCTTTTGTGTTAGAAGTGATGGTTCTTCCATACTTGTAACAAGAAGTAGAATTTACAATTTTGGCTATATGAATTTTGCAAAGAACTAAATAATGATCTGAGATATCATCACTTGGCTGAATAATTTCAACACCATCAACATCAATTCCATGTGACAGTATTAAATCTAGAGTATGATTTCGACAATGAGTAGGTCCTGAAACGTGTTGTCTAACACCAATAGAGTTCAGAATGTCTATAAATGCTGATCCCAATGCATCGTTTTCATTATCAACATGGATATTAAAATCACCAACTATTAAAACTTTATCTGCAGCCAGAACTAACTCGGATGTAAAATCACCAAACTCTTTAATAAAGTCTGTATGGTGCCCTGGTGGCCTGTATACAGTAGCCAGTACAAACATAACAGGGGATTTATCATTAACATTTGTTTCTTTGGATAATGTTACATGAAGTACCATTACTTCAAACGAGTTATACTTGTAGCCTGCCCTCTGAGAAATCCTGAAAACATTGTTATAAATTGAAGCAACACCTCCACCTTTGCCTTTTAGACGTGGCTCATGTTTATAACAGTAATCTTGGGGGGTGGACTCATTTAAAATAATGTAATCATCAGGTTTTAGCCAGGTTTCTGTCAAACAGAGTACATCTATATTATGATCAGTGATCATATTATTTACAAAAAGTGTTTTCGTAGAAAGGGATCTGATATTCAATAAGCCAAGCTTTATCATTTGTTTATCCATATTGCTTCTGTTTTTTATTTGTTGAACCTCAATTAAATTGTTAATCTTAACTTGGTTTGGACGTTTTTTGTATTTTCTAGTTCAGGGAACAGACACAGTCTCTATAGTGTGATATCTAGGTGAAAGAGTCTCTATGTGCTGAGAATTAACTGACCTCTGTGACGGGAGGCAGCTAGCAGACGGTCGGTTTAGCCAGTCTGTCTGCTTCCTGACCTGGGCCCCAGTTAGTCAAGTATAAACACTAAGACTATTTGCCATATTTCTAGAGAGAAGAGTGGCGCCACCCCAGGAGGGATGAAGACCATCTCTTTTAAACAGGTCAGGTCTGCCCCAAAAGCTCGTCCAATTGTCTATGAAACCTATGTTATTCTGTGGGCACCACTTAGACATCCAGCCATTGAGTGATGACAATCTGCTATGCATCTCATCACCACGGTAAGCAGGGAGGGGACCAGAGCATATTACAGTGTCTGACATCGTGCTTGCAAGTTCACACACCTCTTTAATGTTATTTTTAGTGATCTCCGACTGGCGAAGTCGAACATCATTAGCGCCGGCATGAATAACAATCTTACTGTATTTACGTTTAGCATTAGCCAGCACTTTTAAATTTGCCAAGATGTCAGGCGCTCTGGCTCCCGGTAAACATTTGACTATGGTGGCTGGTGTCTCTATATTCACGTTCCGTACAATAGAATCACCAATAACTAGAGCACTTTCATCAGGTTTCTCAGTGGGTGCATCACTGAGTGGGGAGAACCTGTTTAATGTTTTGATCGGAACAGAAGAGCGGTGTTTTGACCCACGACTACGCTGCCTCACCATCACCCAGTTGCCCTGCTGCTGGGGCTCTGTTTCCGGAACCGAACAATGTACAGGAATCCCTGAGCTAGACGCATCCAAAGCCGTATCTAGAGCCCTAACATTTTTACTGTCCTCAATTAAAGTTTGGATGCGTGTCTCTAATTCTGAAATCTTCTCTGTCAGCCTAACTATTTCCCTACATTTATCACATGTGAATCCCTCATCAGCGACAGAGATAGATAAACTGTACATGTGGCAAGAGGTGCAAGAAACAATGATAGGAGAAGCCATTACTCACCGTGCTTGATGAAAATTCTTACTGCGGTTGTTTGATGAACTTGTGAAAAACTGGAGCGAGGGAGAGGAGAAAAGAAAACAGCGATAGGTTCGAATGAAAACGCATGAAATGAAAACGCTTTCATTCAAACACTTTTCGAATGAAAGTCTTCTTCCTCTAAGGGGCCTACCTATAGCCATGGAAACAGCTGAATTGATGTTCAACCATGTCTTCAGGTACTTCGGCATCCCAGAAGATATTGTGTCAGATCAAGGCCCCCAGTTCATCTCCCGGGTGTGGAGAGCATTCCATTCCCTCCTAGGTGTGGCCATCAGCCTGTCCTCTGGCTATCACCCCCAGTCAAACGGGCAGACGGAGAGGAAGGTCCAGGAGATCGGACGCTTCCTCCGTACCTTCTGCCACGGCCACCAGAACTCCTGGAACCAATTCCTGGGGTGGGCCGAGTACGCACAAAACTCCCTCCGTCAACCCACTACCGGACTCACCCCCTTCCAGAGCGAGAGGGTCTGGGACGCAGCTCATCACCAACTTCAGCGGGCACTTCGCAGAAGCAGGACAGCCGACCTTCGCCTGTCCGAGGCTCCCCACTACCAGCCCGGTCAGAAGGTCTGGCTGTCCACCCGGGACATCCGCCTGCGTCTACCCTGCCGCAAGCTCAGTCCCAGATTCATTGGCCCATTCACCATCACCCAGCAGATAAATCCGGTCACTTATAAACTCCAGCTTCCTCCTGAGTACCGGATTCACCCCACATTCCATGTGTCACTCCTTAAACCTCACCATCCTTCTGTTTCTCCCTCCACAGAACCTGGCGAGACGGAAGCCCCCCTCCTCTCCTCCTAGATGACGGTGCAGCTTATACAGTCAAGGACATCCTGGACTCCCGGCGGCGTGGTGGGCAGCTGGAATATCTAGTGGACTGGGAAGGATACGCTCCAGAGGAACGTTCCTGGATCCCGCCTTACTGGATACCTTCCATTCCATTCATCCCAATCGACCAGCTCCCAGGGGAAGAGGACGCCCACCACGTCGTCGAGCGGGCCCTGGGGAGGGGGGTACTGTTACAAACACGCCTGGTTCCACCTCCACACAATCTCAGCGCACACCCTCACCTGAATATTAGATCGCCTCCACCTGCTCCTCATCACCCACTCATCAGCACTGCACTATAAAAGCCACACACACGCACTCAGTCATTGTCCCATCACATTCGCGACATGATCATTCCTGTATGCTTACTATAAGGACTAACTCCTCTTCTACTCTCTCCAGAAGATTCTCTCCTACGAATCCAATTCCCCGAAGTGTGCATGTGTGTGGTTCCCCATCCCTTCAAGAAGTCACATCCTTACCTGCACGGATCCAAACTCCTTCTCACTCCTCACTCCCCACTCCTCACTTCCTGCTCCTCTGCTTGTGTCTTATAAAATAAACATCTTCATCTGTTACCTCCTCAGCTTCCTGAGTGATCCGTAACACTGTTCGCACCCTAGCTTAAATTTTTTAAGAAAATGTTCGGGCGCAAAACAGGATAGCAAAAATTAAGAAACCACCTGTTACAATAATATTAATAATAATAAACAGTCCAAGGAACATTTCATAAGATAAATTTATTCCATAAGTCCATGAAAGAAAAAAAAAGGAAAGAAAAAATCATAATGACAAAAGATCATATAAAAAAAAAAAAGTTCACAGCTTTTCACTTCACACATGAACTTGGCGATTGCCGTGTAGAAAACCGCGTCATTCTATTTTTTCCACAGTGGCAGATTCATGTCCACGTTCATTCATATAATCACCATAAAGAGAGAGAAAAATAACATGAAATAAAACTGGTTCAGATTTAAGAAACAATAACAATAATCAAACAACAGTCTTAAAGAGCAAAAATAACATTTGCATAATCATGAAAATAAAATAAAAACATACAGAATGCGCGGACGGGAATTTAAGGTTAGTGGGTATGTGTGAAGTAATGTATGAAATGGGGTGGCGTACAAGTAGGCTACTGACCAGGTTTGGAAATGTGAAGGAAGCTGAGGTTGTACGTCATCGTCAGACACTAGGACAGGAGGATAAACGGGCAGCTTTTCGTTGGACATTTCACCCATATAGATGGTCTGGAAGCATCAAGCTTAAGTTTAGTCAAACTCCATGCTGCTCAAACATCTTTTTCAGGGAACAATACTCAAAGCGGCTGTTCTTTTTCTGTTCACTGGAATCCATTAACTCTGAAACATGCAACTGTAAACCTTCCATGCAAACTTTGATGACGCGCCTCTCTCAGGTACGTCACATCTCCTTTATATCCTCAATCCTTCCGCTGTTAATTGAAAACTCCGCCTAAATCATTTCAAGTGAAAACGAAAGTAAACTAAAAGGTACGGTGGCCGAAGTTTTCCACTGCCACAAAATATATAAATAAATAAAAAGAGACTTACTCATGTTTATGATCTCTGCTGAATAAAGCGCTTAATTATTTTTTTCCTGAGTAAATCCAAATCTCAAATCCTGAGGTAATCCTCATCACATCTTCTTGGGGTGAATTATTTCTTATTCCTCTCAGATCGAAGCAAACAGTAAAATGAAAAAAAAAAACTTGAAGAACAGTCTCTCTGCTTTGTTTTCTGTATGGGCGTTTACAAGCCGCAAGCTTCAAGTGAAACTTTATAATCTCAATAGTGCGTTCAGCGCGTGAACATGGTCGCGGCGCATTAGATATAATGAAGGGAGACGTGAAAGACTGGATAATTGCATTGTTTTCATACGGATTACGTTATCACAGAATATATGTTTTTGGTAGTTTTAGTTTAAAAGTAGACATGTTTCTAAATGAAGATCACCACAGTCCAAGGCTGCAGACAACACACTTTGTACGTTATCTTTATTTTATAAATGCTCAAAGTTTTGTTGTTATTATGTCTGTATACAAATAAAAGTAGACCCTTTACAGATTCAATTTATATATTGCTCTTTTCTGTATGATCAAAACTGAAAGTGTAATTTAAAATGCCTCATCACGTGTATATGCGGGGATCAACAGAGGGCTTACTGAGGACATTAAGAATGCAAGGGCCTTAGATATGGCTTCTGATGTGACTAGTTTAGCAAGTCCCGCATATTGTTTGATTCTGGTTGCAGAGCCCTTGCAGCAGGGGGATTTGGGTGACTGTGAGGCGGTATAGTCACGGGTCAAAAAACTGCTCTTCCATTCTGATTAAAACATTAAACAGGTTCTCTCCTCTCAGTGATGCACCCACTGAGAAACCTGTTATTGGCGATTCGGTTGTAGGGAACGTGGAAATTGAGACACCAGCCACCACAGTCCAATGTTCACTGGGAGCCAGAGCACCTGACATCTTGGTAAATTTAAATGATAAACGTTAATTCGGTAAGATTGTTATTCCTGTCGTCCATTATGATGTCTGTATTACCCAGTCAAAGATCACTAAAAATAACATTAAAGAGGTGTGTGAACTTGCAAGTATGATGTCAGACACTGTAATATGCTTTCCCTCCCTGCTTACTGTGGTGACAAGATACTGTACATAGCAGACTGTCGAAGCTCAATGGCTGGATGTCTTAAGTGGTGCCTGCAGAATAACATAGGTTTCATAGACAATTGGACACATTTTTGAATGAACCGATTCAGTGATGTCAAATGAAAAACATGGGGAAAAAACTGGTCACAAACTGGTGATCACTGACTGGACGAACTATATTTATGTACTTACTTTCCAGTAGTGATGGTTAAATGAAGCTTTGCAAAGCACAGAGGCTTTCCCCTCAACTGGATCATAAAATGGTTCATTACGAATGGTTCATCTTGTAGTCAAAGGATGAAAAACTTGCCTTTGTATCCTAGATGTCATTTGTGTACTGTTTCATATAATAAATAAATTTGTACTACAAAAACCATTAAAAAAATTGAATTGTAATTAAAATATGATTAAATGAATCTGTGAATAAATATATAAAAGAGTAATCATGGCAAGCTTATTATGAAATGGTCAGTTGTAGTGTATTACTAGGGTATTAATACAAACTATGTAACGTTTCAAATTGTGGTCGCGTACTGCAGAGCTTCTGCTAGGCGAGCAAAAAAAATCATTTAAATCTAAACAAATTTTAGATAATGGCCGATTGTTTCTCTAGAACTGTGTAGAGCCATTTAAAGCTGCATTGAAACTGCAATTTGGACCTTCAACTCATTGATCTCTGTTGAAGTCCACTATATGGAGAGAAATCCTGGAATGATTTCTTCAAAAACCTTAATTTATTTTTGAATGAATAAAGAAAGACATGAACATCTTGGATGACATGGCGATGAGTAAATTATTAGAAAATTTTAATTCTGGGCTGATCTACTTCTTAACGCTTGATTAATTCTTAATCTAATTCGTTAATGCTTTTATTCAAGGGAAAGAGCACATCATATGAATAGAAATGTCAGAACTGTGGAGGAATGAACCTGGACTCACTGTCCCATCATAACTCTCTCTGCAGATAATGTCCCACAGCTTTCACTACAGTTTTCCGCTCAACTACAAAGCCTCACTAAGACGAGACAAGAAATACTCCTAATCATTCATATTCTCTCCTAGAATAAGACATTTGTATTTTCCTTGGATTTCATTAGCTGGACGAACAGTCTTATATTCACCAAGAAACAAAGATTTGACATTCCCACTCAGACGTGATCTTGCTTAAAGAAAATTCCCAAAGTTTACTTTTTTCAACTATTATTCAAAAGAATACCACATATTCAAGAGGCTTTTAAAAACAGTTGTCCTTTTTATTGTTCACTATATAGGTTTAAAAAAACATCCTTCAAACATTTTTCTTTTCTTATATCTTCAAAATCTAAAATTAAAAGAGTTGACAAGTTTGCTGTTCCAGCAGTTAAACAGGGAAATCAGTTTTCTTGGATATCAGAATTCTCCGGGATCCTGCGTCACATCTGCTTTGACTGTGGTATTTATCACCAGTGAAAAACACATACATATACAAACTTTTCAACAAATTTTCAACAAAATGATAAAACCCTCAGCATTACACATACCCATGCAAGCTTTCACTTTCACTATTATACAGATGAGTTTCAGTGTAGGTACATGAAGTCATGTACATCTTTTTAAAAAGTGACTGCTGAACTGTTTAATATCATAAAGGATAAATTAACCTTTTTTATTATTATGACATACAGTAGCATATTGTAACTATCATGACATTTTAGTTGGTTTTCTTTCCTCATGTTTCCCTTGACCTAGCTTTTTCTTGTGTCTGAATAGTTCATTCTGTTCAACTGTGTCTAGTTTATAGTCTTATTTTGCATGTGTATTTAAGATTCAGTCTGTTCAGTTAGTGTTGGTCCAATCTCTTTTATGTTTTCACATTTGCTAAGCCTTCCTCTTGCGGATATACCTTCTGTGTGGAATTTTAAAGATAATTTTAGTTTCATCATCTCTGTGAATGTTTTGAGTGCATCGGAAAATGACAGAAGATCTGACCAAACAGGAAGTTAACTGGCATGTTTCCCCTTGTTTGTTTTCTTGTTTTTGAAAGTCTTTTATTTTTTGTTTATGGATAGCCCTGAATTCCTGCTCCCCCTGCTGAAGCGGGGGAACTTGCCCTCGAGGACCATTATTTCTAGACTTTGCCAAGAGTACCAGCTACCCGGACAACACACCCTGCTTTTTCTACATAGCGAGACTCAACACTGCCTGCAGAGAGCGAGGGAATTTTGCTGTCTTTGTGGAGTAGGTGCTGGTGAGAAACAGATCCCATTTCACCATCTGCCACGCTGATGAGGAATTAATCAGCCCCACTCTAGACCCAGAGCCCACCTTAACCGTCACCCTGCTGCATGGAGCAACAGCCAGAGCCCACCACAGATGGATAGCCAAAGCCAGCTGTGACAAACGACAGAGCTGAGGATCACCCCGGAGCCAGAGCCTCATGGAATGTCTGACTAGGTGCGTGAGCTGGCAACAATACCCACCACGGAGGAAAGCCCTACTCTGCCACTGAGGGTGGCACAATGGGCAATGGGCCTATTGAAAGTGAAAGTCATGACATTTGCCAAGTATGGTAACCCATACTCGGAATTGGTGCTCTGCATTTAACCCATCCAAGTGCACACACACAGCAGTGAGAAGTGAACACACCGTGAACACACACCCGGAGCAATGGGCAGCTATATCTAGTGTCCGGGGAGCAGCTGGGGGTTCAGTGCCTTGCTTAAGGGCACTTCAGCCATGGGTATTGAGGGTGGAAGAGAGCGCTGTTCATTAACCCCCCACCTACATTTCCTGACAGCACTGAGACTCGAACCTACGACCTTCAGGTTACAAGTCCAACTCTCTAACCATTAGGCCACACCTGCCCCATCTATATATTATATATATATTCTGGAATACCAACTCTCCTGTCATCTGAGCTCTCTGTCTGTCCTGCCATGGAGGCCATTTATCAACTGATCATCGGCTCTAAACGGTCTGTCCCATCACGACCATGGAGGTCATGATTGAACTGTTTGTCTGCCCTGATCTGTGTGAACTGTCTATCTGCCCTGAACAGTCTGCCTGTCCTGTCTCAAATATGGAGGTTGTTTCCCTATTAAGTCAAGTCACCTTAATTTATATAGTGCTTTTAACAATACAGATTGTTTCAAAGCACTTTACAATATTAAACAGGAAAATAGTGTGTCAATAATGCAAAATGACAATAGTAAACACTAAATTTTCAGCTAAAGGCAAGTTCATCGTTGAATGTCATCATCCAGCTCAGTTCAGTTTAAATAGTAGCGGTGCAATCAAGTGGACGATATCGCTGGATATTAAGTGTCCCCAACTAAGCAAGCCAGAGGCAACAGCGGCAAGAAACCAAAACTCCATCTGTGAAAGATGGAGTAACCTATCCTACAGAAAAGCGTTAAAAACTATTCGATCTGATTGCTTTCCACCTCTTTTAGAAGAAAACAAACATAACCCCAGGTATTTATTCAATCCAATGGCCAAAATAATGAAAAATAAAGCACCAAAAAGTGTTGACAAGCCTCTCATCAAAAAAACCACAACTTGACCCCAAAAACTAGCTAATTACAGACCAATCTCAAATCTCCCTTTTCTGTACAAAATACTAGAAAAGGTAGTATCCTTACAATTATATTCCTTCTTGGAGAAAAATGGTATTTGTGAGGATTTCCAGTCATGATTCAGATTGTATCATAGTACTGACACTGCTCTAATTAGAGTTACAAATGACCTGGTCTTATCATCTGATTGTGGTTGTATCTCTCTATTATTTATATTGAATCTTAGCGCTGCGTTCAACACTATCGACCACAACATTCTTTTTAATAGACTAGGACACTTTGTTGGCATTAATGGAAGTGCATTAGAATGGTTCAAATCTTGTTTATATGATCTCAATGTCACATGCAGAAATGTTAATCCATGCTTTTATGACCTCAAGGTTAGATTATTGTAATGCTTTATTGGGTGAGTGTTCTGCACGCAGCAAGAGTTCTTACTAGAACTGGGAAGTATGACCATATTAGCCTGGTTCTGTCAACACTGCACTGGCTACCTATTAAACATTGTATAGATTTTAAAATCTTGCTTATTACTTATAAAGCCCTGATTGGTTTAGCACCTCAGTATTTGAACGAGCTCTTGTTACATTATAGTCCTCCACGTCCGCTGCATTCTCAAAACTCTGGCAATTTGATAATACACAAAATATCAAAATCAACTTTGGGCAGCAGATCCTTTTCTTATTTAGCGCCAGATTTCTGGAATAACCTACCTAATATTGTTCGGGAGGCAGACACACTGTCAGATTACAAAAAGACCCATCTCTTTAACCTAGCTTACACATAACACACTAACACATTTCTAATATTCAGATCCATTAAAGAATGTTTAGACTGCATTAATGAGGTCAGTCGGAACTGGAAACACTTCCCATAACACCCAGTGTACTTGCTACGTTGTTAGAAGAATGGCATCTACACTAATATTATTCTGCTTCTCTCTTATTCCGAGGTCACTGTAGTCACCAAAACCATTCTGTATCCAGATCAGATGGTCACTGCAGTCAACCGGATCCAGTATGTATCTAGCCCAGATGGTGAATCAGCACCTAGAGAGGACCTCTACAGTCAGTGGAGACCAGGCTCTATTTGAGCCTCACTAACTGCCTCTGGCATTGAGTGTAGCTAGGTCTCCTTTCGCTTAGGGAGTCATTATACTTAGACCTCCACTCTTAGAGTTCCATAATCTGGTGCGTGAGTTAGTCTATGACGATTGGAGCTTGAGTCTGCCTGTAAAGCCTAGCATTTCGCTAACTCTAACCCTAACCCTGCCAAGTAAACTGAAATGCCTCTAGTTTTTTTTTTTTCTCCAGCTGCACTCCATTTTCCAGTCTGCTTTCTTTAGGGTGTGAGTGTGCTCAATATACCACGGTGTCAGACTGTTTTCCTTAATCTTCTTTAAGCATAAAGGGGGAACCATATCTAAAATGCTAGAAAAGAGAGAGAGCATAGATTATGTTACATCATAAAGTTTTTCTGAGCTATTGAATGTGCTGAGAAATGTAGATAAATTTGGGATGATTAATTACAAAGCAGTATTTTGTGGTAGAAGTGATGGTTCTACCATTTTAGTTATATGAAGTTTGCACAAGACTAGATAATGATCTGAGATATCGCTTCGCTACATAATTTCAACACCATCAACATCAATTCCATGTGACAGTATTAAATCTAGAGTATGATTTTGACAATGAGTACATGTTGTCTAACCCCAATAGAGTTCAAAATGTCTATGAATGCTGATCCCAATGCATCTTTTACATTATCCACATGGATATTTAAATCACCAACAATTAAAATTTTATCTGCAGCCAGCACAAAATCTGCAAATTCTTTAATAAATTCTGTATTGTGCCCTGGTGGCCTGTACAGTAGCTATAACGAACATCACAGGAGGGTTATCATTGATAATTGTTTCTAATGTTATATGAAGCACTATTACTTCAAACAAGGTATACCTGAATCCCACCCTGTGAGAAATACTGAAAATATTGTTATAAATTCTAGCAACACCTTCCCCTTTACCATTTGGACATGGCTCATGTTTATAAAAGTAATCTAGAGGGGTAGGATCATTTAAAATAATTAAATCATCTTGTTTTAGCCAGGTTTCTGTCACACAGAGCCTTATGCTACATCTAGGTTATGACCAGTGAACACATTATTTACAAAAAGTGCTTTCATAGAAAGGGACCTGATATTCAATAAGCCAAGTGTTATTAATTATTTATCCATAGTACATCTGTTTTTTCTTTGTTTAACATCAATTAAATTGGTACTCAAATTATTATTTTCTAGTTCGGGAAATATACACAGTCTCTGTAGAGTACCAATTAAATTGGTACTCAAATTATTATTTTGTAGTTCGGGGAATATACACAGTCTCCGTAGTGTAATACCATAGCTGACCCACCATCGCCTAAGGACTTCCTTCCTTCTGATGCACCTTGCTATCCATCCCACCGGCTCCTTTGGGCTCCTCCCTCCCTCCAGCTCCAGGTCCTCTGTCACTCCGGAACCACAGCCTTCCGAATTCCCGCCTATGCCTCAGTCACCTGAGCCAACTGCTCCATGGCCCTCTGGATCCTTCTCATCGACCTGGATCTACAGCTCTCCGTCTCCGACCAAGGGCTCCTCTCCCACCTGCTCCGTCACTGTTAGTCGGCCCCCTGAAGTCATCAACCATTCCTTCATTATGGCCCCTCCCTTCATTGGCTCCACCGTGGGCCATCATGTTGACTGCAGTCTGGGTCCCACCTGGATCCTCCTGATCCAAGTCCCTCCTGTCTCCATACTGGTTCCTCCCTCCGTCTGATCCACTTTGGCTTCTCCCTCCATCTGATCCACCCTGGCTCCCCCTGCCTCCATCCTGGCTTCTCCCTTGATCTGATCCGCTATGGTTCCCCCTGATTCTGCCGGGGCTTCCCCCACTGTCATCGCCACCCTGGTCATCTACCTGACTTCCTGCCTACCCTTCGCCATCCCAACTGCATCCCTTTTACCTTCTCCTAAGTCCCCTCCATCCCTCCTTTTTTTATGGCTTGAAGTCGTGCCTGACTGGAGTGGGGAGTACTGTCACTTTAATGGAGTTTTAGTTTGTTTTCTTTCCTCATGTTTCCCTTGACCTAGTTTACCCTTATGTCTGATTAATTCATTCTGTTAACCTGTGTCTAGTTTATTATTTAATTTGCCCGTGTATTTAAGTTCCTGTTTGTTCAGTTAGTGTTGGTCAGATCTTGTCTATGTTTTGATGTGCGCTAAGCCTTCCTCTTGTGGATTTACCTTCTGTGTGGAATATTAAAGATAATTTAACCTTCGTCTTTGTGAGTGTATTGAGTGCACCAAAGCATGACACATATATTCCTAAAACATGTTTAAACATTATAAGTAATAATAATAAAAATGTCTACACACAAGGTCCATTGCTGTAATCAGTTTTTGAACTAGACTGAAACTGCGCGTCACAATAAAGTGAATGTTAAAATCTATAAATAAACACTGACAAGCAGATTTTTACAAAAAAAAAAACCTTCAATAGATATTTCTCAAAGTCTCAAAAACAAATTTAAGTAAACAAACTAGATCTAGAAATATTTGACCTTTGAACATGCAGAATTATAAGAAATAGGTGTGCTGAAAACTACAGCTAGTCTTGTTCACTTTATTATAAATATATCCTAAATGTATCAATTGGCTTAAGTACAGTGCACCAGGTTTCCTCAACGGCATCCCTGGAGGTCCACACACTGCAGAGTTTAGCTTAAACCTCTCATCAAACTCAACTATAAATAATTTTCTTTAAGTCCTTAACCATAATTAACTTGCTTGTTAATTCATGAGGTATTGAATTCTGTTTACTGGTCCAAGCCTCCACTCAGTTTCAGATGTGAATATAATCTTAATAGCCATTTATGATCACTTGTAATCAGTGTTGGGGAGTAACTAGTTACATGTAACGGCGTTACGTAATTTAATTACAAAATTATTGTAACTGTAATTAGTTACAGTTACTAAGAAAAAATGAGTAATTAAATTACAGTTACTTATGAAATTGTTTACGATTACAAAGGGGATTACATTTGAATATTTACACACATCCACATACAGATTTAACTGATTTCTTTCCCAAATTGCACTGACTATTCTGAGACATACGCCCTAATAATTTCCGGGATGCGGAAATACAGTCTGGTTCGTAGAATCCAGTCATAAAAACGGAATGCCTAACGCGGACGGAATATGCCACATTTTGGATGACTAAATCAAAAGTAGGTCAGTACACTTGAATCAAAACATGACATCGACTAGTGTCTGTGAATATAAAGCCCCAAAAATGCAATATATGACTTGCACATTCTGCGTGTCTGTGGAAATCAGGCGCGGACTGGACACCGGGAGAACCGGGACAATTCCCGGTGGCCTGGCAGCCGATTTTGCCCCACTATTTAATATCATTATTGTATAATTGCCTGTCGAATGTACTAAAGCGATCATTTGCGAATCCGCCATTTGATAATTAAATCTCTAATAAGTCATGAATTGTTAGTCGTGACTCGCGCGCTCTCCGCGCCTCCGCCAAACGGTTTGGATCAGACTCAGAGTAATCAATGCGAGAGAGAGAGTGGACTGTGGAAGCGCACCGCTGGAGCAGAGAAGCAGAACTACTGTTCAGGGTTTCAGGTCAGTTTCATCTGTAAAGATGCTTTTTTGTCGTTGTTTTTTTATTTATTTAGTCAAGCAGCAGCACGTTGCTCATCAGTCATCACTCAAAATACTATATAAAGGACATCATTATTATCTGTTGTAATGTTACAGTAGTAATTTAGCTGAAAAAAAAATCAGATTTTTTTTAATAGGTTTAGGGGGAGCTACGACAGACAACAACACAACCCTTACGAAAATTAACATTTTAATATTTAACTATAAATCCAAAGAAAATGGTTACTATTGTTTAAACTGTGATAACAAAAAATGTAAAATTATTTTACAAATGTATTTATTTAAAAATAAATACAAATCCATTTGCAAAAAAAAAAAAAAACAAGGTTATTTTACTTTTATATAGGCTAATAAAAGAATGGTAATTTTTTGTAAGGGAAAAACATGACTCGTGTACAGTATTAGGATTTTTCTATGAAGATATTGTAGTATTGTAGAGTATTGTATTGTAAAGTGCAGTTTTGTTCAATCTTGAGTATTAAAGTCACGAGAGAGATGGATAACAGGGCAAAATAAAGAGACTGAAGAGAAAAATGGAAGTGAAGATGCAGTTCAGGACAGAACTTATAATTATTTTGCATGTCCCCAAATTAAAGATTTAAACCTTTTTTATGTCAGGTCCATACAAAAAATAGTTTTGTCCATGAATTTGTTTGTATGAGTTTGAATTTTCCAGTCTGAATTTTTTTCCCAGTCCGCCCCTCCTGTAAATTAATGGCAAAGACATGGTTTCATTTACTACATATAGGGCTACTGAAGCTCGCAGTGTTTTCAACCTCTGCCATCTCAATATAGGAGTACACGAGCACATAAACATAATTTCTAGAACTGCTCTGTGTCACTTCATGTGCATTTTACTTATTTTGAGAAAACTATCATCATATACAGAGACAGCAGTTTCAAAAAAACACCAATGTTTCAGGAGTTTATTACACAGAATACGACACATGCTTATTAGATAACTGTATTTAAGTTGATGTATATACTTTTATTTATTATTCTTTAATTTTCACAAATTTAGAAAAGTAATCAAAAAGTAATCAAAAGTAATTAGTTACATTACTTTAATAAAGTAATGGAAAAAGTTACACTACTATTACATTTTAAACAGGGTAACTTGTAATCTGTAACCTATTACATTTCCAAAGTAACCTTCCCAACACTGCTTGTAATGGTGTGTTACAGTGGCCACGTTTGCAGCGTCCTGGATAGGCATATGGCCAAATCTGAATACCGTATTTGAAAAGATACGGATAATGGCTTCAAAACAACAAAAAATGCATTCTAAAATATTCAGCAGAGATAACTCCTCATTTTTTCTGGATATAAGGTGAGCCAGGGAAAGCATGATATTTACATAAACCTCTGAAATCACTATGCAATAATGAGTGTATCAAGTGAATGAGTGCAAGTTCTATGAATGAAATAATGAATGCAAATCAAATAACTGTGTTGCTGTCTCTGTGTGTGTCTCAGAAATTAAAGCTTTGTTCAGAGTGATATCAACTAATATGAATACGCATTTTTACTATTTACTCTCTATTTAAATTTTTTAAAATCTTGAACAATATAATACACAATGTGACTCTGTCTCATTCTCTCCCAAAGCCAGCAAGGAGATGTGAGACTGTAGATGATTGTCATGATATACAAACAATGTATACAAATTCTGAAAATAAATAAATAAGTTTTCCTTGCATTTAAAACTTAAATAAACATTGGACTTATAATAAACAGGTTATACCAGACATATTTAAGAGAAAATAAAATAAAAATATGCAGGGAACATAATTATATTTAAAACTAGCTCATGTGATTTGACATTTTTTGGTTTAAGCCCAGATCACTTACATTTTTTTTCTTTTTTTGCAATACAAATGCATTTACAAATCATTTTGAGAATGACACATTTCTGAAAAGATGGATCACTGTCTGTCCAACTGATATTTTGGTATGCATATAAAGGTTAGTATTATTCTTTTCAGTAGCACTATATTAACACTGTTTGTTGTTTGGTTTTTGATCTGATCTGACCTAAATAGACTTGTTCAGTTGATTTTGATTAAGGTTGGAGCTAAATTCTGCAGGGCAGTTGCAAGATCTGAGGAAAAATCTCTTTTCACCATGATTTTGTTTCATTGGGGATACTATGATAATCTGATGAAGCTAACCAACAAAATTCAGACCTTACACCTTGCCTTAACATATTTAGAACAACAACAATTGTTGTGTTCTCAAATGTTTATAGGCCAAAGTTCTCCGTGATAGGAAAGGCTAGGAGAAATATTGCTTCCTTCAAAATTGCCATACAGGTCTGCCAGTTTTTTGAAGTGTGGCCCCCAGTTGCTGAGGTAGTCATAACTCTGCTCTGATTCTGAACTTGGCAATTCCAGGGTGCTTAGAGACTCTGCTATGGAGCCGTTTCCCTCAAATGCGTAAGTCTGCAGTGAATCATACGGAGGTGCTGAGGGATCCACATCAGTCACTTTTAGCCTGTCCCAGATAAACTCTTGAAAGAAAATGTTGTCAGGAAGTGTTTTATAAGATGTCCTGGAGATAGCAGAAGCTGAGTATGGGTAGACTGAGGCTGTTTCTTGACTGATATCCTGGATCTTTGAATCACGTATGATATTGAGATTACGCAGGGTGACCATATCAAAAGCTTCTGTATCTTCTTCACCTCCTCCTTCATCATCATAACGAACAATATTTTCCCTCACATCACGCTCATCCTCGAGGAAAAGAGGTGCTTTTCGTCTGCGTAGCATTGCCATGATCAACAGCATCAGAACTAGAAAAGAAACAGACATGCTGCATGTTGGACATGAAGGTTCAATGGTTGTACCAATACAAGGGAACCACAACTATGCGATAAAACATTTAGAATTTTTTTCCACATCCAGTTAATAGACTAAAGATACCCAGTAAAAAAAAAAAAAAAAAATATATATATATATATATATATATATATATATATATATATAACAATAATAATAAATAACAAATTCGAGTTAATCGATAAAATCGATTTATCACCCAGCCCTATTTGCTTTCATATAATTTAATTTAAAAAAAAATGCAGCTCCATTTAAATCCAGGTGTGTAAAATATGTGCAAGATTTGCACTGCATGTGTGATGGTAGATGTGCAGCATTTATTCTTATTTGTTTTATCTTAATTACAAATCTTGTTTGGTTTTATTTTGGATAATTGCATGTAAAAAAATAATTTATGTTGTAATGCATAGTCAAAATGTGAATTAATATTCATATTCAAGTGTGCAAAAATGATTAATGCGCATTAATGACAGGGCGCATTAATATTCAACATACAACAATCTGTGAATGTTGCATTTCTCTCGTCGGAGAGAGCCAGCACTGTGAATTTCATCTTGCAGCCGACAAGAAAAAATTTGTTTATTAATAATTAAAATGTCTCATTTTTCATGTGATTTGTGGCAAACGTAATGCATGTGCTTGAGCGCGGAATATATTAAGACTTGATTATGTAAATTTAATATAAACCTCTTATTAGTTGAATATAACAAATGAACTAGACTAGAACTAGAAAAATCTTACGTGGGGGCAGACCATTTTTTAGTCTATAACCAAAACAACAGTCCTATATAAACCAGTTTAGCAAGTGAAAGCCTCATAAGACACTATCCATATGAAAGAGCAAGAGATTCACACTTTTATCTCAACCTCACAAGTCATACATAACTACCCCCAAAAAACCCAACCCCCTCCAGCTGAACAGAATTCGGTCTGTGTTTTGGCTCTGAGGAATGATGTGTTACTGGGCTGAAACATGCCTGCACTCAGCAGCACTACTCTTTGTATTCATTATTTTCTCGCAGCCCATATTATTATTTTCACAAGACCATAATGATAATAACAAATTATCAATTAATAATTAATCACTTTACGAAAAACATTGTTATTTGTGATCGTGGATGTTTGATGAAGGCTTTAAGACCAAGCGTATTCCTCTGCTCCCGCCTAACAGTGCACGGGACTCCTCTCACTGACACAGCTTCACTGTCTGCGGTTTGACTTTACTAAATCAGATCGAGGCGAATACAACTTATTGATCATGAGCCCAATATTTAGCAAGGCAGGAAAACATTCATTCTAACGGAAGGAAGACGTATTTCATTGAGCAAATGCTGTTAAATAGAGAGAAACAGAGAGAGAGACAGAGAGAGAGAGAGAGAAACTAGTCTAGGGCTATTCTTAAACTTGGAGCTCATTACATTGAAGTACAAATGCAAACACCAGAAACGTTATGCATTTTATGAATAATGAAATGTTATGAAAAGTATGCATTTTATTTATTCACATACTGTATGGTTGAAATTATATTTTAGATCACAACTTTAAGTTCTATTTTTAAAAAAAAATGCTTTATTGGCTAACGTTTCATAAACCTTCAGTTGTTATAATCTAAAATCCAATGCCATTTGTAATTTCACAGTATTTTCACCACCTAAATCACTAACCTTTAAAGTAACAATTTTATAATGGTCAAATTTACTCCAATGGTATTTTTTTAATGACATTTTATTATTTATTTAGAATCAGAATCAGAATCAGAATTAGCTTTATTGCCAGGTATGTTTACACATACGAGGAATTTGTTTTCGTGACAGAAGCTCCGCAGTACAACAGAATGACAGCGACAGAACATAAAACACATAATAAAAGAATATAAAAATACAAAAAAATACAAATAAGTAAGTAGATAAGGAATGAAGGAAAAAAAATATAAAAAATATTTATTTATTTATTTTGGAATAATTGTAGCCTACATAAATAGGTGAAGCAAAACAAATATTTGGATCGTCCCTTATTTTTTCCCTTATTTTCTTAAAGAATAAACACTTATTTTCTACAAGAATAAACATGATAACATATTACCAATTCATATAGAAATAATTTAAGCAGTTAAAACCTATTTTTAAACTTGAATTTAAATACTATTAAACTTTAAATTCTCAAGGTGTTTATAAATTAAAAAGGATAAAATGTCACAGTGCATGTTAAATAGCCTAAATGAACTTGTTAATAATATAATTAGAACTAACAATATAATTAGATTTTTTTACATGAACAATTCCTCTATAAAATGGGACAGCAACCTTTATATCAAACATTTTTAAATCGTCCACAACTGAGCATCGCGTACATTATAATAATGTTATAATGTACCAACAGGATATATTTAGTTCCCTTCACTTTTCAACAAATCATTTAGATTTAACAAATATATCAGAACAAAACAATAATTAAAAATATATAATTCTAATGGATAAAAATAATTGCAGTATATAATAATATAGGCTTAGCTATAAACAAACAAAAAAAAATAATAATTTAAAGCTAAGCATAAGGTAAGGTTGGGCTCTTTCACTCCGGAGAAATCCAAACATTTCCATATTCGTGATGTTGCCCATTTGAAGCTTAACTATTATTCATGAGGTAAAATAGGCTTTGTAGTTCATGGGTGTTTCAGTATCGATGGAAAAAAATCATAATTAACAATATGTGGAGTAAGTTGACCGCTGCTAACGCTGAATGTCTGGTAAACGATTGCTGTTTCCAGTGAATATGTGCGCAAGGCACCAGCGCGATCAAACAACTGAAACAGAAAATACTCAATTTTTGGTCACACATAAGGCATAATTCAAAAATGCAAAGTGTTAGTAGTTAGAAAAAATCAAGAATAATAACAGAGTTAATAATAATTATGGCTAAATGCTGCACCATTCTCATTTCGCTCTGCATATGGAACCTGAAGATTTTTTTTAAAAAACAATAATAAACCGAAATGAAAATGAAATGAAAACATTGAGCTTTTTATCCGTATACATACATATATATATATATATATATATATACAGTACAGACCAAAAGTTTGGACACACCTTCTCATTCAATGAGTTTTCTTTATTTTCATGACTATGAAAATTGTAGATTCACACTGAAGGCATCAAAACTATGAATTAACACATGTGGAATTATATATGGAATTATATACATAACAAAAAAGTGTGAAACAACTGAAATATGTCATATTCTAGGTCAGGGGTTGGCAACCTACGGCACGCGTGCCAACAGTGGCATGCAGAGGGATAATCGCTGGCACGCAAGCAATAAGGAAAACTGTATAATGACGTACAGTTTGATGTAATAACTTTTCATAGTCACACAGCCTGTTAGGAGCTACAAATACTATTAAAGTGTGAGAATTAACTTGCATGGATGCACGTGCAAACACTGCACATACTAGGTGCTTCAGATCAAAGCCTCGGTCTAACAGCACTCGTCAATGTCAAAATGACTGAGATGGCCAATCAGATCAAAGTAGGCGGGGTTTACTGTTCACAGAAGCAGAGCGCGAAGCGTCAGTTTAACGTTAAAGAGAGTGAGGTAAGATGAAGCTGCAAATCAATTAACATTAGTCAACTTTTAATAATACATTTTACCATAGAAATGTTAAATGACCTAAAGCTATATCCAGTGATGAAAAATTTTCTGAAATATGGCCATTTTGAGAGAAAGAAAGTGGGGGGGGGGGGTAAATTGTCTCTCTCTGCAGACAATGAAGCGATTTTGCCCCTTTGTTGTTGAGAAATATAATGTAGCGATTCAGTATCGATTAATAAAAGTAGCGTGACAACACTCAGAATGCTACTTTTTGCACAGCACGATCTCAGATCTCTGTGTGCGAGTGGTGTGTGTTGTGTTTGTGTGTGTCTGTGTGTGCACGTTCATCAATTAAAGCAGTGCATTAACGTTGATTAAACGTTAAAAAAACGTTTTTTTTATCGTATAATAAAAAATTGTGTATGTACCGTTTAAATACAGAATTATATCGGTATGTGTGTGGGGGGGGGGGGGGGGGCTTGGGGCTGTGTTGGCACAGTGGTTAACCATAAAAATAAAAAATGGCACGTCATGCCGAAAAGGTTGCTGATCCCTGTTCTAGGTTCTTCAAAGTAGCCACCTTTTGCTTTGATTACTGCTTTGCACACTCAAAGTCTTGAAGGAGTTCCCCGAGAGATGCTTAGCACTTGTTGGCCCTTTTGCCTTCTGTCTGTGGTCCAGCTTACCCCTAAACCATCTCGATTGGGTTCAGGTCCGGTGACTGTGTAGGCCAGGTCATCTGGCGCAGCACCCCATATATATATATATATATATACACACACACACACACACACACACACACATACATAGGCCTTATATTCATTTACTGTTTAATAACAATAGCATGCATATGATCCTTTGTGTAAAGGTCTTCTTTAAATTTTTGATGAGTAGACTGTAGCCTAAGACTATCTGATGTTTTGAAATGAACTCATTGTAAATGTTTTCATGTTTTTTAAAGATGTTACAATGTTATATCATAATGTTATTGTTGTTTTACTTCCTCCTTTTATCTCATTTTACAATTACATTCATTTCGCAATCCGTCCCTTTGCGCCACCTGGCGGTAGTTTCGCGAATGATTTTAACACGTGACTGAATTAAAGTTACCGCCGCAGCACCGCTTGTATATTTAGTTCACCCCAAAATGGGCCAGTAGCAGCCTTTTTGCATATTGTCACTAAACTTCTGCTGCTGCTGACTTCACAGAGTAAGAATCATTATGAAATTAAAATTAGCCACAGAAGAGATGCAGATTTTGCATTAATTCACATTTGTTAAAATAAACTTCAGCAATTAACATTTTTTTCAGAACCTCTAGTACACTTACATGCTATTTTGTTTAGTTGTCTTTTCGTAGGAGAATAGTGACTATCAATCCCACCCCCATGCTCATATATGTAAATAATAAATTATTATTATTATTAGTCTTTTTTTAACCTTTCTGCAGCTGTTAGCGGGATGAGATTAATATTTATTTTATTATTTTATTTTTATTCATTTGCTTTAATTGGGACTACATTATGTATAAATAAATTATACACTATTAAATAGGGTCTAACATTACTTATAATCTATTACTCATGTCTAATAATGTCTAAAAATATAATAATTAGGTCTATTTAGCTCTAACAGACTATCCAAATTTTTATAAGTCAATAGTGTTATGCCTTTAGAAGCACAAATGTGTCTGTCCCTTTAAAGGTATGGTTGACCCAAAAATGAAAATTCTGTCATAATCTACCCAGGTTGTTCTAAACCTGGAAGTTCTTTCTTAAGTTGAACACAAAAGAAGATACTTTGGAAAATGTGGGTAACAGCTGTGTGTCCTCAGTAACTTCCATCGTAGAGAAAAAAATGCTATCAGAGTCATTGGGGACCAGAAACTGTCTGGTTTCCCACGTTCTTCAAATTATTTTGTTTTTTTGTTCAGCAGAAGAAAGAAATTATCACAGGTTTGGAACATCTTGTCGGAGTGTGAACGATGACAAAATTTTAATTTGTGGGTGAACTATCCCTTTAAGTCAGACAGTCCACCTTGAGCAAATGCTTTTCCGCAAACTGCACGTTCATAATTAGCTACTGGACAGACACATTGATAACTTTCCCGTTCTGGAGAGCCTTGTGTTCAAAGATTGGACGTGAGCTCTAGCTGTTTAAAACCACGTTGGTTTAGCGCATGCTGTGCTCACGTGAAAGGCTTTAATAGTGCGTTCTGGAGACTCCATCTTCACCATGGAAACTTTTTTTTTTTTTTCATTGAAATGTACAGATTCAAATTAATAATCAATAACTAACTATTATTTTACCACTCTGCGCACGTTACCTGACATGCTCTCACGCATGCAGAAGCAGCATCTCTGACTGGGTCGGGGAGAGAGCGAGAGAGGGCACAGGCGCAATCATCAAACATATTTTTAAGGAAGCTGGTGTCATGACATTTTATCCTACCCATCAGATTTTCCTACCCGGGTTTACTGCGCATGCATGTTTAACTGCACATCAATATCGCAACCTTTTTCACATGCTAAACAACATTCAGTGTATCTGCATTACTGTAAGGGTAGGTTTAGGGTTGGGGTAGGTGTAGACTTGAATAAAAACACAAAAAAATATATATTTATTGTTGGTTTCCTGTATCTGTATCCCTTCTAGCAACAACCCTGAATATAAACCATAATTACTGTACATATATGCATTACTGTAATGGTAGGTTTAGGGTTGTGGTAGGTGTAGACGTTAATAAACCATGACTTTACAGTAGCATTTTTTTTGTTTTGGAATTGTACTACCCACTGTTTTAGTGAGAGGTATCAAAATCTGACAGAGTAGGACAAATCCACAGAACACTGGCACCACGGTGCTGACCACATCACTGTCCTTACTGGGTGTTTTTAGAGAATAATCTTTTTATTTTATTTTATTTTATTTTATTTACATGTGATTAGATTAGCTATTCATGTGGTGGACTGTCATGATTTTGCCTAATGCAGAACACTAATGAATGATGCGCATCAGATTTAGAAGTGGGTATACGGCGTATACCTACGTATACCATCCACTACACCACTGGCTGGATGTCTAAAAGGCTTCCACAGGATAACATAGATTTCATTGCTTTTTATGCACTGAAGTGCACCACTTGTGTCTGTTGTAGACATCAAAACAATAAAAAACAAAACCTTCAGAAATGCTGGAGAACAAGGAAATCACTATCCATAAATTAACTACAGACACAGGAAACCAACATAGCTATCACAAGAATGGATATGAACAAAATAAATTATATAAATAATGACAAACTAGGAACTAAACGAGAGAAGGTTGAACACAATGGTTTGTTATGGAAACCAAGGTGACAAACATGGGCATAATCAGTAATCAGGACAACAAAATCAGTGCAGAACTGATCACCAGTGATCACCACAAGATGCATGCCAGTTAGAAATGTGCCCAAGGGCAGTCCGCCTTGCTCTGATGCCACGCTGAATGGAAAAAATCTCTCGCGACAGAGCGTTAGCTGTGCAGTCGAGCACAGTTGCTCTCCCCCAGATGTGCTGATCAAAACCACAACTAAGACTCGCTAATCACAGCTTAATGCTAATTGGTTCAAATAACCAAGATGTTGCACTCTCCTCTACAATGTTTTATTTTTTTATCTGATATTATGTGTTTAAGCGTCTAAATTATGCATGAATATTTCCAAACACTATGACTATCACTAGTGCGATTTCTGTGTGAGATATGTGATTGTCATATTTCTGAAAAATTCTAAAAAAGTACATATTTGCATTAAAGTCTTTCGAATGGAATAAAAGTAATTTGAGTGTATTTTCAACATATTTGTTTTCATATAAAACTGAATTATATCATGTTTATCAGCAACACAGCGCATGAGTGTGAATAATGCAATATCCGCCTTTGATGTCGTTGGTATCTGTTCTCCTTCAAGAGCTCAGAACTGTCTGTCTTGACTGCGCTTATTTCACTTCCCTCACTGCAGCCACCTACTCTCGACTAAATTTCAGGCAAGGCTAGCCGCATCGCAAAAAGCATAGGAACTTAACTGAGAGAAGACTAGGACATTAGAAATGTGAATAGAAATAATAAACCAATGTCCAACACAAAGAACTTGAACATTACAGCCATATGCAATGATGCATTACATATGCACAGAAAAAAATGACTCTGGACTAACTGAAGAGTACACTAAATGAAAGTGTGAACTATAAATGTTATAAATATGCAGGAGCAGCACCCAGTTATTTACTAGTCTTATGCAGCAAAAGCTTTGACCTGCAACATGAAGTGTGGTCTACAGTTTGTTCTGACCAAGAACCACCCACTTATCCGGAAGAGACTTTTTGATTGACACACAAAAAATTTGAACAGCGCTATGGCTTTTTTTTTTTTTTTTTTTTATATATATATTTTTTTTTTCAGTGGAAACAAAATTCCTTCTAATTGTATTTTAGAGACAATGAGAAATTATTAAAAGCCTCTTGTGGAGATTCCTCCTCAAGCCCCATCGCCATCTCATTCGTTCTGCACATCCCTTCTTATACATTAAAACAATATGTGAATTAAATGAAAATAATTCAATCAATTTCAGTGACAATAATGCTATATCCTAACCAGGATGTCACATATGAGATCAATTATGAAGACTGTGGTCTAACCATAATTCCATGCAGCATTTCATCTTCATCAGTCATGATTTATTACCTTGTTCAAGTTAAAATTGTGCAAAACTCTCCCTTGCCATTGATCTCGCATTGATCTTGTCTTCATTTGCATCCATGACCATTTACTAAGGAATTGCTTTAATTAAATTGTGCAAATGATCCATCATGTTCAATCAATAAAAAATGGGTAAATGTTCAGGCCTCACGTCTCTCCTTCTGACATGTGCACCTAATTAAAATGAAATGAGGCTCAGGACCGTCTTCCCACATCTTATTAGTGAAACTAGTACTGAAACTAAGAAAACGTCTCAGGTTACGAATGTAACCATGGTTTCCTGAGAGGGAATGAGACACTGCGTCCTCTGAGGGGTCACTATGGGGAACACCTCGTCGTGACCCGTGTCTGAAGCATACTTCGAAAAATACCAACGTGTTGGCCGGCGACAGCCTCTGACGTCACTTCCATCGCGACTATAAATAAGCACCTGTAGGACCCGTCACTTATCTTCTTCGTGAAGCTTGCGTCCGAAGCATGGCAGGGAGCTAGAGGACGCATTGTCTCGTTCCCTCTCAGGGAACCATGGTTACATTCGTAACCTGAGACGTTCCCTGTCAAGGGAACTTCGAACTGCATCCTCTGAGGGGACGCTATGGGGAACAGTATACCCACGCCGCCATGCTGAGGGGAGTGCAGACCAGAATCATGGCAAACACTAAGTACCAACTCTACCATTTCATCGGGAGTCACCCCTGGGATGGTTCGACGGCTGGCTATGACATTATCCCTTATGGCCAAAGGCCTAAGCTACATACCCAACTTACCTGTAGGGCCCTGGCTGAGCTGAAGGCTTGGAATCACAAAAGATTCCTTTATAGGGATACGGCTAAGAACCTAGCACTTTCTTCTACCAAGTCTTGCCTGTAACACAGGGGCTACTGCTAGCTTTCGCAAAAACTTGCCGAAAGAGCTGTCCCATCAGTACTCTAGTAGCGGCGCCCTGTTCTAGATAGGTATCAGAGGATACCTGGGTGGAGTGGTGCCCAAGATGAACGGGGCTTTAAGCGACTCAAGAAAGGGCACGTAGCAGCTGCGCGAAGCCCTTACCATATAGGATTTTAGAAAGAACGCAGAGTACTAGCGTGCGAACTTACCACAGTGTGGATTTCAGAAAGTGTGCAAAGACTTCACGTGCACACTTACCATAACATGGATTTACAAATACTGTTCTAAGGAGGGGCTCTCGTGGCACTCTGATAGAGCAGCTCGTAGATGGAATGGCCCGGTAGCAGAACAATTGGAGGAAGGAATGTACAGACGAAGCCTCGGCCACATCTGTACCATGGCGTCCAGCCCCAATGGAGCTGGCTGAGACAGAGGAAGCCAGAGGGGATAGTGCGATGCTCTCTCGAGCTGCAAAACCGATCCACCCAAATCTGGCCAACCTCTCCTAACTCTGCTTCAACACCTTGGTCGAAGGCGCCATTCCCCGAGCCTCAGTCCCTGCCTCAGCAGCATGTCTGCTCTCACAGTGCGTCTCAAAACAGTATGTAGTACTGGAGCGCTCTGATGAAAGAAAACCGAGCATTCAGTCTCCTATGAGAGGAGGACTCCGAGCTCCGAGCAGCATGCTCATAGGCGACCCTTCTTCTTTAGAAAAAAGGTGGGCGCTGCTAAACTACCACAAGAATTGCCCACACCGCCCGCCATGTTGAGGGAAGCGATGCTCGAGGTGTATAACAAATACACACTGGTTGAATGAAGCCCAAGGAACCCAGGGCTAATCATCTTAAAAAAGGTAACGAAGTGGAGCGCAAAACCCCTACCGTACAGGATTTCAGAAAGTGCGCAGAGTCTTGCGTGCACACTTACCACTTACATGGATTTCAGACAGTGCACACTAACCACCATGTGGTTTTGATAAAGTACACAGGCTTAGCGTGTGTACTGAAAGGTTACCTGAAAACCACAGTATGTGGGAGCTCACCTTCAGAGAGGCCTGTGAAGCCTACTACCTGATAACCACAATATGTGGGAGTTCACCTACAGAGAGGCCTAGAGAGGCCTACTACCTGTTACCAGATAACCACCTTAAGTAGAAACTGAAAGTTATTGGAACTCAACTCCAGGGAGGCCTGGTGAGGCCTACTACCTGACAACCACAAACCATGGGAGCTCGCTTTTTAGTGGAAACGCACAGTATGTGGTAGCTAAACCTCCAGGGATGCCTGGTGAGGCCTACTACCTGACAACCACAGTATGTGGGAGCTCGCCTTCAGAGAGGCCCCACAGTACGTCCACACAGCCCCTCATGTTGAGGGAAGTGATGCTTGAGGTGTATAACAAATACACACTGGTTGAATGAAGCCCATGGTTCCCAGGGCTAATCATCTTAAGAAAGGGAATGAAGCGGAGCATGTAACCCCTACCATACAGGATTTCTGAAAGTGCGCAAAATCTTGCGTTCACACTTACCACTTACGTGGATTTCAGAAAGTGCACAGAGTCTTGCGTGCACACTTACCACTGTGGATTTCAGACAGTGCTCAAAGTGTTCACGTGCACACTGACCACCATGTGGTTTTGAGAAAGTACACAGGCTTAACGTGTGTACAGAAAGGTTCCTAAGCATCGCAGAGGCACTGGATCGCACGGGAGAGGCGAGCTCCAACCCTCAAGTGAGGGGAGCTTCACCTGAGGCAGTACATACAGAAGAATTCCGTAACTACCACCTACCGCGGATGGGCCAAGCGGCCAGGCGGCCCCTCAGGGTGACCTGGCCGGACATCCATGAAATTCCCTGCAGTGCTGTGCCAGTTCTGACGATCAGCCAGGCTCCTCGGGAGGGGGTGTGGGATGGACAACCGCAGAGCGCTTGCCTCCCAAACGCAGGTCCCACTCCGCGGTGGGTGTCGCGCCCTGGTGGGGTGGAACCCATGTAGCGGGGCCGCCTGCCGAAAGCCTGTGATCTTGGCCACCTAATACCAGAGCACTGTAAAGGAAACTCACAGAGTTTGTTAGTAGACATATAACCACCAGCAACATAACACCCATAAGCAGATAAAGAAAGAGTTACGTACTCACCCACCCTCCTGTACTGGAGTCCCGCTTACGGGGCGCCCCCTTCTGGTCCGGACCATCAGTAAGGTGGTTACTATGAACATAGAACCAACCAAAACATCATAGGTTCAGGATAGGAGACTGTTATGTGAGATACTTTCCACCTAACCTAGATCAGGTGGAGAGCTGGTGGCTACAGGGGAATTAGGCAGGGGAGGATAAAAACAGAAGTTAAAACAGAGGTTAAAAACATCCAGAGCTACTAGGTATCGCTCCGATCTGGACGAGGACGCTGCCTCGTCTGAATCACATCCCTCAGACCCTGCTTACCTCTCCGTGACCCGCGATTCCTCTTGCCCCTGCCCTTAGGCGGGGGAGGAGCGCGAGCCGCGACACTAGTCTTCTGCGCCCGTCTCCGATCCTCAGATCGAGATGGGCCAGGACCCCTTTGTTGTTCGGGCTCGGACCTGGACCTTTGAGGAATGAAGGATTTAAAGGCAGCTGAGCGTGCCCTTGCCTCCCTGAACTTTTCGACCACCATCTCGACGGAGGTACCGAAAAGCTCAGAAGGCGAGACCGGAGCATCGAGAAGAAACCCCCTTTCTTCCCTCCCAATGTCTGCCAGGTTCACCCACAGACATCTCTCCGTTACCACCATGGCCGCCATAGACCTACCCATGGCGGAGGCGGCCTGCTTGGTAGCCCGGAGAGAGAGGTCTGTGGTGCGGCGCAGCTCGGCTACCTGGTCAGCTGAAAGGCCCTCGCCTGTATCCAGGTCCTTCAGCAGGTCAGCCTGGTAAGCCTGAAGCACTGCCATCGTGTACAACGAAGCCACAGCCTGACCTGCTGCCGTGTATGATTTGCCATTTAAGCGGGATGTATCCTGGAGGGGCTTAGATGGCAAAGAGGGAGATTTAAGAGAGGACGTTTCCCCCACAGAGAGATAGCTAGCCAGCGTCTCTTCTACAGGGGGCATCCTCTCATAGCCGTTTTCGTGCATGCCTTCGATATCAGCATAACTCGTATGCTGAAACCGATGGATACGAGAGGAAAACGGCCTCTTCCATTCCTTTTTGACTTCTGCATGTAAGTCAGGCAAGAATGGAAGGCTCATCTGGGCTGGAGGGCTATGGTCAGACAAATTACGCTCATCGAGGCGATCTCGCGGCGTTACTTTTCTGGCACACTTCCATGGCAAGTCTAATTTTGCCGTGGCGTGATCCATAACCTCTAACAGCTCCCCATACGCAGGGCAGGAGAATTGGATTCCTGGGTAAAACCCAGCAGAGCACTAACTTCAGTGTCAGAATGGGTTAATGACAACGCATCTTCCTCCTGAATTTTACTCTCGTTTGCCGCCAGAGAGTGTGAAAGGAAAAGTCCCTCTCTACACTCCTCAGCGACATCCACCTGTGATCCCCATGAGCTCATTCTCCTCCGTGCCTCGGCAACGGCGGGTCCTGAGCCGCGGGATCCAGATGGCTGTCCCTCTTTCCTCGAAAGAGAGACAAACGAGAGCGGAGCTTTTCACAAAAAAACGCTCGCAGTGCACGCAGATTGCCCCTTCGAGGACATCGCGCGCGTGCTCTTCGCCCAAACAAGAGACGCAAAGAGTGTGTGTGTCATCAGGTGTCAAATAACGCTGACACGGATGCACACACTGTTTAAACGCCTTGCTAGTGGATGCCATGATAACAATAATAGATCGCTCTTACCGTTTTGGTCGTTTCTCAGATGCACGCTTAAAAACAAAACAGTCAATGAAGACGAAGGAGATAAGTGATGGGTCCTACGGGCGCGTAATTAAAGCCGCGCTGGTAGTGACGTCAGAGGCTGTCGCCGGCCAACACGTTGGTGTTTTTCAAAGTATGCTTCAGACACGGGTCATGACGAGGTGTTCCCCATAGTGTCTCAGAGGACGCAGTTCGAAGTTCCCTTGACAGGGAACTAACTCTAACAATCAATACTTTTGTCAGGCTAAAAATTAAATAGAAATGCCCATGGAACATGGCTATTGAAACACTGAGTCAATCCAGGATGAGGAATACAGAGTTAAATGGATTGTATCTGCAACAAATTATTTTGGTGCTGACTAACATTTTTACCAGGCAAACTGGAATAAAATCTGGTCTTTGGTGTTTGTTTTTAACTGTGCACAGTATATGAAATGTAATAAAAACTAAATAATCAAGTCACCAATCAGTTTGACTCAATGAGCCCGTCATCCCCACAACACTAATTCTCACTCTGGTACAATGGGACATAATGACGGAGACTACCAAAGCTCAATCCGATGATCCCACGCCACCTGACTGCCCACAGAATCTAACGTATGTCCCTGTGAGTCTTTGGCAACGAGTCATACAGAGAATACACAAGTCCCCTAGCTCTGGCCATCCTGGTATCACTGCCACAGTTCATCTAGTGTTAAACTGGTTCTGGTGGCCATCCCTGCATAAGGACATTACCACTTTCATCCACTGCTGTGTTACCTGCAACAAAACCAAACCTCCTCATCGATGCCCAGCTAGTTTACTTGAGCCATTTCCCATAACTCAACGTCCCTGGTCCCATATTGCCATAGACTTTGTAACTGATCTTCCCCACTCCAGAATTCACACCACCATACTTACAGTCATTGACTGCTTCTCCAAGGCATGCCGCCTCATTCTCCTCACAAAACTTCCCACTGCCTTTGAAACCGCAGGGGTATTACTGGAGCAGGTATTCAGGTTTTAGGGACTGCCAGATGTTATAGCCTCATATGATAATACTATACTGTACATTTTTCATGACTTTTATTCTAAAATAAAAAGTAAAAAAATTGTAATAAGCAAAGATTTAGTAATATGTGTTTGCAAACTTTGGACTTTTAGCATTTATTAAGTCGTCTAAAATGATAAGATTGATTTCTGTCCAGCCTAGCTCCAAGACACATGTGAGAACTTGTTTGTATACAGAAGGAAAGCAGTGCAATCATACTGCAAGAGGAAACAACAGTGCTGAGATTTGTGTAACTGCACACAAACATCAGATGAAGGTGTGAATGAATTGTGAACATTAAATCAACAGCAGTAATTAGATGCACAATTTTTTGGAGAACTGTTTTCACTTTTCTTGTCAAAATCAGTTTTACAGTGTTTGATGTCGTGCCATCGTAGTCTTACCCAGAAGAAAGATGATGCAGCCCATTACAGCAAGCAGAGTTTCAGTGCTGAGACCCTCAGGAAGAGAGAAAGCAATGGTGCCACATGCCTGAGGAATGCCGTCCACATCACAGTCACACACTCTCACGGAAAGAGTGTTAGTGCTGCTCAAGGCGGGACTGCCACTGTCCACAATCAACACTGGTAACAGGTACAGCGACTGGTCTTGCCGGCGGAAATCAGCGTGCTTCGTCAACACTGATGCAGTGTTATCTGAGGGGAGAGGGAGGGCCAAGCATCATTTGACATATTAAATAAATATAATTCAGTGTCTATTTCAGTGGGCAGCAGCTTTTTCCACATAGGCTTAGTTTAATAGTCTATTCACACAATTAAATGTTCTCTAATCCAAATAGTTGCATTTCTTAATAAGAGAAATGAAATTAACATTTCACTTCTACTCAGCCAACAACTAGAATGCTCACAAAAATAATAAAGAACAGATGAAGAGGAGATGGTCACAATACCAAGTATTGGAAGAATATTAAAATCCTACAAAAAAAAAGGAAAGAATAACTGTTCCTTTTGTATTTGTAAAATATAAAGATGACCAAATAAATTTAACAGCTGTGGTACGGCATATATCTTGAAGTACCCTTCCATCTGGCATCCTTCCTTTCCATACAATAATCAGCTTGATGGGCATTTTGATGGGTTTGTGCTAAAAAAAACTACACAAATATTATAAGAAAGAGCGTGAGAGTGAGACCTACTTTCCTCACCTCTCTGCATACAGCGGCTTTACTAATGTGCTCTGCATCCCCGATGTTATATTAAAAACTAAAATTTACAAATTTTACCACTTAAATATTCATGTGGACATGGTAAAATAAATAAATAAAACTAAATAATCCTCTCCCAAAGTAAATGTAACTCCCTATGAATTAGCAAGGCCTTCTCATCTACAGTATTCTGTATAAAAGCACATGCTGTTTTTTCACTTTCAGAGTTTCTGCATGATGAAAATGTGTGCAATTAATGAATGTACCTGAACTGCAAAAATTGCTTTTCTTACTTCGTATTTTTGTCATGTTTCCAGTCAATATACAGTACAGACCAAAAGTTTGGACACACCTTCTCATTCAAAGAGTTTTCTTTATTTTCATGACTATGAAAATTGTAGATTCACACTGAAGGCATCAAAACTATGAATTAACACATGTGGAATTATATATGGAATTATATACATAACAAAAAAGTGTGAAACAACTGAAAATATGTCATATTCTAGGTTCTTCAAAGTATCCACCTTTTGCTTTGATTACTGCTTTGCACACTCTTGGCATTCTCTTGATGAGCTTCAAGAGGTAGTCACCTGAAATGGTCTTCCAACAGTCTTGAAGGAGTTCCCCGAGAGATGTTTAGCACTTGTTGGCCCTTTTGCCTTCTGTCTGCGGTCCAGCTCACCCCTAAACCACCTCGATTGGGTTCAGGTCTGGTAAAAGTGGAGGCCAGGTCATCAGGCGCAGCACCCCATCACTCTCCTTCTTGGTCAAATAGCCCTTGATGCCTTCAGTGTGACTCTACAATTTTCATAGTCATGAAAATAAAGAAAACTCTTTGAATGAGAAGGTGTGCCCAAACTTTTGGTCTGTACTGTATCTAAAGATATTTAAATCAAGATGCATTTTCTACATAAGGAAAATGACATAAGGTATTTGGCCGTTTGAGTGTATTTTCTTATTTTGCAAATTATGTGCCATTTGTATTAATATTATCTTGTCTTGTTTTATTTAAAATGCACTTCAGTTATATTCAAAAATACACTAAGAAATGCATTTTTTGCAGCATGAATGAATGAATGAATGAATGAATGAATGAATGAATGAATGAATGCTTTAAAAAGGGGGAGCAGACTCTGGTTTTAATGAAGAATACCTGCTCCTGAACATGTTAGGTTCACAGTGTAAGCTACACTGAATCTGAGTACAAGTTACCTCTCTTTCAGAAATGAGTTTCCCATCATTGCAGGTTTAACATACTCAATGTTTTGACTTAACCTTCTTTCTGAAAAGGGCCTCTGGTTTGCAGAGATTACCTTTATTATCTCTGAGGGTGAAGTTGTTATTATTGGAAGCAGAGATAGCGAGAGAGAAATAGAAACGATGGCCGCTGAGAGGCTCGTCTTTATCCACAGCACTGATCGTTTGAATGACCTGTCACCAGCCACAAAAAAACAAAAATAGCTTGTCAAAACATACAGCTGTGTCACACTGTACTCTCTACAAACTCACAGAGACAAAGATAATAATAATAAATAATATATATATATTTTATATATGTGTGTTTTATGTTGAATGTGCCTGTATCTGCATGATTACCATCTATTTGAGTGCAAATCAGCTCACTATTACTGTGTAATCATGGCTATCAATGTGAACGCCATATATATAAATAGTGTGTGATTTATAGACGTTATGGCGCATTTATATGGTTACCAACTCTATAAATGGCCATCAGCACATCAAGTATTTTCATTGTAATTCATTGCAAATGCTGTATTTGTAGCAATCTCAGTATGTTCTGTAATTGGCATACAATCTTTTTTCATTTTTCTTATTTTTCTTGCTCAAATTATTCTTATTGTATCTTTCTAATGCTCAAATAAATCACTTATATGATGTCTAAGTTTCTGTGTATTGTTTTATAATTGAAAAAAAATATGCAGTGGTATGTTTAATGTCATGTCATGTCATGTCACCTTTATTTATATAGCGCTTTAAACAAAATACATTGCGTCAAAGCAACTGAACAACATTCATTAGGAAAACAGTGTCAATAATGCAAAAATGATAGTTAAAGGCAGTTCATCATTGGATTCAGTTATGTCATCTCTGTTCAGTTTAAATAGTGTCTGTGCATTTATTTGCAATCAAGTCAACGATATCGCTGTAGATGAAGTGTCCCCAACTAAGCAAGCCAGAGGCGACAGCGGCAAGGAACCGAAACTCCATCGGTGACAGAATGGAGAAAAAAACCTTGGGAGAAACCAGGCTCAGTTGGGGGGCCAGTTCTCCTCTGACCAGACGAAACCAGTAGTTCAATTCCAGGCTGCAGCAAAGTCAGATTGTGCAGAAGAATCATCTGTTTCCTGTGGTCTTGTCCTGGTGCTCCTCTGAGACAAGGTCTTTACAGGGGATCTGTATCTGGGGCTCTAGTTGTCCTGGTCTCCGCTGTCTTTCAGGGATGTAGAGGTCCTTTCTAGGTGCTGATCCACCATCTGGTCTGGATACGTACTGGATCCGGGTGACTGCAGTGACCCTCTGATCTGGACACAGACTGGATCTGGTGGCCACGGTGACCTCGGAACAAGAGAGAAACAGACAAATATTAGCGTAGATGCCATTCTTCTAATGATGTAGCAAGTACATAGGTTGTTATGGGAAGTGTTTCCGGTTCCGGTTTACCTAATTAATGCAGCCTAAAAATCCTTTAACGGATTTGGATAATAAAAGCATATTAGTATGTTATGTGTATGCCAGGTTAAAGAGATGGGTCTTTAATCTAGATTTAAACTGCAAGAGTGTGTCTGCCTCCCGAACAATGTTAGGTAGGTTATTCCAGAGTTTGGGTGCCAAATAGGAAAAGGATCTGCCGCCTGCAGTTGATTTTGATGTAATGACTAAAATAGTTTGTAGAATCCATATTTCTTTATATTTTTGGGGGGGGACTAGACATAGTCTTAGAAAAATGGTTGCAGGAATCACATTTTTCATGGTATCTCCTTCAGATTTGAAATAGAATCTCATGAGACATGACTTTCAACCAGGGGCGATTCTAGGGTCAGAGCTTTAGGGGTGCTGAGCACCCAAGGAGCCCCAATGCCTCCATCCCACCCTCTTTTCACACGAAAACAAAAAATATGTCTATTGAAAAATAACTTTATAATTTTAACATTGATTCAACTAACTCTAAAATCCAGATTTTTTTTTTCTTTTTTTTTGAGACCTTTTCAAAACAACAGCTTAATTATGAGAGTTCACACAGACAGCCCCCTGTAACAAACACAAAACCTTCTTCACTCAGCTGGTTTTCCTGACCGTTAACTCCATGTGCCTCCTTTTGTATCAACAGTCATCAGATTGGTTACATTAGATTCAACTTTATTGTCATTGAACAAAGTAACAGGTACTTGGACAACAAAATGTAATTCATCTTCTGTAAATTATTTACAAATGGCCATCTCTAACATATCTGGATGCACGCCTGTCTGAACTTTCATAAACCAATATGTCATCAATAAATAATAATAAAACAAGCTTCATATCAAGAGTCATTTTAGATGTCTTTATTATTATTATTATTGGGCTTAGAAACTTTTTTAAATGACAAATTCCTTTCACAAGAGAAGCTTGTGAGTTTGAAATAAATAAATAAAAAATAAAAGCAGGGGACCATTGCCTAGATAAGTAATTTGATACAACAGCAGCGGGTTAGCATTATCTGTTACTTTAACTTAACACTTTTCAGCAGAAGAAAAAAAATGTCATTATGGACTGTCCCTAGTCTCTCACCTGAATCTGTCTTTTTTCTTTTAAAGAATTGTCATATGTCCATTGCTCACTGCCACACACACACACAGAGAGCGAGAGAGAGAGTAATGCTAGGAGTTCAGGAGTTAAGCCTGGTTCAGGTTAAATCCTGAGTGTGATGAATGAATAAATACAGCAAAAGAAAAACATGAAACTTTCTTTTATTGTCTAGTTTGATAGTCAGCCACAACTGAAAAATAACAGATATAAATCTAGAAATTAATAAAAATTCTTTTAAAAAGCCACAGTGAGTGTTTTCAATCCGTGTATCATTCGTTCTTTCGTTTTTCTAATTGAAACCAAAAATGGAAAAATAAAAAAACGACTTGTTTTTTTTTTATCTGTTTCCAAAACCAAAATGAAAAAACAGATAAAGCTTCGTTTTCCGATTTTCACATTTATGCTAATATCAAGAATTAAAAAAACGCATATCAAGCGTGTGTGTTTAACGTTGGTGTTTTCGTCTGATGCTAGTTAGTGACGGTCATTCTTGAACGATTCGATCATTTTAAACGAATCTTTAATGTGACTCGGGAAGAACGAGTCGTCTCTGGGAGTGATTCGTTCAGTCGCGCATGCGCAAAGTTCACCTGTTTCAGTCAATGCAGTGGGTGCCGGTGTTAGAGAATTGATTAGTTCATCTCTTGAGTCTTTCGGGTTTTCGAGTCGCTCCTCACGTGACAGACCCATAAGCTTTGACCATAGACTGGAGTTACCCTGGCAACAAATCTCTGTGTATATTATTATTATTATTTGTCTTTATGATTTTAAGTGTATTGCCTTAATGTTTTAATGTTTGTATTGTTTAATAATTATAATAATAATAATAATAATAATAAAGACTGTATAAAAGGCTTTATCCTATCATTCGTTCTTTTGTCACGTGACGTGACAGCATTGGATAGATGAATTTACATGCTTCCTTACAAACAGGTGCCTAATCATTATTATTATCATCATCATTATTATAATTATTATTTACTCTTACAGTTACTGCATTTCTGAGCTTTTTACTTCTTACAGTTTATAAATGTACAAATTTCTGTCATAATGGTTGTTTCCTATACACTGAATGTTGTAACAAAGGTAATAAAGAGTACTTATTAATAAACACATATGATTACGGTGGGTTTAATTTCCTTGATTTCTCTTCTTTGAACAACACTTTCAAAATTAATTGGATTAGACAGTGTTTGTGTAATCCAAACTCAATATGGATTTTTATCCCCAATGACTACTTTTCCAAATTAGGTGGTCTCCCTTTCCTATTGATCTGTATTTATATAATATTGCTAGAATCCCTTACAATTTAACCAAATTTCATAATCAGGCATTACTTGCATGGTCATTCATTTTTAAGCACCTCTCAACCGTACTTCATTTGGAAATTTGTTTTGGTTGTTTCCTAGTTCTTTAACTTGGAAGGTCTTATTTTAAGTCACAAAAAATTCTTATGTAAATGTAATTTTCCAGTAACTCCCAAAGAATTCTCCATCATCATGGACACTATTCCTAAAGGAGTTGTTACGCTTTCAAGGGACTCATTAGATCATCCAGCACTTTATCTTTATCTTTACACCCATTTGAAATCCCAGTAGGAAAACTATGCTTTTTGTTACATGAAAGTGAAAAAGTGATGTGACATTCAGCCAATATGGTGACCAATACTCAGAATTTGTGCTCTGCATTTAACCCATCCAAAGTGCACACACACAGCAGTGAACACACACACACTGTGAACACACACCCGGAGCAGTGTTCATCATTTATGCTGCGCCACCCGGCGAGCAGTTGGGGTTCAGTGCCTTGCTCAAGGGCACCTCAGTTGTGGTATAGCCAGACCCAGACTCAAACCCACAACCCTAGGGTTAGGAGTCAAACTCTCTAACAACTAGGCCACGACTTTGTCCAGTATCCTTCATCACGTAACTATAAGATTAGATCGCTTTTTCAAAAGGAGCGTGTAACGACTCCATATGTGGTGTCTTATTGGAGGAATGTGGTTGATCATATTGATGAGAAAAAAGTATGGACTCTGTCTTTGGAATATATAATAACTAACAAGGTTAGAGAAATCTCATTAAAATTGTTACACAGATTTTACCCAGCTAAAGTGTTTTTGAAAAGGTTTAAATCAGACATAGATACAAGCTGTTGTTTTTGTGGAGACCCTAATGAAACTGATATACATATCGTTTGGGATTGTCCTCACACACAGCTATTTTGGAATGAATTCTCTAATGTTATCTATCGCAGTGTGCTACAGGGTTTCTCTCTGCTTTTTAAGGATGTACTGTTTGGCTTCTTTAATATTCAAAAAGACAAAATTAATGTATATTTCATTATTAACAAATTATGACTTCTTGCAAAATGTCATATTCACCGCAGTAAATTCACTCATCAAAATCCATTATATATATATATATATATTTATTTTTTAAAGAGGTTCAACAGTATATCCAAACTATTTAATCTTCCAAATATCTTAAGGCTGTCAAAAATGTTTAATCTTTTCAATGCTATTATATTTTATATATTTTGTTAAAGTTTTCGATTAATATTATTTATTTTTATGTTTACATACGTCTGTAAATGGTGCTTTGCATATTATGCCACTTCTTTGTATGCAATATTGACATTACCTATCTGTACTTTTATCTTTGGTACATTGGCATTAATCAAATAAAAAAAGAACTAATCAATTCTCTTTCCGGCTCCCACTGCATTGACTGAAAAAGGTGAACTAGAACCATATGCGACTGAACGAATCACTCCCAGAGACGACTCGTTCTTCCCGAGTCACATTAAAGATTCGTTTAAAATGACCGAATCGTTCAAGAACGACCGTCACTAACTAGCATCAGACGAAAACGCCAAAGTGAAACACACACGCTTGTTATCCGTTTTTTTTTATTTTTGATATTAGCACAAATTCGAAAATCGGAAAAAACGAATCTTTATCCGTTTTTTCATTTTCGTTTTGGAAACAGATTTTTAAAAAACAAGTCGTTTTTTTATTTTTCCATTTTTGGTTTCAATTAGAAAAACGAAAGAACGAATGATACACGGATTGTTTTCAGTGATACGTCGTTTGTTTTCACTCAAAACGCCAGGGCTTCATGTTTCCATGACGACTGACGAGAAAAGACGCACGTGACGTCATGTTTACATGACTCCCGAGTATTAAATTAACAATAAACTTTAACAACAGAGACACTGGTAAGCACTACACAGGTACGCAGTTTATTTGTCGCGCTTCTGTTTTTGTTTCACGCTCTAGCAGTTAATAAACAGAACTGCATGCGTCTTGCGGAAGAACATTGTAACCGCCGTTACTTCTCTCCGTTTATGACTATGGACGAGTCACCCAGGTCCTGTGCTACTCCACAGCGGCGGCGACCCGCCGGACTAAAATAGTCCGAAAATAAACACTTATTATAGATGTACCACCATGGTGATTCAGGATACTGACTCCAGTATTCACCGATATGGTTTCGGAACTTAGGTGCATCACAACCGATCACAACACTACATCACGGGTTCTCACTCTGCGTGTGTTTCGCGCAGGTACAGAAGAGAAGAGGATGACCCCATTTGCTATGCGGGGATGTTTTCATTTTCCTCCTTAACACATACATTTTAAACCACAAACTATGGAGTATGTTTTGGACATTATTTAACCGTGTAAAAGACGAACAAAAATTTTAGAATAACAACATACTCTACATTAACATTACTCCAAGTTTTAGGGGTGCTGAGCTCCTTTTTAGGGGTGCTTCAGCACCCCTAAAAAGGGGCTAGCCTCGCCCATGCTTTCAACCCATTATTTCAATGCACTTCAGTGTCTATAACTTTTAATATTTTTTTGAGTATTATCAACTCTGGTCGAAAAAAGTACAGCCCAAAGGGTCTTTTTTTCCAACAAGACACCAACATTATGTATGTAACACACTGAAGTAAGGAACTGTTAAAATTTTAAGTTAGGTAGGGCACTTTCAGCTGTGAGTCCCATAATGGGGGGTGCTGGCTAACAGGCTAGCTAGCTAATAAAAGGCCTAAAGCACTATTTAGCATGGTAAACAAACTATCAGCCAACATGAATCTAATGATTTGTGTTGTACTGGCACCATTTCAGGGAAAGTCGGATGCTTTATGTGGGACCTTTGGTGAGGAACCGATTATTTCTAATTGTGAGCAAACTTAGTCTACTTTTACTTGACAATCCACCTCTAATTACCAATTTAATACAGCAAATTAGTTGCTCTTCAAGCCAGCTAGACCCTGCACTTACTTTCCTCCTGAAACACTGTATCTCTGTCATTTCTGTCCCTATCTCACACCTCATCAACATGTCAACATCTTGTTTATACTTTTCAGTCTGGTTTTCATTTACAGCAGAGCAGTGAAACTGCTCTTGTAAAGGTTGTCAATGATCTTTACTGTTTGGTGGCTCTGGCAGTTTTACATTTTTTCTTTTTCTTGACCTCAGCTCAGCTTTCGTTTCTGTTTGTTCTAAGGTATTACTCTCTCGCCTCACAGAGTTTGGCATCTCAGGCTCTGCACTATCCCATTTCTCTTAATATCGCTCAGATAGTCAATACTACATCTCACTGCTCAATTCCAAATCTCCCACTGTCTTGCTTAAACAGGGTGTTCCCCAGGGTTCAGTTCTCAGGTCGTTATTATTCATCATCTACATTCAGCCTCTTGGCAAAATAATTTTTTGCCATGGTTTCAACTACAGCTGTTACGCTGATTATATCCAAATATGAACTGCTTGTGAGACAGATTCTATTCATTTGTTGGCCTCTTTATCTTCATGTGTCAGATAGATAAAAGCCTGGCTACACTCTAATCTTCTTAGCTTGAACTTCAGTGACAACAGAAATCTTAATAACTGGTCCACCATCTCTAATAAAAAAAAATAAAACTAATGTCTTTAGCTTTGACCTTGACGCTACTTCTATTTTTTCATCGTCTACTGTAAGAAACTTAGGTATCGCTCTAGTTCCTTTACTGACTTTGGATGCCTACATTTGCATAATCAGACATTTTTTTTTGAAGAATTGTGGAATTTTGACCTTTCCTCAGTAGAAAAAATGTGAAATCATTAGTGCATGTGTTTATTACCTCTTGCCTTGACTATTGTAATGCTCTTCTGGTTTACCATCTCTTTCTGTCATGGAATCCAAACTTTAAAATATATTTTTTATAGTATAGTAGTGTACCTGTTGCGTTCATGGACTTTCTGTTTCCTTATTTTGGTCATGTCCTGTTTCTTGTTTAGTTAATTGATTAATCCCCACCTGTTCTCCATTCCCCAGATTACTTCCCTCGTGCTTAAATACTCTGTCTTTTTAGTTCCTCCTTGTCCGTGATTAATGTATTGTAACGTATTTTAATGCATCATATTGGATGTGCCCTTATTCTCCCGTGAACATTAAAAGAACCCCTTTTGTATATCGTCTTCCTCATGCGCCTTCATTACACAACAGTAGCCATAACAGAATCACGGACTAAAACAGTTTATTTAGCAGAGTTTTTCTGTCTTTTTGTTTTGTTTTCCTCCCTCTCCCAGAATGGCAATCCCAGCAGTCTAACTCCTGTGCCTGGAGCAACTGGACCGTTGGCTGGAGGACCATACCAGGGACTTTCTTGATCTGGCATGCCTTACCCACTTCCCCGACCGCTCGCTCGCTCAGTAACTTTTATTACACCAGCCTGAGCGAGCGGTGTAAGGCACACCTGCTAGAGAACGGTCCCAGAGAAGATTTTGCCACTTTCGTGGAGTGGGTGCTGGAGAAAAATGGATCGTCGTTCACCATCTGAAGAGGATATCTCTAGCCCCACTCCCGAACCAGAGACCAGCCAGCTGCCATTCCCGCTGCACGGAGCGAAAGCCAGAGCCCACCGCAGCCGCAGAGCCCAAGCCTGTCATTGTCCGGGAGCATGAACTCGAGAGCGCGACTGACCAGGTGTGTGAGCCGGCAACACAGTGCATTGTGGGATTACTGGTGGAGATTGAGGGTGTGGATGAAAGCCCTGCCCACACTCCTGCGACTGAGGGTGAGCTGCATCTGGTTTCTGTGAATTATATGGAGGAATTAATGGACCTTGTAGACTGGTTTGTGGAGGTAAATACTGAATTTCCCGTTTTACCGTTGGTTCCATCCAGCTCTGAAACTCCTGTTTCTCCGCTGGTTCCACCCAGCACTGAATCCCCTGTGTCTCCGCTGGGTCCATCCAGCTCTGAATCTCCTGTTTCTCTGCTGGTTCCGCCCAGCCCTGAATCTTCTTTTTCCCCGCTGGTTCCGTCCAGCCCTGATCCTCCTGTGTTCCCTCCCAGCCTCCCTCTACGGCCTCCTCCTAAACCAGTCAGTTCCTCTGCTCCATTTCCGCTGGTTCTGCCCAGCCCTGAATCTCTTGTTTCTCTGTTGGTTCCGCCCAGCCCTGAATCTCCTTTTTCTCCGCTGGTTCCGCCCAGCCCTGACTCTCCTGTTTTTCTGCTGGTTCCGCCAAGCCCTGAATCTCCTGTTTCTCTTCTGGTTCCGCCAAGCCCTGAATCTCCTGTATTCCCTCCCAGCCTCCCTCTGCCACCTCCTCCTAGAGCAGTCTGTTCCTCTGCTCCACTTCCGCTGGTTCAATCCAGCCCCGTATCTCCTGTTTCTCTGCTGGCTATGTTTCCTCCCAGCCTCCCTCTCTCATCTCCTCCTAGACCACCCAGTTCCTCGACCTCATCTCCGCTGGTGCCAGTCAGTCCCGCAGCTCACCCTCCGTCAGCGCCATCTGGGAGCCATGGTTCGCCATGGGACTTCCAGTCTCCAGCTCCGCCTTGGCGTGAGGTTTCCCTGTCTCCGCCTCCAGCCTCTGAGCCCTGGACTCCACCTCGGTCCTTCAACCCAGCGTCTCCGCCTTGGCACCCTGCTCCCTCGTCTTCATCGTGGCCCGTCATCCCACCTGCTCCACCAGGCCCCCTCGTCCCTCCGACTCCACCTTGGTCAGTTGTCGACCATCCGCCACATCGGGACTCCACTCCTATGGCTTTGCCTCGTCATTCCATCCCTCCGGCTCTGTCAGGCTCCTCCTTCCCTCTGGCTCCACCTCCATCCTCAGTCGCTCTGAATCCGCAGCGGGTTTCCGGAGCCTCGCCTCCGCCTCGGTCGGTGGTGCCTTCAGCGCTGCCTTGGACCTCTGGACCCTCTGCGTCACCCTGGCTCTGTGGCTGCTCTGCTCCATCTTGGGCTCCTTCTTATCTTCTCAAGTTTCCTCTTTATGTTGTGACTTTGAGCCGGGTTGTAACATAAATTGGGGCCTCGTCTGTGATCAAATTCTGGTTTGGAGTTGGGGTTTTGTTACTTGTCGTTCAAGTTTTTTTGAGAGTGGAGTGTGGAAAGGGTTCATAGTGATTGGATTATTGGAGGACTCCATTGAGGTAGAGTGGTCGAGCTGGGTTGCTAGTCAATCCTTCTAACGGAGCACTCTTTGTTTTGTTAGTTTGTTATTTTTGAAGGTATCCCGGGTGGAGATTTAATCTCTGTTGGGGTTACACTATTCAGGGCCTGGTTTTTACCATGTGACATGAAGTTCAGGGTTTAAAGTGGCCCCGAGCCTGGTAACTCTTTGAAGACTAGAGGTTAGTTTTTTTGTGTATAGTGTTTCCGGAGTTGTTCTCTAATATATTCATGCCAATTGGTGTGGTATTTACAACCAATGACTAATTTTGGGAATTTGTAAAACATTTTTGTTTGAGAGAGCATTTTTTTTTTCATTCCCACTTTCTTCAAATTGGTAAGTTTACACCAGTAATTAAAGTTGGTAGGCATGTGAATATATTAGGTAACGCAATCTTGTGGTAACTATGTTGTTGAATGTTGGCAGCAGTTCAGGTATGATTGTGTGACTTATGAATTAGTCTCTTTTTGTAAAAGTACTATATGGTGAACATGTTACCTATAAAGAGGGTTTTTGTAAACCTTTTGAATTAGCTCTCCATGGAGGAGATTATGACGTGGTAACTGGTGTAGATTAAATTACCTTTGAGTAGCTTTGTGGAAATGGAGTTGTGTGTAAATTAGATCCTTTTTTGTGTATTATATTTGAAGGATATTGTGGAGATAAGTGTGAACTCCTAAAGTGGCTACTGGTTTGAATGATTAAGAGTTTTGGCCATGGCATCCAATGTGGAAGAATTTCTGAATGAACTTTCGGAGGAAGCACTTGATAAGTTCACTAAAGAGCAGCTTTGCTGATTGCTGATTATAATGTAGAGCTCGCTAGCAGTGATAAAAAAAAACTTAAGGGCCCGGTTTCATAGACGGGGCTTAGCCTAAACCAGGATTAGGCCATAGTTCAATTAGGACATTTAAGTAATTTTTATAAACATTTGTTCGAAAAAAGTATTACTGGTGTGCATCTTAAGACAAAATAAAAGCACTGACATGTTTTAAGATCAGTCGGTGCAAGTTTATTTTCGATAAAACAGCTCAGATTTACATTTTAGTCTAGGACTAGGCTTAAGCCTTGTCTGTGAAACCGGGGAAAGAGTCTATCATAAAGAGTTTAAAGGGCACTTTAGAGGAAAAGGGAGTTTTAGTTGCAACTGAAAAATTACAGGATCCAGGTATTGTTGACAGTGAAGTAAAGCTAAAAAAGATGGTGTTACGAGAAAAACAGTTAGACCTGGAGGCAGTGAAGTGTCGTCTAGAACATGATAGGATAGCTTTGAAAGAAAAGGAGTTGGAAAGAGAACTAGAGCTGAGGAAACTTGAGGGACAGGAAAGAGAGTGTGAGCGTGCTTTTGTCCTTAAAAAAATGGAGCTTGATTTGGCAGGCAGGACACCTGAGGGACAGCCGCCCGTTTCACCTTTTGTGGTACCCTCTGAATCTTCTCAAAGGGTAGAGCAAGGTTTTGCTATTGGTAAACATATTAAAATGGTTCCTCCTTTCTCTGAAAAAGAGGTAGAGAAGTATTTCTCCCACTTTGAGAGAGTCAATCATTGAAGTGGCCAAAAGACGTTTGGACGTTGCTTTTACAGTGTGTGCTTAAAGGTCAGGCTCAAGAGGTTTATTCGTCACTTAGTTTAGAACAGAGTGCTGTGTATGATACAGTTAAAGGGTTAGTTCACCCAAATAGCAAAATTATGTCATTAATAACTTACCCTCATGTTGTTCCAAACCCGTGAGACCTCTGTTTATCGTTGGAACACAGTTTAAGATATTTTAGATTTAGTCCGAGAGCTCTCAGTCCATCCATTGAAGCTGTGTGAACGGTATACTGTCCATGTCCAGAAAGGCAAGAAATACATCATCAAAGTAGTCTATGTGACATCAGAGGGTCAGTTAGAATTTGTTGAAGCATCGAAAATACATTTTGGTCCAAAAATAGCAAAAACTACGACTTTATTCAGCATTGTCTTCTTTTCCGGGTCTGTGAGAGAAAGTTCAAAACAAAGCAGTTTGTGATTTCCGGTTCGCGAGCGAATCATTCGATGTAACCGGATCTTCTTGAACCAGTTCACCAAATCGAACTGAATTGTTTTAAACGGTTCACGTCTCCAATATGCATCAATCCACAAATGACTTAAGCTGTGAACATTTTTAATGTGGCTGACACTCCCTCTAAGTTCAAACAAACCAATATCCGGGAGTAATTCATGTACTCAAACAGTACACAGTTACTGCTGTGAAGAGAGAACTGAAGATGAACACCGAGCCGAGCCAGATAACGAACAACAGACTGACTCGTTCTCGAGTCAAGAACCATTTCTGTCAGATGCGTCCGTTTCGAGAACCGAGGAGCTGATGATACTGTGCATGTGTGATTCAGCGTGAAGCAGACTGACACACAGAGCGTCTGAACTGAACTGATTCTTTTGGTGATTGATTCTGAACTGATTCTGTGCTAGTGTTATGAGCGCGGGTAAACCGAAGGCTTGAATCAAGGGCAACCATTTTCCTGTACAAAAAAGTGATGAATGTTTTGAGTTTCAATCTTTGAAGTCGAGAAACTTGGGAGATTGTGATTATGTAACAGATTTTGCTTCTTTTTCTTACAACAGGAGTACTAGTACAGGAACTCAGGTGCTGGCAAGAGGAGTTGAAATGGGTTGTGCTGTTGTTCCCATACATAGCATTGAGATAAAATCACCATTAGTGTCTGGCCGGGTAGTGGTAGGTGTGCAGCCCTATTTGTCAATTGAAGGGGTTTCTTTCATTTTAGGCAATGATTTGGCTGGTGTCAGATTCACACCTAATCCTCAAGTTATTGAGGTGCCTGTGTCAAGCGGGAGCTCTGATCTGTCTCATTCTTTTCCTGATGTTTTCCCAGTATGTGCTGTGACCCGTGCCAGGTCTAAACAGACTTGTAAATCCACAGATGTAAGAGGTGCAGATTTTAATTTTGATCTGACTGATACCTTTTTGAGGGAGTCTGATGGGAAGGAGGTAGATAAAGATGTGACTGTTGAGTTTCCAATAGTGATGGGTAAGGAAGAACTAGAAACATCCAAGGAGATTCCTCCTAAAGAGTCTTCAATTACCAAAGATCAACTCATTTTAGAGCAGAGTAAAGATTCTTTGACTTCTCTGTTTGAGGAAGTAAATACTGAACAAGCGGTAAATGAGCTGTCGTCTGGTTATTTTCATAAGGATGAGGTCCCAATGCAAAAATGGCACCCACAATCATTATCTAGAGGCCATTCCTTTAAGGAAGATAACAGCTCCTGTGGTAGTGCTGGCCTTGCTGAGGTTTTTTTTTTTTTTTTTTGGGGCTTCCTAAGACCGTTCAGTCCGATCAAGGATCCAATTTTATGTCTGAGATTTTTAAGCATGTGCTGGATCTGTTAGGAATTTTGCATTGCCATTCTAGTGCTTACCACCCAGAGTCCCAAGGTTTCACCAAACCTTGAAAGAAATTTTAAAAACATACTGTCTTGAGTTTCAGCAGGGCTGGGATGAAAGAGTACATCTCATGCTTTTTGCAGCCAGAGAAGCTGTTCAGAATTCACTGGGGTTTAGTCCTGCTCAATTGGTCTTCAGACATAATGTCCATGGTCCACTGAAATTGTTGAAGGACAAGTGGCTGGCTAAAGCTACAGATTCTACCAACTTGCTGGACTATGTTAGCCACTTCCAATATATGCTTAGTAAAGCCTGTGAAATTGCTCGTTCTAATCTCACTTCATCACAGAAAAAGATGAAGGCCTGGTATGAAAAGCGGGCTAAAAAGCATTCTTTTTCAGTAGATCAAGTTTTGGCTTTGCTTCCTGTCCATGGTTCTTCATTGCAGGCACGTTTTTCAGGGCCTTACATAGTTGAACGCAAGGTTGGTAATCTTGACTATGTCATTTCTACTCAAGGCAGACGAAAGAAAAGTAATCTCTGTCATATTAATATGCTGAAAGAGTATTTTTGCTAGAGAGGGGAATTCCAATTTAACCAAGAAGGTGGTGTTACCTTGTGCTTCAGTCACTTCAGAAGAACTCAGTGAAGTGGTGGTTCCTGCACCTCGATTGAATAATTCTGAAATTCTTTTTTAATCTTGAGGCTCACCTTTCTTATTTGCCTCAAGTTGAAAGGTCTGTTCTTGAAGAGCTGATTAGTTCCTATGTTCCATTGTTTCCAGATGTGCCTAACCAAACTAAGCTTGTTGTGCATGATATTGATGTTTCAGGAGCTGCTCCCATGAAGCAACATCCCTACTGGGTTGGACCTGAAAGCGTGCACTGCTGAGTAAGGAAGTTGCATAAATGGTTGAACATGGAATTGCTGTACCAAGCCAAAGTGCCTCGAGTTCTCCTTGTATTTTGGTGCCGAAGTCTAATAGGTCTATGAGGTTCTGTACAGATTTTCGTAAGGTTAATGCTCTAACCAAAGTAGATTCTTAGCCTTTGCCTCGATTGGATGACTGCATTGACCGTGTGGGGTCTGCCAGGTATGTAACCAAGTCAGACCTTCTAAAAGGTTACTGGCAGGTTCTCCTTTCTGACAGTGCCAAAGACATTTCAGCGTTTGTGACTCCAGATTAATCAGTTTTGTTTAATAATTTGAGATTTATTTAACATTTTGTGGGTGGAGGTGTTACAGCCCTGCCCCTTTTTTATCTATTTTTTTTTGTCATGAGATTGCAAGGACAGAAGCTCCTCATTGATGGGCAGGACTTCAGTGCTGATCATGGGCTGCGCCTGTGGCACTCCTATTTAAGAGGCTCATGGAATTGAGCTCTCTCTCATTTTTGTTTCTTTGACTTTGTTTGAAGAATGGGTTGATGTTTTGATGTTCCCATTTGTTTCCACAACTCCACAAAACCCATTTCCAACCATTATTTGGTTTGTTGTTTCTTTATTGTTCTTTAACATTTTGACCCTAGACATTATTTGATTAACTTGAAATAAATTTATATTTTCTTTTTTAAAACTTATCTTCTCAAGTGTCCTCTTTATGTTGTGACTTTGAGCTGGGTCGTAACAGTAGTATATGTATTTTACTTGAGTTTTTATATTTCAGCCAATGTTTACTTTTACTCCACTATATTTCCTAATTAAAATGTATACTTTTACTCCAATACATTTCCTGTAAGTATATTCGTTACTTACTACAAAATAGTCAAAAGAACACAGACTGCAGGAAAGCAGGTTTGATGACTCCGTGATCTGGCGTTTGCAAGTTAGACTCTTAAAAACACCTTTGCTCATGTGCAAACAAGTGCGCGTCGCACACTACTGCGGATGATTTAACTTTTCCACTCAAGTCGAGCCAGGGGTGTGCGATATACAGCATCATCTGCAATGATATGGTAAGTATTGTTGTAATGATGTGCAATCTGATGTTATCAAGTAGTCTATATCACCGAATCATACACAGAGTGCACGCACATTGATTTATTAGTCTATTAAAACTCAATATTCCAGACATTCTAAACTGTAGACGGCAAAAATGCTTATGTTTGCTTTTTATATTTATATAATTTAATATAGGCCTAGTTAACTTAATCTATATCACAAAAAGAGTATAGTTTTTCTGCAGATGCATAATCACATTTAATAATCATTTTATACAAGTTCAGTAAACAATAAGTGACTTACATTTTAGACATAATATTGGTTGATTTTGCTCAATTTTGCTAACGAAAATAGTTCCAAACAAAGATCACAGCACTTTTTTGCATATCTGAGCAATGGACCGTGTTAACTTATTGAGTGAATCAGCTTTTTGAAAGAATTGGTTGAGTAAATGATTCAGTGTTTCACTCATTAACACAGTCAAATGTTTTGTTTCTGAACGAATCAGCCGTTTGAATGAATCGGTTGAATCTTAATGACTCACTCATTAACATTCATTTGCTGTCACCTACTGGTAGTTTTAATTTCACAATTCGAATTTTTTTTCTCCATGTTTTAAATTATTTCAAATATCAGTATTCAACGTTTTATGTTAAAAACAAATCATTAAGCGTATTTATGCAACTGAATCTGCAATTTAAGTGCATCCATGTCCACTCTGAGATACATACTGTCATGATCCGGTCACTGCACATCCGTTTATTCACCACACAGACTTTCACACGACACAGTACACCCTGGATTTAATTTCCCATAAACCCCTACCTAGGAACTCATTATTGAACCACACCTGTTTCCTTTCAGTGACACTATAAAGGTTGCACTCATCCACACTCACATTGCGAAATCTTGTTTAGTTCTGTCTGGCATTTCCGAGTGTTTTCCTGGTGTTTGTTCCTTCCGTTTTTGACTTTGTATTATTATAGACTTAGTATTATTATTTAGTGCTAAAATGGAATGACTTCTGTGAGGTAAAAGTAGGTAGAGGTCATCTGACAGTCTGTTTACACAGACTGAACCATCCATGTAAACCATCCATTTTTCAAACAGCTTGACCTATGTGGGGTTGAACTGATTCCTAGAAGACTGGTCAGTTTGAAGTTTTTAGGTTTTGTGGCATAATTTATCATTCAAACTTGAAGTGGTTATTTGGCAGGATATTTTAGGCTGATCTTAGAAGAATAATCTTTTTAGCAGATCTAAATCTTTATGTCTGAGACAATAATCAATATTGTGTAAATAATTAAGGACATTGTTCTCTCACAAAGAGGATGCATGATTCATCCAATTTCGCACTGATCTAGATAATGCTGTACAAATTATAGGACATGAGTCATTGCAGGACTACACTTTTTGATGTCAGGAAATACTCAGTCTGCCAAAAAAAAATAAATACATAGATAAATGGGACTGCCGTGCTCTCAGTTGTTGAAGCACTAAGACTGGCAAGAGCGGATTCCAAATCTTCAATTCTTATCTTTCTGGATCTGTCAGCTGCTTTTGACACTGTTAACCAACATACCCTCCTGTCAACTCTATTGACAAAGGGCATCTCAGGAACCACACTCCAATGGTTTGAGTCTTACCTAATAGATAGGTCCTTCAAAATATCTTGGAGAGGGGAGGTGTCCAAATCACAACATCTAACTACTCGGGTGCCTCAGGGCTCTGTTCTTGGACCACATCTCTTTTATGTCTACATGGCATCATTAGGTTCTGTCATAAAGAAACATGGCTTTTCTTATCACTGCTATGCTGATAACACCCAAATCTACCTCTCATTCCATCCTGACGATAGGCGCATGCATCTCAGCATTTCTAACAGACATTTCTTGCTGGATGAACGACCATCACCTTTAACTCAACCTTGCCAAGACAGAACTGCTTGTGGTTCCAACAAACCCATCTCATCACAATTTTACCATCAAGTTAGACACATCACCCATAACTCCTTCAATAGCATCAGAAATCTTGGAGTTTCAGCTGACTTTCTCGGGGAACATTGCTAAATCTACCCAGTCCTACCAGGAAGATCAGGCCCTTTCTTTTGAAACATGCTTCACAACTCCTTGTTCAATCTCTTGTTCTTTCCAGGCTGGACTATTGCAATGCTCTCTTGGCAGGTCTTCCATCCAGTTCTATCAAACCTTTACAATTCATCCAGAATGCGGCAGCAAGGTTAATTTTTAATGAACCAAAAAGAAAGCATGTCACACCTCTGTTTATCAGTATGCACTGGCTACCAATAGCTGCTCCCATAAAATTCAAGGCATTAATGTTTGCCTACAAAACCATCATTGGCTCTGCACCCCTTTACCTAAATTCATTACTTCAGACTTATGTGCCCTCTAGGAGCTTGCGTTCTGCAAGTGAATGTCGCTTGATTGTGGCATCCCAAAGAAGCACAAAATTACTTTCATAGACTTATTAAATTAAATGTTCCCTCCTGGTGGAATGACCTGCCCAACTCAATCCGAGCAGCTGAGTCCTTAGCCATCTTCAAGAATCAGCTAAAAACACTTTCTTACTAAAAACATCTCTTCCCTTTTTATTTGACCCTCTAAATCTAGAACTCTATATTCTAATTATATTCTTTTAGACTTGCACTCTATTCCTTTTCTGCTTCTTTTCTTAAAAAAAACTAACACTAGTTTCTAATCGTTGTGTATGCTATGGGTTAGGGTTGAATGTAATTGTAAAATGGTGTTTTGTTAATAAAGAGGAAGTAAAACAACAATAACATTATAATATAACATTGTAACATCCTTAAAAACCATTAGAACATTTACAGTGGGTTAATTTCAAAACATGGGATAGTCTTAGGCTACAGTCTATGCATTAAAAATTTAAAGAAAGACCTTTACACAAAGGCTCTTATGTTTGTTATTGTTATTAACCACTTGAGCTGTTATTTTGATTTTTTGAGAATTAGGCATATGCAATATTGGACCCACCGGTGGGTCCCCAGAGTTGATGTGGTTAAACAGTCATTACATAATAGCCTTATATATATATAGTGGGGAAGATAAGTATTTAGTCAGCCACCAATTTTGTAAGTTCTCCCATTTAAAAAGATGAGAGAGGCCTGTAATTTTCATCATAGGTACACTTCAACTATGAGAGAAAAAATGTAAAAAAAAATCCAGAAAATAACATTGTAGGATTTTTAATGAATTTATTCGCTATCTTTTGTTCGTTATCTGGCTCGGCTCGGTGTTCATCTTCAGTTCTCTCTTCACAGCAGTTCAGTCAGTGTACTGTTTGAGTAAATGAATTACTCTGGGATATTGGTTTGTTTGAACTCAGAGGGAGTGTCAGCCACATTAAAAAAGTTAACAGCTTAAGTCATTTGTGGATTAATGCTTATTGGAGACGCGAACCATTTCAAACGATTCAGTTCGATTTGGTTAACTGGTTCAAGAAGATCCGGTTACATCGAATGTTTCGTTCGCAAACCGGAAACCAAACTGTGTTCCGAAGATGAACTGGTCTTACGGGTTTGTAACGACATGAGGGTGAGTCATTAATGACATAATTTTCATTATGATGAACTAACCCTTTAACAATATCTAATATCATATGGTTCAATGTGGTGCAAAGTGATGACTTATAAACTAAAACAAGAGCAATTGTGCATACATGAGAAGAATGCATGCATATATTCACAATTTTACTTTAACTTTATGATTGTGATGCATTGTGAAACCTGGATTTGACTAGAATATTTGGGAAATAACAAATTGTTCCAAAATATTGTTACTAAAAGAAACAATCTGAAACAGTCACATACAGTGGGTACAGAAGATATTCAGACCACCTTAAATTTTTTACTCTTGTCATATTGCAGCCATTTGCAAAAATCATTCAGTTCAAAAATCTAAAAGTTCAATTTTTTCCTCATTATTGTACACACATCACCCCATATTGGCAGAAAAACACAGAATTGTTGACATTTCTGCACATTTATTAAAAAAGAAAAACTGAAATATCACATGGTCCTAAATATTCGGACCCTTTGCTGTGACACTCATATATTTAACTCAGGTGCTGTCCATTTCTTCTGATCATCCTTAAGATGGTTCTACACCTTCATTTGAGTCCAGCTGTGTTTGATTATACTGATTGAACTTGATTAGGAAAGCCACACACCTGTCTATATAAGACTTACAGCTCACAGTGCATGAGAGAGCAAATGAGAGTCATGAGGTCAAAAGAACTCTCTGAAGAGCTCAGAGACTGAATTGTGGCAAGGCACAGATCTGGCCAAGGTTACAAAAACATTTCTGCTGCACTTAAGGTTCCAAAGAGCACAGTGGCCTCCATAATCCTTAAATGGAAGATGTTTGGGACGAAAAGAACCCTTCCTACATCTGGCCTATCTGAGCTATCGGGGGAAAAGAGCCTTGGTGAGAGAGGTAATGAAGAACCCAAAGATCACTGTGGCTGAGCTCCAGAGATACAGTCGGGAGATGGGAAAAAATTGTAGAAAGTCAACTATCACTGCAGCCCTCCACCAGCCTGGGCTTTATGGCAGAGTAGCCCAATGGAAGCCTCTCCTCAGTGCAAGACACATGAAATCCCCCATGGAGTTTGCTAAAAAAAAACACCTGAAGGATTGTCTGGTCTGATGAGACCAAGATAGAACTTTTTGGCCTTAATTCTAAGTGGTATGTGTGGAGAAAACCAGGCACTGCTCATCACCTGTCCAATACAGTCCCAACATTAAAGCATGGACGAAGGAGTGGCTTCACAACAATGAAGATGGCTGTCCACCAACGTTTACCATCCAACCTGACAGAACTGGAGTGTGACGCTAACAATGGAGGACAGGAGGCAGATGCAAGTAAAGGTAGTTTATTGACAGGAGTTGTGATGGATGAATGCTGGTGAGTGACGCAGGAACCACGATGGCAGCACAGACAGGTGGGTAGGTGATTTGAGTGCGTTGGTAGCGATGACGGTGGTGGTAGATTGGTGATCCGTTGTGATAATCCGTGAGTGACTGTGATAATCCAAAGGAGACCGAAACAGGAAACAGGGCAAGGACAGGAACACAGGAGCACGAACAGACATCAACACATGGACCTCAAACAACGATCTGACAAACAGGAGACGAAAGACAGGGCGTTAAATAGGCGGTTGGAATGAGATGCACCTGCCGCTGATCAGGCGATCAGTGGCAACACCCACATGAACCAATCAACATGACTACAGCTGGAGACGGTGCATTCACGAACCGTGACAGTACCCCTCCTCCTAAGGACGCCTCCTGGCGTCCCCAGAATCTCTTACCTGTCGATTGTAATCATCGATAAGGGAGTGATCCAGGATGTCCCTAGTAGGTACCCAACTTCTCTCCTCCGGACCGTAACCCTCCCAGTCCACCAAGAACTGAAATCCGCGTCCCCTCCTTCTGGTGGTCTCCCCATCTACGAGACGCGGCGGGGGAGGGACCGGGGTAGGCGGATTAATGGGAGAATGAAATACGGGCTTGATTTTGGACACATGAAAGGCGGGATGAATTCTCCTGTACGTAGGAGGGAGTTTAAGGCGGACTGCCACCGGACTAATGATTTTGGTGACAGTAAACGGGCCAATAAATTTGGGAGCCAATTTATTAGATACGGACCGGAGAGGAATATTCTTGGTTGAAAGCCACACCTTTTGACCCACGACGTATACAGGAGGCCTAGACCGGTGGCGATCGGCCTTGGCCTTTAGTGCGCGCCCCCACTTGGAGTAGAGTCTCACGGGCTCTGGTCCAAGTGCGGTGGCACCTCTGGACGAAGGCGTGAGCGGAGGGGACTGCAACTTCGGATTCCATACTGGGAAAAATAGGTGGCTGGTAACCTACACTACACTCAAAAGGAGATAGGCCCGTAGCTGATACTGGTAAGTTATTGTGGGCGTACTCCACCATAGACAATTGTTGGCTCCAGGAGGAAGGATTCTTGGAGACCAAACATCGCAACACCCTTTCCAAATCTTGGTTGGCTCTCTCGGTTTGACCATTGCTCTGGGGGTGAAACCCTGAGGACAGACTTACAGTCGCTCCCAGTAGTCTACAGAATTCTTGCCAAAATTTAGCCACAAATTGGGGTCCCCTGTCAGAAACCACGTCTATCGGGAGGCCATGTAAACGAAAGACGTGGTCTACGACGGTCAACGCTGTCCCCTTGGCTGAGGGTAATTTGGGCAAGGGAATAAAGTGGGCCGCCTTCGAGAACCGGTCCACCACGGTTAAAACTACCGTGTTGCCCTGGGAGGTCGGGAGGGCGGTAATAAAATCTAGAGCGATGTGGGACCAGGGTCTCGAAGGAACCGGCAGCGGTTGGAGTAACCCATCAGGGGGCCGATTGGAAGTCTTACCAGTGGCACAAACCGAGCAAGCCAAAACAAAACTGTGAATGTCGCGAGCCATAAGTGGCCACCAGAATCGTTGCTTGACTAAAAATCTAGTACGGTTAACCCCTGGATGGCAAGCTACATTCGAGCAATGTCCCCACTGGATAACGTTGGACGTTAATCCCTCCGGCAGAAATAAATGGTTCGGTGGGCACCTGGGCGGAGGCGTTACCCCTTTAAGGCCGTTCTGACCTTCGATTCGATCTCCCATGTGAGAGTGGAGACCACTAATGTCTCAGGAAAAATACACTCGGGAGTGGACGGTGCGTTCGGAATGGTCAAAAATACGCGACAAAGAATCGGGTTTGATATTTTTGGAACCCGGGCGGTACGAGATAGTAAAGTCAAAATGTCCGAAAAAAAGTGCCCACCGAGCCTGCCTGGAGTTCAACCTCTTGGCGGTGCTAATGTACTCTAAATTCTTGTGGTCAGTCCATACTATAAAAGGAACCCCCGATCCCTCTAACCAGTGTCGCCATTCCTCCAATGCCATCTTAACTGCCAACAATTCTCGGTTACCAATATCGTAATTTCGTTCTGCCGGAGATAAACGATATGAAAAATACGCGCAAGGGTGGACCTTGTCGTCTAAGGGAGAACGTTGAGATAACACCGCTCCTACCCCCACCTCTGATGCGTCGACCTCCACCACGAACGGACGTGTAGGGTCAGGGGTAATCAGAATAGGGGCTGAAATGAAACGGCTCTTCAGTTTGGAGACCAAACATCGCAACACCCTTTCCAAATCTTGGTTGGCTCTCTCGGTTTGACCTTGGCGGAGGTCGGTTTGAGTCTTGGCGGAGGTCAAGGCGGTCAGAGGTGCGGCTAGTTGGCTGAAGTTGCGAATAAAACGCCGGTAGAAGTTAGCCAACCCCAGAAACCTCTGTAGGGCCTTACGGGAATCTGGGCTTGGCCATTCTACCACAGCCTTAACCTTCTCGGGATCCATGTGTATTCCCTCAGTCGACACGATATACCCCAAAAATGGAATTGACTGTGCATGAAATTCGCATTTCTCCGCCTTGACAAAAAGCCCATTCTCTAGCAACCTCTGAAGCACTCGTTGGACGTGCTGCACATGTTCCTGGAGAGAAGAAGAAAAAATCAATATGTCGTCCAGGTAGACATAAATGAAGTGATCGATCATATCTCGCAGCACGTCATTGACGAGTGCCTGGAAGACCGCTGGGGAGTTGGAGAGCCCAAAGGGCATAACCAAGTATTCAAAGTGCCCTCTGGGGGTGTTAAAAGCGGTCTTCCATTCATCCCCCTTCCTGATCCGAACCAAATGATACGGATTGCGTAAGTCCAGTTTTGTGAAAATTGACGCTCCCTGCAACCTCTCGAAGGCCGAAGACATCAACGGCAAAGGATAAGTATTCTTTACCGTGATGTTGTTCAGTCCCCGGTAATCAATACAAGGTCGCAGAGATCCGTTGAATTTAGAAGCTAGAGAATCAGAGATATATTTCTCCATAGCCTCCCTCTCTGGAATAGAAAGTGAATAGAGTTTGCCCTTAGGCGGAGACTTACCTGATAGTAAATCTATGGCACAGTCGTAAGGACGATGCGCAGGAAGAGAAGCAGCCTGAGACTTACTGAACACTTCCTTCAGATGGAGGTACTCAGCGGGCACGTTAGACAAATCCACCGCCTCCTCCTGCAACACAGACACAGACACAGACGGACAGGCAGACACTAGACAAGACTCATGACACCTTTTACACCAAGACAAAACGGAGTTAGAGAGCCAGTCAATGCTAGGGTTGTGGAGGAGGAGCCAAGGGTGTCCGAGGACAATGGGTGCCAGGAGAGAGTCAAGGATGTGAAAAGAGATGGTCTCGGAGTGATTGCCAGAGGTGATGAGTGTAATGTCTTCAGTGATGTATGATATGGTGGGAAGTTGCTGACCAGTGAGGGCGTGAACCGTGATGTGGTGCGGAAGAGGTCTGAGGGGAATGTGGAGCTTGTGGGCTAATGTGCTGTCCATGAAGTTACCTTCTGCCCCGGAATCCAGTAGTGCCTGACAGTGATGTGTCTGTGCTGACCACCGCAGCCATACCGGGAGGAGCATAGAAGATGAGGGTGATGATGATGATGATGATGAGGTCTTCTCGGCGGAGATCCCACCCGATAGTAGCCTCATACGTACTACCGGGCCTGGCCTTTCACCGGACAGGCGTGGGCTTGATGTCCGACTCCCCCGCAGTAAAGGCAAAGGCCCAGGGACCTCCGCCTCTCCTTCTCCTCCCGGGAAAGCCGAGCTCGCCCTACCTGCATGGGCTCGTGATCGTAGACGGGGCTGGCCACGTCCCCGCCGCTGAACCGCACGTCTGCCGGTCCCCTGGATGGGGTGTTGAGTAGCCCCCTCCTCTCCATCCGTGCCAGACGTGCATCGACCCGAAGGGCCAGCTCAATAAGTCCATTGAACGACGGGGAAGGTCCAGGGCGTAGATCTCCCTCTGGACGCGGTCAGCCAGCCCATGCAGGAACATGTCCCACTGCGCCTCCTCGTTCCAATGGCACTCCGCCGCCAGGGTCCGGAACTCGATGGAATAGTCCGAGACGGATCTCTCGTGCTGGCGTAACTCCGCCAGCCTCCTGGCCGCCTCCCGTCCTGCGGTGGCCCGATCAAAGAACCGTCTCATCTCGGCGGAGAGCGCCTGGAACGAGGCACAGCATGGGTCCTGGTTCTCCCACACCGCTGTTCTCCACAATGCCGCCCTCCCAGAGAGCAGGGTCAGAACGAAGGCCACATTGGCCCTCTCACTGGCGAAAGTTCTAGGCTGGAGGGCAAAATTCATATCACAACGGTTAAGGAAAGCTATACAATAGTCGGGCTCACACGAGTACGCTTCCGGAATCGGGAGGCGTGGTTCCGGCTGGGAGGGGGCCTCCGATGGTGCTGGTGGAACAGGCGGTGTGAGTGGCGCAGTGGGAGCTCGTAATAGCTGGAACTGTTGGGTGAGCTCGGACACCTGCGTCACTAAAGCCTGAACCGCGCGACCAGTGTCGTTAAGAGTCCGAACCTGGGAGTCCATCCTCCGAACACTGGCGCTGAGGAAAACTTAGAGGGAGGAAGGTTGATTACTCGCTGCCTCCATGTTGGTCAGATCGTTCTGTGACGCTAACAATGGAGGACAGGAGGCAGATGCAAGTAAAGGTAGTTTAATGACAGGAGTTGTGATGGATGAATGCTGGTGAGTGACGCAGGAACCACGATGGCAGCACAGACAGGTGGGTAGGTGATTTGAGTGCGTTGGTAGCGATGACGGTGGTGGTAGATCGGTGATCCGTGGTGATAATCCATGAGTGACTGTGATAATCCAAAGGAGACCGAAACAGGAAACAGGGCAAGGACAGGAACACAGGAGCACGAACAGACATCAACACATGGACCTCAAACAACGATCTGACAAACAGGAGACGAAAGACAGGGCGTTAAATAGGCGGTTGGAATGAGATGCACCTGCCGCTGATCAGGCGATCAGTGGCAACACCCACATGAACCAATCAACATGACATAACATGACTACAGCTGAAGACGGTGCATTCACGAACCGTGACATGGAGAGGATCTGCAAGGAGGATTGGCAGAGGATCCCCAAATCCAGGTGTGAAAAACTTGAAAAACTTGTTGCTTCTCTCCCAAAAAGATGGCTGTATAAGATCAAAAGGCTGCTTCCACTAAATACTGAGCAAAGGGTCTGAATACTTAGGACCATGTGATTTTTCAGTTATTTTTTTTTTTTAAGAAATGTGCAAAACTGTCAACAATTCTGTGTTTTTCTGTCAATATGGGGTGCTGTGTGTATATTAATGAGGAAAAAAATTAACAATTGATTTTAGCAAATGGCTGCAATATAAAAAAAGAGTGAAAGATTTAAGGGGGTCTGAATACTTTCCGTACCCACTGTATATACAAAATAATGTCATTAAAGATAATAATAATAATAATAATAATGCACTGGGAAACGTGAAAGTCAGCAGCATGATTTTTTTATTTTATAATGTGCACTAGTTTTTCAACCTTGCACACTCCATGTCTACAAAGCACGCATGTATAATGTGTCCTTAGTAACACTAGGTATTACTGTAATCAATGCAATCAATTATTAAAATTTCATTCAACATTTATTTTTATTCTCGCAACAATGCACCGTTGTATTTTGACACCCCTAATAAACACACAATTGGCTACACATACCTGTCCAGGTGCTGCATTTTCACATAAGTGGGTCTCATATTCAATAGCAAACACTGGAGCATTGTCGTTAATATCCATGACTCGGATTAGAGCGATTCCTCTGCCAACTTGAGATGGGTCCCCTGACGCACAAAAAAAGACAGTTGGCATGAGACATTCAATTCAATTCAATTCAAGTTTATTTATATAGCGCTTTTTACAATATAAATCATTACAAATATTCATTAGTAGCTTATAAGTGGTGACTGTCAGTTTGTGCGCGTATGACAGGATTTTTCAGAAAATTTATAAAAGACAGTCAGCCAGACGATGAACATTATTGACAGCAATTATTATATGATGCAGTCACACTTTTAGCAATATTTGTTAGTTCTGTTTGTTGATTCAGGGTTAGCATCATCTGGCGTCCTCTGAGGGGTCAGCATCATCTCTTCTCAGGTGTTCTGGACATAAGATTAACAGAGATTCAGCACCTAGAACGTGACTATTTATTTGTGGCTTAGGGTGAGTCAATATTTAAAGGTAATGTGACTTGTAGACAAGTATGGTGTTCCATACTTGGAACTTCTGCTCTGAATTTAACCCATACAAGTGCATGCACACAGCAGTAAGCAGTTATCCCTCTCACACAAACACAGTTGGCAGCCACTTCTGCCAACCAGGGAACAGTTGGGGGTTCTTGCTCAAGGGTTTTACCACCGTAGTGGTAAGAAGTGTGGAAGAGAGCGCTGGTCATCCTTGATCTTTTGAGATTAAACATCTCTATGTATATAATAATAATAATAATAATAATAATAAACACCTGGAATTTTCAGAAATCAAATCCTCTGCCCTTTGACCCAAACATGAACAAAACCATAAAAAAATGTGATTTAGTTTACACCTAGATGTTAATAAAGGCACTGACTATCAAACATGTACTATCATGTTGTTGAGGAGTCTTATTCAGGTGTAAATCCATATGACTCCTGTCAAAGTTAGGGTTAGCTCTTTATTCAATATTGATTAGTTTGACTTCATTTGAGAGTGAATAAAATATTAAATGGTTGCTCTGTTCATCATGCAAAGTAATTATGCTGCCTCAGGAGACTCAAGGTCAAAGTATACTTCTGTTTTTACGTGTACCTGAGGTTCTGTGTACAGTGAGATTGATGCCACCTTTTGGTCATCAGAACTATATACTGTACTTATCTGCTTAGAAAATCGCCACGTTTAATTTTGTGTCACCATACTTGTGTAACTACTCATGTAACAGTCTTTAAATAGAGAAAACATGGAAGTGTTTGGTGGCTCCTAAATTCATTCCTGTTTGGACCCTAAGGAATGAATGGTACCATGATAAACACTAGCATAGTGACACCACGCACTACAGCGACTTAGAATATGCACTGAGATGGGAGAGGTTTGTATCAACTAGTCTAAGATGAGGGAAGAACATAGTGGAAATATAACTAACTTGGTTTTGCACTAATCAGTTGTTCAATGAGATGGCAACACTGGCCCGGGTACCGGTTTCACAGATGAAAATTAAACTAAAGATAAAAAGCCACTGGAATGCAAGCCTGCAACCTTTAGTCAAAGAGGTGTAACAGCTATTGTTAATGTTTGAATGTATGCCAATTGAGGAGAGGCTTCACTATGCTAAATACAGTTTTTTGAGGAAACAGCTAATCATTTATTGAATCGACAGCCTCTCAACTAATCTTTAACATGATTTACACTAAAAAACAGTTTTTAGATGTAACTATTTTTAAGTTTACACCGAGAAAAAAAAAAAGGTGGGATTCAGTTTAGAGCGTTTCTGATTAATTCCTATGGTACCTGTAAATGGTCAATGAGTGTCAAAAACTAATGTCCGTGGTTATCAAAACACTCGTGATCCAAGTTGACTGTTACACTGTCTTCAATAGTAAGTAAAACAGACCTTTTCATCTCCCAATAGTAAAGACAAAATCTCTAAAGTAACAAGAATATAAATGGGAGACTTAAACAACTGGCTGCAAATTTAATTTAAAAGAGTACAAAGACATTTTTATCATTCATAACGTCTGGAGAAAAGTAGAGCAGATACTGGACAAAGATGAATCTTTCCAGAGTACATGTGTTGACAGCCTGCGTTCATGTACATCTCAAACAGAGTATACTCTGAAAGGCTGCACGTTCGACTGTGCGCATATGCTAGTGTTCACATACAAAAACAAAGTATACTTTGGGCTTTGAATATATCAATCTAATTGCATAAAATTCTATTACACTGACTTGTATTGTCATGTTCTTTTTGGAGCTTTAAAGTATTAGTTTCAATATTGTGTGTGTGTGTGTGTGTGTGTGTGTATATAATAAACTCTCTCTCTCTCTCTCTCTCTCTCCTCTCACTTTCTCTCTCTCTCATGTGGAGTACATGACAGAAGAGAACAAAAGAGCATCACCCCTTCAAAACAATTTTAAGCATTTCATTCAATAATTATTACAGCCCCCCCCCCCCCATTTAGCTTTTTGCATTTAATAATCTCATAAGAATGATTTTTCACATTTCAGAAAGCCTGTGCATGGCTTGTATTATACTCACAGTTCTCGGTGGCCAATATGGTGATATTGTGGACTGAATTGAATTCTCTGTCGAGGGCTTTGGCTGTGCTGATGACACCAGTCAGTGCATCCACATTGAAGAAGCGTTCCATATCTGTGTTTCGGTCTATGGAGTACCTGGACACACCAGTGAGGAGTCCTTCAGTAATAACAGGGAAAATTAACCTGACTTTATTAATTTATTTTCTTATCATTAATGACTCTAGCCTTAAAAATAATAATAATTTCAGTTGATTAGCTGTAACACGAAGTAAAAAAAGTCTAAAGTTTCACTGTAAAAAGGTTCACAAATGACTGAGCCAAAGTGGATCAGTATGCACCTCAGTTTTCAAGTAACTGTTTGGTACAGCAGAGAAATACCAAACGCCGATACCACACAGCATGTGATAAGTGCCATATTCAGACAAAGAAACATCGGTAACAAACAGTGAATAGTGTTTGATTATGAATGGGTCATTTTGAGTAGAAAATAAACTCCATGTCTCACAAAACAGTATGTTATTAAAACAAACAACAAATAACAACTAAACTTAACATCTAACAACAAAAACAACCATAAAACAGTGTACATTTTTAATTATTCATGACCCATTGCATGATGGGAAATATGGGATTATAACTTTGATATTTACTTAAAGAAACGGTTCCAAGTAAAATATACTTATGAGTTTTAACTTTAATTTCTACCTAGGCAGTTCCATTTGAATTTACTTATGTATTTAAGTAAAATAAATAAAAATGAAACCTCAAGTAGCTTATTGAATTATTATGACTTAAGAATGTGATATTTTGAATTAAAAAGACAAAATAGTATTTGTTTGTAAAATTTACTTAACTGATGCTATCTTTATTTACAAGTTCCAAACATAACTTTTTACAATGTGCAATGAATCTAATGTTAAACATTCAGTATTAACGTAACTGACGTGCGCAAGCAGATAAGGCACGCTGAGCAGATTGAGCGTGCAGCGGCGGAGATGCACGAGCTTGTCGAGTGAATATACAGTTCATCACTGGAAAGTTTGTTCAGTCGGATATGTCAAAAATAAGTAAGTAAAACTTACTTAATGATAGGGAGGAAGAGAGCGAGAGAGAGAGCACGTGCGCACTTCTGTTGTGTGATCTTTGATGTTCACTCACTTAGCACAAGCAAAAAAAAAAGAAAGAGAGAGACAATTTATAGGGACATTCATATTTTTTACCTTAGGCATAGATGACTTTCTGGCAAAAGTAAATCGAGCAGCCTGTGTGTACTATGCTAGGCAGTACGTTAACACTGTCCTTCTAGTTCTGCAACAGTTACATACACATGCATGCGTTGTGCATGTTTTGCTTGCTTGAGTGTTTCTGCATTATATAAGTGGCTTTGGAAAATAAATCGCAGCACATTTCGGATAAAAAAAAAAAAAAGACTTCTATTTGTGAAAAAAATTACAAGAGTGGTTCCCTGCATTATTACAGCAACGTGCGTCATTACAATATTAAGTCGCTGCTATGCGCTAAATGTTGAAGGTGTCTGAATAAATTTTGGTTTGACTGTATCTATTTAATAAATTAAGTTAACCAACGAAAATTATACATACTCTTTTGGTTTCTGTACCCAATATTTAAAAAAAAAAATATCGGTAACAGTACTCAGTATCAGCAAGTTACCAAAAATAAAAGTATCAGTATCGGGCTAGTAATGGAAAGAATGGTATCAGTGCATCCCTATTTACAGGATATAAGTGAAGTGACTGTCAAGTTCATAGAATTCTATGTTTGTAAACTAAAATGTGCAGTGGGAGTATTTTGAGAATGAATGGGGGGAAATAATGTGAACCTCTATAACTGTAACATAAGCCCCTGGAAGATCAGCTGTGAAGTGATGTGACTCTGAACGATCCGTTGTGACATGATGAGACTCAGGAAGTTCAGCTGAGATGTGACGAGACTCTGGAAGTCCAGCTGAGACGTAACAAGACTCTGGAAGATCAACTGTGCCCTGACTAGATCGACTGTGACTTGACTGGCTCGTGAATATCAGTGGTGACTTGAATTGACTCAGGAAGATCAGCAATGACTTGATTCAACTCAGGATTGGCAGCTGTGACATGACGGGACTCTTAAAAGTCAGCTTAGAAGTGATGAGACTCTGGAATGTCAGCTGAGAAGTCACGAGACTCTGGAATGTCAGAGAAGATGTGACGACTCAGGAAGACCAACTGTGACTTGACTTGACTTGACTCATGAAGATGAACAGTGACTTGACTCATGAACATCAGCTGTGGTGGACATTTTGCAATCATGCTCCGCTGTTACTGCCATTTTGTGCTTGTACTCTAGTGCAGATGCCATTACATGAGTGAGTGCGGTGTCGCGTTCTTCCTGCACAACACCCACAGTGAATGAAGAACCAACACACCACAAAGCATAGTCCAAAAACTGACAGAGTGATGAACGTGGACCCTCGCGTCTAACCCTTAGATTGTAGAGGTTGATTAAGGCCATCGCAAAAAAACTCTATCAAGTACAGTCCGGTAGGTCTGAAAAGTGTGCTATGGCTAAAAATTTGTGAACATAGTTCTCCAGAGATTGCGAGCCTCGTCTAAGGTATAACAAAATTCTTGCCGTGTCCATACCTGGCCAATGTTTCTCAGAAAAGTCGCTGGATCCTCATGTGGCCAAGTATTCTATGGCGGGGCTGACAAAATGTGAGACATGCGGATCCATGTGCAAGCTTTTATTGGACAGAGACGTGGTCATAACAGGCCTGGGTCAAACAATGTCTACAATGAACGAACAATATCCAGAGGGCTAAGCAAGAGTGAAAAGATGTGACATACAGCCAAGTATGGTGACCCATACTCAGAATTCACACACCCAGAGCAGTGGGCAGCCATTTATGCTGTAGCGCTTGGGGAGCAGTTAGGGGTTCGGTGCCTTGCTCAAGGGAACATATTCCGTAGTATTGACGGCCCGATACTCAAATGCACAACCCTAGGGTTAGGAGTCAAACTCTCTAACCACTAGGCCACGACTTCTCCAAAGAGGGAAATCCAGAATCCAGAGCAAAGGGTCAAAAAATGAGTAACAGGGCAAAGCAAGAAAAAGACAAAACTATGAAACCATGGTTCCCTGAGTAGGGAACGAGACACGGCGTCCTCTAGGGGACACTATGGGGAACACCTCGTCATGACCCTTGTCTGAAGCATACATTGAAAAAACACCAACGAGTTGGCCGGCGACAACCTCTGACGTCACTACCGGCGCGACTATAAACAGGCATCGGGAGAACATGTCCTTCTCTTCTTCATCTTCACTGACTGTTCTGTTTGAAGCATGCATCTGAAATAACTGGTAAGAGTGATTTTATCTCGACTACTAGCAAGCGTTTAGGTAATCTCTAGGTGCTGATCCACCATCTGGTCTGGGTATGGACAAAACCCTACGAAAACATGGTCTCTGTCATAACCAAGTGACAAAGCATAATGAGGGACCCAGGAATGGACTCGAGCAGAGGGCTCGTGAGGAATAGGTAAGTGAGGCCACAACACAACACTGTCCCGCAGGTAGCAATTCTACCTGCAGTTGTCGATGTTGGACAGTGTTATTCCTGCTTCCTAATATGCTTTTAATATCCAAATCCGATAAAGGATTTTTAGGCTGCATTAATTAGGTAAACCGGAACCGGGAACACTTCCCATAACACCCAATGTACTTGCTACATCATTAGAAGAATGGCATCTATGCTAATATTAGTCCGTTTCTCTCTTATTCCGAGGTCACCATAGCCACCAGATCCAGTCTGTATCCAGATCAGAGGGTCACTGCAGTCACCCGGATCCAGGACGTATCCAGACCAGATGGTGGATCGGCACCTATAAAGGACCGCTACATCCCTGAAAGACAGCGGAGACCAGGACAACTAGAGCCCCAGATACATATCCCCTGTAAAGACCATGTCTCAGATGACCACCAGGACAAGACCACAGGAAACAGATGATCCTTCTGCACAATCTGACTTTCCGGCAGCCTGGAATTGAACTGCTGGTTTCGTCTGGTCAGAGGAGAACTGGCCCCCCAACTGAGCCTGGTTTCTCCCTAGGTTTTTTTCTCCATTCTGTCAATGATGGAGTTTCGGTTCCTTACCGCTGTCACCTCTGGCTTGCGTAGTTTGTTGTCACTTCATCTACAGCGATATCGTTGACTTGATTGCAAATAAATGCACAGACACTATTTAAACTGAACAGAGATGACATCACTTAATTCAGTGATGAACTGCCTTTAACTGTCATTTTGCATTATTGCATTTTCTTTCTCCTCTCTCTCGCTACTCTCTCTCTCTCTCTCCAGTTTCACAAGTTCATCAAACAACTGTGGAATCTTTCTTTAAGCACGGTGAGTAATGGCTTCTCCTGCTATTTTTATTTGCACCTCTTGCCACATGTACAGTTTATCTATCTCTGTCGGTGATGAGGGATTCACATGTGATAAATGCAGGGAAATAGTTAGACTGACAGAGAAGACTTCAGAATTAGAGACACGCATCCAAACTAATTGAGGACAGTAAGAATGTGTGGGCTCTAGATACAACTTTGGATGTTTCTAGCTCAGGGAGTCCTGTACATTGCTCAGTTCCAGCAACAGAGCCCCCGCAGTAAGGCAACTGGGTTACAGTGAGGTTCTCCCCACTCAGTGATGCACCCACTGAGAAACCTGATGAAAGTGCCCTAGTTATTGGTGATTCTATTGTACAGAATGTGAATGTTTGGGGCAGACCTGACTTGTTGAAAAGAGATGGTCTTCATCCCTCCTGGGGTGGTGACGCTCTTCTCTCCAGAAATATGGCACATAGTCTTAGAGTTTGTACTTTACTAGCTGGGGCCCAGGTCAGGAAGCAGACAGACTGGCTAAACCAACCATCTGCTACCCACCTCATGTCACAGAAGTCAGTTAATTATCAGCCATAGAGACTCTTTCACCTAGATATCACACTATAGAGACTATAGAGCAATGCGACACAAGGCGCAGCTCAAGTGTGTTTGCTTGTTTCCACCCGGCGCCGTTTGCATTTTCCCATCTAGCACCATGTCGTTTAATTAGCAAATGCATTTGGGCTCATTTTTGCACCTATGGGTGTGCTGGTCTAAAAAAGAGGTGTGTTCAGACGCATTGCTGGCTCACTGCTATTTTAAGGAACTGAAAATAGACTGCACCATAGACCAACTCAAACCTGGTCTAAAGTCTGAAAAAAAATTTATTTGTTATTTAGAGAGCGTGTTAGTATAGGCGGGTCCACAATGCGCGTACACGCTACTTATTAAACGCAGGGATGCACAGCAGCACACAAATATGCTGCCAAATATGAAAAAAATTAAGGATTGCAATGCATAGAATTTTTTGTAGGCTGTTTAGTAATCGCATGTATCAGAATTAGACCATATATTTGCTTGCACATGAGCAGCTCCGTTTCTTCTCGAAAACGAGTTCTGTCTTTGCGCTTTCCAAATTCTGCCGTGTAGTGCATTTGGACACGCCCTGAGTGCACCTGCACCGTGCGCTTTACACTTTGCATTTAGATCGTTAAAATGTTCCCCAAATTAGAAAATACAAAAAAGTCCAAACCAATTTAAGAGTAACAATTTAATGAGGTTCAACAAATAGAAAACATATGCAATAAAGATAAACAAATGATAAAACTTGGCTTATTATAATATCAGGTTCCTTTCTATGAAAGCACTTTTTGTAAATAATATGATCACTGATCATAATCTAAATGTGCTCTGTTTGACAGAATCCTGGCTAAAACCAGATGATTACATTATTTTTAATGAGTCTACCCCCCAAGATTACTGTTATAATCATGAGCCACATCCAGAAGGTAAAGGGGGAGGTGTTGCTTCAATTTATAACAATGTTCTCAGGATTTCTCAAAGGGCAGGCTTCAAGTATAACTCGTTTGAAGTACTGGTGCTTCATATAACATTATCCAGAGAAACAAAAGTTAATGAAAAATCCCCTGTGCTGTTTGTACTGGCTACTGTACACAGGCCACCAGGGCACCATACAGGGACTTTATAAAAGAGTTTGCTCAATTTACTTCTGAGCTAAAAGTTAAAGAGTGCAGATAAAGTTTTGATAATTGATTTTAATATCCGTATCGAAAATCAAAAAGATGCACTGGGATCAACATTTATAGACATTCTGAACTCTATTGGGGTTAGACAACATGTCTCAGGACCTACTCATTGTTGAAATCATACTCTAGATTTAATACTGTCACATGGAATTGATGTTGATGGTGTTGAAATTATGCAGCCAAGTAATGATATCTCAGATCATTATATAGTTTTGTGCAAACTTCATATAGCTAAAACTGTAAATTATACTTCTTGTTACAAGTAATGTAGAACCATAACTTCTACCACGAAATACTTCTTTGTAAGTAATCTTACTGATGTATCCGAATTCCTTAGCATATAACCTCAAAACCAAAATTTCAGAACAACTTGCTGATGTAACAGAAACTATGGACTCTCTCTTTTCTAGCATTTTAAATTTTGTTTAAAATCCTTTCCGCTTAAGGAAGGTTAAGGAAAACAGTCTGACACCATGGTATAATGAGCACACTTGCACCCTAAAGACAGCAGCCCAGAGCGCTAAAATTTATTAGTCTATTAAAACTAAACATTCAAGGCATTCTAAATTATAGATGACAAAAACACTTCTGTATGCTTTTTATATTTATGTAATTTAATATACAGGTGCATCTCAATAAATTAGAATGTTGTGGAAAAGTTAATGTGACGAGTGGGGCGGGGCCGAGGGATGTGGGAACACGAGTGAGGCCGGTGGAGTGATTGGGAAATCCGCTACACCTGCGACCCACCACCGGTCTTGAGTCCCACAGAGGAGATGGAAGGATATAAAACTGGAGCGACGACAGTGAAGGACGAGAGAGGACCAGGCCTGGGCTTTTAGTTGTGTTTTGCTTTTATTTTGTGCGCATCAGTCGTCCGTGAGGGGCTGGTGCGCTGTTTTGTGTTTATTTTGTATTATTAAAATGTTGTTTGATTGTCCGCCGGTTCCCGCCTCCTTCTTCCGGATGAATACGAAGGTTTAATTCATTACAGTTAATTTCAGTAAATCAACTAAAAATGTATTAAATAATTTCAATGCACACAGACCGAAGTAGTTTAAGTCTTTGGCTCTTTCATTTGTGATGATTTTGGCTCACATTTAACAAAAACCCACAAATTCATCTAAAAAAATTATAATACTTCATAACAACACCAATAAAAAAAATAAAATAAAAACATTTTTAATTAACTGTTGGCCTTCAGGAAAGTATGTTAATTTGCTGTACATTTACTTAATACTTGGTAGGGGCTCCTTTTGCTTTAATAACTGCCTCAGTTCTGTGTGGCATGGAGGTGATCAGTTCGTGGCACTGCTGGTATGGAAGCCCAGGTTTCTTTGACAGTGGCCTTCAGCTCATCTACATTTTTTGGTTTCTTTTTTCTCATTTTCCTCTTGACAATACCCCATAGATTCTCTGCAGGTTCTGGTGAATTTGCTGGCCAGTCAAGCACAACAATACCATGGTCATTTAATCAACTTTTGGTGCTTTTGGCAGTATGGGCAGGTGCCAAATCTTGCTGGAAAATAAAATCGGCATCTTCAAAAAGCTGGATAGCAGAAGGAAGCATGAAGCCGAACAAAATTACTTGGTGAACTGGTGCAGTGACTATGGTTTTCAAAAAACACAATTGACCAACACCTGCAGTGTCATGAACGCACACACAAACAGAGAGATCAAATTGGAGTGATAGGAGAATCCAAATAATCGTAATCCAGTCAGGCATAAAGGTCAACATCCAGAAAGGCAGTCCAAAACAAGAAACATGACAAACACTAGAGAACACAAAAAAGCAGGGTGACACAAACCAAGGACTCCATGAAAATGATAGAAACAGACAGGTTATATATGGACAGGTGAAAACGATGAAAGTGAGAACAGTTCAGTGCAATTAACAGCGATGAATCTAGACAAAGGCTTGTGGGAAATGTAGTACCTGCAGTGGGGTGACTATAAGGGGAAGTGAGACCACTAGTGGACACCCAGGGATACACAGACCAGACACTGTGACATTACACCCCCCCCCCCCCCTCTAAGAAGCAGCTACCAGATGCTCCTCAGAACACAAAAATAAACCAAAGAAAAAAGAGACTAGGAGGGAGGTGGACTGGTGGAGGATCAGGGGGAGGGACGGAGGGCCAGGTCCATAGAGGGGAACAGGAACAGGAAGTGAAAAAAAAACAAACAAAAAAAACAAAGAGACCAAGGCGGATCAGAAAGTTCAGGGGCCCAGGGCTGTGCCGACAGAGTAGGAATCCAGGGTGGAGCAGGTGGAACTGGAGCCCACTGGGGCGGCACAGGCGGAACTGAAGGCCACCAGGGTGGAGCAGAGGACCATAACAGCCATGCGGCAGAGACAGAAGCCCAACAGGGCAGCACAGAGGACCACCACAGCCATGCAGATGAGACAGAAGCCCACCAGGGCAGCGAAGAGGACCACCACAGCCGTGTGGATGAGACAGAAGCCCACCTCGGCGGCGCAGAGGACCACCACCAGCGTGGCGCTGGGCTGGCAGCCATCTTAGCCAGTGGTGCTGGGCTGGCAGCCACCTTGTGCAGTGGCACTGGGCTGGCGGACATCCTTTTTGGAGACACCAGCATAGAGTTGGCCATCGTGTCTGGTGAGACGGGTGTGTTCGGTGTATCCCATTGACCACGATGTTGTAGGTAACTGGTGAACTCCCAAAAGTTCAGGATCTCCAGCCCCTTCATCTCCCACCGAGGCACAGGGTCATCAAGGCAGGCGTTAAACAGGATTCGAAATCCCACACACCGCTGGATCTGGGCATGATGGAGTCCTTCTGTCACGAATGCACACACAAACAGGGAGATCCAATTGCAGTGTTTTATTAGGAGAATCCAAATAATTGTAATCCAGTCAGGCAGAAAAGGTCAACATCCAGAAAGGCAGTCCAAAACAAGAAACATGACAAACACTAGAGAACACAAAAAAGCAGGGTGATATAAACCAAGGACTCCATGAAAATGATAGAAACAGACAGGGTATATATAGACAGGTGAAAACAATGAAAGTGGGAACAGCTGAGTGCAATTAACGGGTGTGCAATTAACAGTGATGAATCCAGACAAAGGTTTGTGGGAAATGTAGTACCTGCAGTGGGGTGACTATAAGGGTGAAGTGAGACCACCAGTGGACAACCAGGGATACACAGACCAGGCACTGTGACAAACAGATTACATTGCACCCCAAATAATCCCACACTGTGGAAACTTAACACTGGACTTGAAGCAACTTGGGCTATGAGCTTCTCCACCCTTCCTCCAGGCTCTAGGACCTTGGTTTCCAAATGAAATACAAAACTTGCTCTCATCTGAAAAGAGGACTTTGGACCACTATGCAACAGTCCAGTCCTTCTTCTCCTTAGACCAGGTAAGGCGCCTCTGATGTTTTCTGTGGTCCAGGAGTGGCTTAACAAGAGGAATACTACAACTGTAGCCAAATTCCTTGACACGTCTTTATGCCTTGATCCCAGCCTCAGTCCATTCCTTGGGAAGTTCACTCAAATTCTTGAATCAATTTTGCTTGACAATCCTTTTAAGGCTGCCGTTCTCTAGTTTGGTTGTACATTTTTTCCTTCCACTCAACTTTCTGTTAAAGGGATAGTTCATCCAAATAGTAAAATTATGTCATTAATAACTCACCCTCATGTTGTTCCAAACCTGTAAGACCTCCGTTTATCTTTGGAACATAGTTTAAGATATTTTAGATTTAGTCCGAGAGTTCTCAGTCCCTCCATTGAAGTTGTGTGAACGGTATACTGTCCATGTCCAGAAAGGTAAGAAAAACATCATCAAAGTATTCCAGGTGACATCAGAGGGTAAATTAGAATTTTTTGAAGCATCGGAAATACATTTTGGTCCAAAAACAGCAAAAACTACGACTTTATTCAGCATTGTCTTCTCTTCCGTGTCTGTTGTGAGAGAGAGTTCAAAACAAAGCAGTTTGTGATATCCAGTTCGCGAACGAATCATTGGATGTAACCGGATCTTTTTGAACCAGTTCACCAAATCGAACTGAATCATTTTAAACGGTTTGCGTCTCCAATACGCATTAATCCACAAATGACTTAAGCTGTTAACTTTTTTAATGTGGCTGAAACTCCCTCTGAGTTCAAATAAACCAATATCCCTGAGTAATTCATGTACTCAAACAGTACACTGACTGAACTGCTGTGAAGAGAGAACTGAAAATGAACACCAAGCCGAGCCAGATAACAAACAATAGACTGACTCGTTCACGAGTCAAGAACCATTTAAAACGATTCAGTTCGCTTTGGTGAACAGCCAAAATCATTACAATTAAAAGAACCAAAGACTTAAGCTACTTTAGTCTGTGTGCATTGAATTTATTTAATAGACAAGTTTCATATTTTGAGTTGAATTACTGAAATAAATGAACTTTTCCACAACATTCTAATTCATTGAGATGCACCTGTATATCACACAAAGAGTACCGTTATTATTTAGATATTAGCATGAACACATTTAATAATAATTTTATACAAGTTCAGTAAAACAATGTCACTTACATTTTAGGCATAATATTGCTTGTTTTTGCTCAATTTTGCCAACGAAAATAGATCCAAACAAAGATCACAGCACTGTTTTGCATTTCTGAGCAATGGAAGGTGTTTACTTGTTGTATGAATCAGCTTTTTAAACGAATTGGTTGAATAAATTATTCAGTTATTCACTCATTAACATGGTCAAATGCTTTGATTCTGAATGAATAATTTGTTTCAATTAATCTTTTAAAGCTCAATGACTCACTCATCAACAGTCACTTGCTGCCACCTACTCACACATGACTCCAGTAACAGTAAAAGGTCAGCTCTTCATTGGTTCATGACATGCCTCAGGTGTTAACAGTATTAATTCAGATATTAGTACATGATTTGTTCATGTAATCTTATTATTAAGTGCTACTGCAATGGTTTATCTACACATAGAATTTTAAAGAAGAATTTGATCAAAGATATTTGAAAGAGCAGGTCATTTGGGTATTTGAAAAATATTTCTTTTGCAGTTTATAATGTAGCTATCCTTAAATTAAAACAATCTACAAAGTTTTTAATCCAAAAAAGTGCATGATAAATAAAGATATTATCCCGTCATTGCTAGGAAAGTTTATTGGTTTAAATTGTGTGTGTCTTACCCTGGTTAATACGTGCTGACAGTGGCGCTTGGTTTTGCGTTTGCCTATCGCGGGACTGCCTGGTTTCGATCTGCTAAATAGTGAGGCGTGGCCAAAGCCAGTGAAAGTACTTAATTAGCTGTTTAGAAAGCACTTGTCAGAAGAAACAGTCGAGCTACAGAGAAGGACAGCAGCTTGTGAGTGTTTTGCCTTGTTTTCTCATCAGACTAGTGTGGGATCGTCATTGCTAGGAAAGTTTTTTGGTTTAAATTGTGTGTGTCTTACCCTGGTTAATACGTGCTGACAGTGGCGCTTGGTTTTGCGTTTGCCTATTGCGGGACTGCCTGGTTTCGATCTGCTAAATAGTGAGGCGTGGCCAGCTGACTTCAATCACAGGTAATCAGGCTAATACAAAAGCGCTAAGTTTCACCGCGGCAGCCCTCGTGTGAGCCCTCCTCGTGTGAAGACGGACGAGTGTAAAGACGATCGACTCTACCTGCACGACTCCACCGAGCAAGGACACCGACAGGGCACTTGAGTATTGCTTTTTTCCTCTTTCTTTACTTTTTGTATACCTTGTTCTCAAATATCTTACACCTGTAGTCACTATGTGCTTTCAGATCTCTACTATCACTACTAACACTCGGAGAGCACGCTACGGACGTCGCAGGAAGGCCTGTCTGACAAACCTACGGCCTGTCCCTCTGACCTCTACTACTACGCTCTCTATTCCAGTTGGTCTCTGGAACTGCCAGTCTGCAGTTAACAAAGCAGACTTCATTTCTTCTCTTGCTACTCATTCCGGTCTCAACCTCATGGCACTGACAGAGACTTGGATCAAACCTGAAGATACTGCCACCCCTGCAGCCCTCTCCACTAATTTCACTTGTTCCCACACTCCTCGTACCACTGGGAGGGGTGGAGGAACAGGTCTCCTTATATCAAAAGAATGGAAATTTGATCTTCAGCCATCACCTACAGGTACTGGTTCATTTGAATCACATGCCATTACTGTAACCCACCCTGTTAAAATCCAGTTTGTGGTCATTTATCGTCCCCCAGGTCAATTGGGAAACTTCTTGGAGGAGTTGGATGTGCTGCTATCAAACTTTCCTGAAGATGGTACTCCTCTGGTACTGCTTGGTGACTTCAACATCCACCTAGATAAACCCCAGGCTGCTGACTTCAAAACTCTGCTCGCCTCATTTGATCTCAAGCTAGTGTCTACTACAGTGACTCACAAATCAGGCAACCAACTGGACCTCATCTACACGCGCTGTTGCTCTGTGGACAACTCTTCAGTTGCTCCACTGCACACCTCAGACCACTTCCTCATTACTGCTAACCTAGCACTTACTCCTGAAGTGCCTCACACTCCAACGCAGGTCACCTTTCGACGGAACCTACGCTCACTCTCTCCATCTCGCCTATCTTCTGTGGTTTCATCCTCACTTCCTGCACTCTCTCAGTTCTCTGCTCTGGACACGAACAGCGCTACGGACACTCTTTGCTCCACTTTAACATCTTGCTTGGACAACTTTTGCCCACTGTTGTCTAGACCAGCACGCACTGCCCCATCTGCCCCCTGGCTGTCTGAGGTTCTCCGTGAACATCGCTCTAAACTCAGGGCTGCAGAGAGGAAATGGCAGAAATCAAGAAACTCTACAGACCTCAGTGTGTATCAGTCTCTCCTCTCTTCCTTCTCTGCAAATGTCTTCACGGCTAAAACATCCTACTACCACAACAAAATTAACAGCTGTTGTGACGCTCGGACACTCTTCAAGACTTTCTCTTCTCTTCTTAATCCGCCGCCACCACCTCCTCCATCGACTCTTACAGCGGACGACTTTGCAGTTTTCTTCACAAATAAGACGAGATCCATCAGCGGCCAATTCTCCACACCGCAGACTGAGGACAACTTCACAATGACCGATGCACACTCTTTCTCCTCCTTCTCCCCACTCTCAGAGATGGACGTCTCCGAACTTCTCCTGTCCAATCATCCTACTACTTGTCCACTTGATCCGATCCCCACTCACCTCCTTCAAGCGATCTCTTCTTCAGTCATACCTTTGCTTACTCACGTTATCAACTCCTCTCTTCACTCTGGAACATTTCCCTCAGCATTCAAGCAGGCTCGGGTAAGCCCACTGCTCAAGAAACCATCACTAAATCCAGTGCTTCTTGAAAACTACAGACCGGTATCCCTTCTTCCATTCATTGCAAAGACACTTGAGCGAGCTGTGTTCAACCAGTTTTCTATATTCCTTGTACAGAACAACCTCCTGGACAGCAACCAATCTGGCTTCAAAAGTGGCCACTCAACTGAGACTGCTCTGCTCTCGGTTACTGAAGCCCTGCGACTAGCAAGAGCAGCTTCAAAATCCTCGGTACTCATCTTACTGGACCTTTCTGCTGCTTTTGACACTGTTAATCACCAGATTCTCCTGTCCACCCTCAGAAAGATGGGCATCTCTGGAACAGCACTCCTGTGGGTTAAGTCCTACCTCTCTGACAGATCCTTCAGTGTGTCTTGGAGGGGTGATGTTTCAAAGTCACACCACCTTGCTACTGGGGTTCCTCAAGGCTCAGTACTTGGACCACTTCTCTTCTCCATCTACATGACATCATTAGGATCTGTCATTCAGAAGCATGGCTTTTCTTATCACTGCTACGCTGATGACACCCAACTCTACCTCTCATTCCAACCAGATGACCCGACGGTAGCTGCTCGCATTTCAGCCTGTCTGAGTGACATCTCTAGCTGGATGAATGACCATCACCTTCAGCTTAACCTTACGAAGACAGAACTCCTGGTGATTCCAGCTAACCCATTGCTTCATCACAACTTCTCTATACAGCTGGGCTCATCAACCATTACTCCTTCGAGGACAGCTAGAAACCTAGGAGTTGTGATGGATCATCAGTTAAGCTTCACAGACCACATTGCTACAACTACCCGGTCCTGCAGGTTTGCCTTATACAACATTAGGAAGATTAGACCCTTCCTGTCAGAGCAAGCAACCCAACTTCTTGTCCAAGCTCTTGTTCTCTCTAGACTGGACTATTGTAATGCTCTCCTGGCGGGCCTTCCTGCATGTACTGTCAAGCCTCTGCAATTGATCCAGAATGCAGCAGCGAGGGTTGTCTTCAATGAGCCAAAGAAAGCTCACGTTACTCCGCTCCTCATCAGGTTACACTGGCTACCAGTAGCTGCTCGCATCAAATTCAAGGTACTGATGCTAGCCTACAAGACGACCACTGGCACGGCACCAACTTACCTAAACTCATTGGTTAAATCTTATGTGCCCTCCAGAAGTTTGCGCTCTGCAAGTGATCGACGCCTTGTGGTACCATCCCAAAGAAGTTCAAAATCACTCTCAAGGACCTTTTCCTGGACTGTCCCCAGCTGGTGGAATGACCTCCCAATCTCAATTGTACAGCTGAGTCTTTACTCATTTTCAAGAAACAGCTAAAGACTCATCTTTTTCGCCTGCACTTAACCAACTAAAACTAGCACTTTTCCTTTTCTTGTCTTTTAATTAAAAAAAATAAATAAATAAAAAATAAATAAATAAAAATAAAAAAAACCTACCTATGCGTTCTATACTAGACTAACTGAGACTTGTCATGGCACTTGTATACTGTTGTTGTTCTCTTGTTGACCTGACTGCTTCTGTTGTTCTCATTTGTAAGTCGCTTTGGATAAAAGCGTCTGCTAAATGATTAAATGTAATGTAAATGTAAATACGTCACTGGGTAACACATTTGCATAATCCCCGCCTGCCCATGAAATACAAACAGAGTCTGACCTGCCCACAAACGCTTCCACTATTGGTGTGTTTATATCATGTTGAGATAACGCTGTGTTCAAGGATACCACAGAAATACAATTTCAAACCTTTTGTTTTGTGCATGTCATAGAGTGCTTCTCTAATCTTGGCTTTTATCTTCTTTGGCTTCTAATCTTCTTAATTTGGACTAACAAGCCCTCAGAACCACAAACTGTAAGTAGTACGATTGATACGTTATGTGTATATTTTCAATTGAGTGCTTTGTTTGCTTAAGTGTTTTTGTATTATGTCATTATAATAAGAATGGATTGGCACTATATTATTGTTTTATGTAAAGATGTTTTGTCAGTGGTAGCACTGGCTAACTGGCTCATGGACTCCTCGCTGTGCAAATCACAACAGGCTTGGCCAGCTGACCAATCATAGGAGACTAGTATTATGGAAGGGAGGGGTTTCCTCCGAACTTGCAAGGAACTAATCATTTTGGAATCATTGGCAAATGACTGTAAAATTAAATGTATTTTCTGAGAAAATACAATGTTTTCTGACCTTAGATGCACTTAAACCTGTTGTAGGGACATGATCCTTGGCCTGCACTCATTAAGGCTTCATTCAGTTCACCAGTGTTTTGTTACCTTGTTTGCTCTGTCTTATTTAAGTGATGTCTTCTCATGCATTCTTTGGTAAGTCTTGCTAGCATGGACCCTGTGTTTTGCTTCTATGCCTAGTTGTTTGAATCTTCTATGGATTTGATTATCTTTATATATGCAAGTTTAGACCTTTGCCTGCCTTTGATTACTCTTTGGATTACCTTTATAAAAGACTGTCCAGCATTTGTTGTGCATTTGTCATGCAACAAATGCAAAATACCAAGCATTTGTCATGGTCAAGTCCCAATGCTTTGACCAAAAACAATTATTCTAGAGCAGGGATCAACAACCTTTTCGGCATGACGTGCCATTTTTTATTTTTATGGTTAACCACTGTGCCAACACAGCCCCCCCCCCCCCCCCCCCCCACACACACACACACACCGATATAATTCTGTATTTAAACGGTACATACACAATTTTTTATTATACGATAAAAAAAAAACGTTTTTTTAACGTTTAATCAACGTTAATGCACTGCTTTAATTGATGAACGTGCACACACAGACACACACACACACACACAACACACACCACTCGCACACAGAGATCTGAGATCGTGCTGTGCAAAAAGTAGCATTCAGAGTGTTGTCACGCTACTTTTATTAATCGATACTGAATCGCTACATTATATTTCTCAACAACAAAGGGGCAAAATCGCTTCATTGTCTGCAGAGAGAGACAATTTACCCCCCCCCCCCACTTTCTTTCTCTCAAAATGGCCATATTTCAGAACATTTTTCATCACTGGATATAGCTTTAGGTCATTTAACATTTCTATGGTAAAACGTATTATTAAAAGTTGACTAATGTTAATTGATTTGCAGCTTCATCTTACCTCACTCTCTTTAACGTTAAACTGACGCTTCGCGCTCTGCTTCTGTGAACAGTAAACCCCGCCTACTTTGATCTGATTGGCCATCTCAGTCATTTTGACATTGACGAGTGCTGTTAGACCGAGGCTTTGATCTGAAGCACCTAGTATGTGCAGTGTTTGCACGTGCATCCATGCAAGTTAATTCTCACACTTTAATAGTATTTGTAGCTCCTAACAGGCTGTGTGACTATGAGAAGTTATTACATCAAACTGTACGTCATTATACAGTTTTCCTTATCCCTCTGCGTGCCACTGTTGGCACGCGTGCCGTAGGTTGCCAACCCCTGTTCTAGAGCATCCTCACTTCAGTCCTCTAAACTGTTAAACCAGAGTTTGGGGTCTACGCAGACCTCAATGTTGTTTTTATGTGGATTAAGAACAGAATGAAGTCAGTTGATTGTGTTTTAGCATCCAATCAGAATTTGAACTGTAATGTATTTGATTAAGAGGAGAGTAAGATAAAAAGCTATATGAGTCACAAACACACAGTCTAATAGGATATTACATTAAACACAAATCAGTTAAGCATATACCTGATTGCACTGCTGGATGAGTCTGGATCAGAGGCTGAAACCGTACCAACGACTGTGCCGACCCTCGCTGCCTCAGAAACCATCATCTTTCTGATCAGGGGGGAAAAGACTGGCGGCTCATTCACATCCTCTACAATAACATTTACAGCTGCTGTATCACTGAAGGGGCCAAAGGTCAGAAACTGAGGGTCAATATTCCGATTAGTAGCTTCAATCTTCAGAGAAAAACTGCTTTTGGTTTCATAGTCCAAAGGCTGCAGGAGAGAGAGAGAGAGAGAGAGAGATTATATTTGAGGCAGAATGGAAGAACACAGGCTAAAAGAAGAAAAATAACTAACAGCAGTCTTAATCCGTGCATCTATTCACAAAAAAAACAAAAAACTAATCCCAATCCCAATCAAATCCAAAACCCAATCAACATAGGCTACACAATTTAAATGAATTAAATGGGTGTTAAAAAAGATGATAACCGCACATATAAATAAATATATATATATTATTTAATATAAAAATATATTTGTCAAACTAAAATATCACAGTATGTAGAATTCTTAAGCTGTTAAAGGATATATAATCCTTTGGTCCAATAGCACAAAACAGTCCAGAAGAGGTCTGGTGCGTCCACCTGTGAATATACAATCCAATCTGATATAATCTCAAAACTGAAACCAATGGAAGTAAAAATGTCACCAGGAGTTTGTGTGTCAATCCAGGCGTAATTTTCCATGCACATATCGGAATTTATAAAAAATAAACTTACCATAAATATATACACACATTATGGACATTGTAGACCATGCATACGCACTCTTTTTCCTGGCTTGAGAAATGTAATGAAGTAAGCAACGGTTTTAAAATCGGTTTTCATTTCGATATACACTTTGTAATGAGTAGAAATATGGTGTGGCCCCTTTAAGAGCTGCGCGCTCCCGGTTGAACTGTTGATCTGCATTGTATGGATGATTTGAGCACTGCATGTATGCGAGTTCTTTCTTTTTTTCTGTTGGTAATTTAAAATTATTTTCTTTATTAAGTATTGGTTACTTTACTCTATTAAGTAAAGTTCCATGGGGAATAAAGCGCCAGTTGTGAAATGTCAATCACCTAATACTAACTGAGCTGTCCTTATTTATGCACAAATCTATACATAAATCAATATTCTGTTCCAGATTGTTTCACATTATTTATTGCTAAGTCTTGCTAAATTTATTTTTATTTTTTGTTTTCATGTCAGTGTTTGTATACATGTATGTTTGTATGTATCAGGAAGCACCTTAAAAAAAACACAACAAATTCCTTGTGTGTTTGCGCACACCTGGTGAATAAAGCCAATTCTAATTCTGATTCTGATTCTCTAAGTGAGAGCCACACAAAAAAGAAACATTATTATGACAAGAAGTGACACATGGTTTCATATGCTGTGGGGGACTTAGTCAGGGTTAAGACTCATCCAAGATCTGATGCAGATACAAACATTACAGCCAAACTGGCCCCAGTGTATGATGACCCATTTTGCGTCTCTAAGAAACTGTCAAGTGTTAACTATAAACTTTCGAATGTAGACACTAGAGAAGATGCTGGCGTGTATCATGTAGTAAATCTGCAGCCTTTTCATTCATGGGATACAGTCATGTCTACAGCAAGTTCCTATGGTGATGTTGAAATGTCGCTACCTTTGGTTGTGTACTTTGATTCCCAAACATACAGAGAGGAATCTGTTAATGCTGACCAAAGGGTTAATACAGACTATTCAATTGAACCTTTGAATCAACACTCTGATGCAAGTTCTCCAGAACATTGCACTGAACACTCACTTGACCTTGTTCCTGACAGTATTGATGTTTCTGGCTCTAATGACTTGACATTGTTACGGCCGAACCCCGCAAATCAGGCTCAGGGACGTTATGCACTGAGACAGAGAAATTTCCCCAGAATTACTTATGATTGGACAGTGAATACGTTGACCAACCCCTACTATACATGAAGGTTTGACTTGCAGTGATGACAGATTGAATTTCAGTATTACTTAAATGTGTTAATTGTTAATGTTCATGCATATTCATGGTTCTGATCTAGGAAAAATTTAGTGTTTTACTTCTGTGTTCTGGTCATACTCTTCTCCTTTGTTACTAACTGATGTATGCTGTGCTAACTGTTAATCTGCACTGTATGATCTGCACTGTTGATCTGCACTGTATGATCTGCACGACCTGAATGAGTTTTATTGTAGATTTGAAACCCCCAACACCCATTCTGACCATCTCCCTACACATCCGTTAACACCTCCTGCAATCCCCCTCTCCATACCTCCTGCTCTTCAAATCTGTGAAGATGATGTGTGCCAGGTCTTCAAGAAGAGCAAAAGAAGAAAAGCAACAGGCCCAGATGGTGTTACACCAGCCTGTCTGAAAATCTGTGCTGACCAGCTGGCCCCCATCTTTTCACAGATCTTCAACAGATCCCTGGAGTTGTGTGAAGTGCCTTCCTGCTTCAAACGCTCCACCATAATCCCAATTCCAAAGAAACCCAAGACAACAGGACTTGACGACTACAGACCTGTGGCTCTAACGTCTGTCGTCATGAAGTCAACACCATCATCCCAACAGCCCTTCAGACCAAACTGACCCAGCTCTCTGTTCCTAGCTCTATCTGTCAGTGGATCACCAGCTTTCTGACAGATAGGCAACAGTAAGTAAGACTGGGGAAATTCATGTCAAACACCTGCTCCACCAACACTGGTGCCCCTCAGGGATGTGTTCTTTCCCCTCTGCTCTTGTCCCTGTACACCAACGACTGCACCTCTAAAGACCCCTCTGTCAAGCTCCTGAAGTTTGCAGACGACACTACAGTCATCGGCCTCTTCCAGGACGGTGATGAGTCTGCTTACAGACAAGAGGTTGAGCAGCTGGCTGTCTGGTGCAGTCTTAACAACCTGGAGCTGAACACGGTCAAAACAGTGGAGATGACCGTGGACTTTAGGAAAAAACCCCCTGCACTTTCCCCACTCACCATCATGAACAGCACTGTGACTGCAGTGGAGTCATTCAGATTCCTGGGAACCACCATCTCTCAGGACCTGAAGTGGGACAATCACATTGACTCCATTGTGAAAAAGGCCCAACAAAGGTTGTAATTCATTCGCCAGCTGAGGAAGTTAAACCTGCCACAGGAGCTACTGAAACAGTTCTACTCAGCCATCATTGAGTCTGTACTGTGTACTTCAATAACTGTCTGGTTTGGTTCAGCAACAAAATCAGACATCAGAAGACTACAGAGAACTGTTCGGACTGCTGAAAGGATTATTGGTGCTCCCCTGCCCACCCTTCAAGAACTCTATCCATCTGGCCCTCGCCTCAGAGCCGCAAATACCAGAACGGTAAGGCACAAGAACAGTTTCTTCCCTCAGGCAATCTACCTCATGACAAGTTAAATGTTCCCCACTTATGCTTATGCTTATGCAATAAAAATGTGCAATATCCTTATATTTATTTGTTACCCCTTCATCCTAGTACATCCCTGCATCTTACTCAATCCTATTCCATTATCATTTATAGCACAATTGTTTATACACTTATTTATTTGCCCATTTTTTTATTTTTATTTTTTGTCTGTGTGTTGTTGTCTCTGTGTACTGGAAGCTCCTGTGACTAAAACAAATTCCTTGTATGCGCAAGCATACTTGGCAATAAAGCTCTTTCTGATTCTGATTCTGATGAATGATTTGAGCACCGCATGTATGCGAGTTGTTTCTATTTCTCTGTTGTTCCTTTAAAGTTATTTTCTTTATTAAGTAATGGTTTGGATGGCACAGCGTTCATGACAGACAGTTACCGGAGTTCCATGAGGAATAAAGCGCCAGATGTCAATCGCCTTCGTGAAGTCAGTCTGATATCAGCAAGCGAACTGAGCTATCCCTATTTGTTCTGTACACACAGCGTTGCAACCTTTACATTAAATATTCCACTCTCATTAATGGAGATAAGCATTGAAAATGCATAGTCATTATCCAGAAGTTAAACATTAAAAATTATAAGAATGTAGACATTTTTAGTGGAATGCACTTTTCCTGTGGCATGTTGTTGACATGTAATGACAGCGAGGAGTTCTATAGGTGCACGCTCATTCATCTTTAAACTAAACTGCAGGTTTCATGCTATGTGAAAATATTTTAGTGAGAACAGTGATCAATGATCCGCACTTCGATATTATGGCAGACACTGCTGGATTCAGTGGTCGAATGGTCAATTGTCCGGTTTGAATAGGTCCAATGATAATTGCTTACTGTACAACCGCAGCTGCTTGGTGTTGATTTTGCGGTGTTGAGGTATTGATGTCGCGTGAATTCATCTCCACAACATTATGAAAAAATACCACTAGATTTGAAGGATACAACTTGAAGAAAATGATCATTTGAATGTTTTCTTTATAAAAATAGCCTACTTTGTCAGTGACACGCCGAATTCTATTTAAACTGCAATAAATATAGGCTAAAACTAGCTAAAAGAGGTTCATCTTATCAGCAAAACTGCATTAATTAAATTTGATTTGAATTGTTAAAAACAATTTAAATAGTATTTGGCCAATGGAAAAGAATGAGACCAACTCTATTATAAAATATTTTAACTATTTTAAACGGTTTTTATGTTTTTTTTTTTCTTTTTTTTTTTTTCTTTATGCTAAAAACATAACAAGCATACTGAATGATTTTTCAGGCAGCTGACAGGTACCGGCAGGCCAAGCGGACTACAGCCCGGGTGGTTGTGGAGGCAAAAACTCGGGCCTGGGAGGAGTTCGGTGAGGCCATGGAGAAGGACTATCGGTCAGCCTCGAAGAGATTCTGGCAAACCGTCCGGCGCCTCAGGAGAGGGAAGCAGTGCCCTACCAACGCTGTTTACAGTAAAGGTGGGGAGCTGTTGACCTCAACTGGGGATGTCGTTGGACGGTGGAAGGAATACTTCGAGGATCTCCTCAATCCCGCTGTCACGTCTTCCATTGAGGAAGCAGAGGGTGAGGGCTCAGATGTGGACTCGTCCATCACCCAAGCTGAAGTCACCGAGGTAGTCAAGAAACTCCTCGGTGGCAAGGCACCAGGGGTGGATGAGATCCGCCCTGAGTACCTCAAGTCTCTGGATGTTGTGGGGCTGTCTTGGCTGACACGCCTCTGCAGCATCGCGTGGCAGTCGGGGACGGTGCCTCTGGGATGGCAGACTGGGGTGGTGGTCCCTCTTTTTAAGAAGGGGGACCGGAGGGTGTGTTCCAACTACAGGGGGATCACACTTCTCAGCCTCCCTGGGAAAGTCTATGCCAGGGTACTGGAGAGGAGAATCCGGCCGATAGTAGAACCTCGGATTCAGGAGGAACAGTGTGGTTTTCGTCCAGGCCGTGGAACACTGGACCAGCTCTATACCCTCTACAGGGTGCTGTAGGGTTCATGGGAGTTTGCCCAACCAGTCCACATGGAGGGCTATCCGGTTCCTGTACGACTGGAGCAGGAGCTTGGTTCGTATTGCCAGCAGTAAGTCAGACTTGTTCCCGGTGCGTGTTGGACTCCGGCAGGGCTGCCCTTTGTCGCCGGTTCTGTTCATGATTTTTATGGACAGAATTTCTAGGCGCAGCCAGGGGCCGGAGGGGGTCAGGTTTGGTGACAACACGATTTCGTCTCTGCTCTTTGCGGATGATGTTGTCGTGTTGGCCTCATCAAGCCAGGACCAGTGCATTCAGCATGCACTGGGACGGTTTGCAGCCGAGTGTGAAGCGGCTGGGATGAGAATCAGCACCTCCAAATCCGAGGCCATGGTCCTCAGTCGGAAAAGGGTGGCTTGCCCACTTCAGGTTGGTGGAGAGTTCCTGCCTCAAGTGGAGGAGTTTAAGTATCTTGGGGTCTTGTTCACGAGTGAGGGAAGGATGGAACGGGAGATTGACAGACGGATCGGTGCAGCTTCTGCAGTAATGCGGTCGATGTACCGGTCTGTCGTGGTGAAGAAAGAGCTGAGCCGCAAGGCGAAGCTCTCGATTTACCGGTCAATCTACGTTCCTACTCTCACCTATGGTCATGAGCTTTGGGTCATGACCGAAAGGACAAGATCCCGGATACAGGCAGCCGAAATGAGCTTTCTCCGCAGGGTGGCTGGGCAATCCCTTAGAGATAGGGTGAGAAGCTCAGTCACCCGGGAGGAGCTCAGAGTAGAGCCGCTGCTCCTCCACATCGAGAGGGGTCAGCTGAGGTGGCTCGGGCATCTGTTCCGGATGACTCCTGGACGCCTTCCCGGGAAGGTGTTCCGGGCGCGTCCCACTGGGAGGAGACCCCGGGGAAGACCTAGGACACGCTGGAGAGACTATGTCTCCCGGCTGGCCTGGGAACGCCTCGGTGTCCCCCCAGAAGAGCTGGAGGAAGTGTCTAGGGAGAGGGAAGTCTGGGGTTCTCTGCTTAGACTGCTGCCCCCGCGACCTGGCCCCGGATAAGTGGAAGAAGATGGATGGATGGATGGATGGATGAATGATTTTTGGCAATAAAAATTGTGTATGGCACAAATGGCATTTATAGTCCGTAGCTCCCATTTCCTTAATGTCTTGTATCTTTAACGGTGTTAAATATGGTGTCACATGGATGGGAATATGCATAGAAATCATATGCAGATGAGTAGGGATATGCCAGTATCAAATTGTCCTGTTGCGATTAATTGCTAATGCTTTAATCAAGGTATACAGTATTATTTAGTTTTAAAAAAGTGTTTATAATACAGTATAACAGGCTAAATAACTTTTTTCTTATAACAAAAATAACTGAACATTTAAATACAATAAAGTAATACAGAATAATATAAAGTTAAAAGTTTACACAGATTAAAGTGCAAAATAACTATAAAGACCAATCTGTATCACTTTACAATGAGACCTCATTAGTTAACCATTAACATTTGCTACAGAAGTTATTAATCTTTGTTAAAAAAAAATACAAGTCTAAGTTCATGTTTGCTCATTAAATAACAGCTGCAACTTTCGATAACAACGTGTTATATATTGGAATACCTAAGATCAGAATCAGAAAGAACTTTATTGACAAGTTTGCTTGCGCATACAATGAATTTGTTTTAGTGAAATAAGGTTCCAGTACACAGAGACAACAACACACAGACAAAAAATTAAATAAAATTAAAAAAATAAGTGTATAAACAATTGTGCTATAAATGATAATGGAATAGGATTGAGTAAGATGCAGGGATGTACTAGGATGGAGGGGTAACAAATAAATATAAGGATATTGCAAGTTTTTATTGCATAAGTCCTTCAGATAAGCCAGAACCAGTTTTTCAAATGACTTCATGATGACAGACGTTAGAGCCACAGGTCTGTAGTCGTCAAGTCCTGTTGTCTTGGGTTTCTTTGGAATTGGGATTATGGTGGAGCGTTTGAAGCAGGAAGGCACTTCACACAACTCCAGAGATCTGTTGAAGATCTGTGAAAAGATGGGGGCCAGCTGGTCAGCACAGATTTTCAGACAGGCTGGTGTAACGCCATTTGGCCCTGGTGCTTTTCTTCTTTTTGTCTTCTTGAAGACCAGACGCACATTATCTTCACAGATTTGAAGAGCAGGAGGGGTGGAGAAGGGGATTGCAGGAGGTGTTAATGGTTGTGTAGGGAGATGGTCAGAATGGGTGTTGGGGGTTTCAAATCTACAATAAAACACATTCAGGTCGTTAGCTAGTCTTTGATTAGCCTCAGTGCAGGGGGGTGATGTCTTGTAGTTAGTGATAGCTCTCAGTCCTCTCCACACTGAAGTTGAATTGTTGGAAGTAAACTGGTCTTCCAACTTTTTAGCGTAGGTCTTTTTAGCCGCTCTAATCTCTTTGTTCACTGTGCTCCTGGCCTGATTGTACAAGACTCTGTCCCCATTTCTGTAGGCATCGTCTTTGGCCTGACGAAGATGTCTGAGTTTTGCTGTTAACCATGGCTTATCATTTTTGAATGTTAAATAAGTCCTGGTGGGAATGTATATATCCTCACAAAAACTAATAAAGAATGTCATAGTCTCTGTGAGTTCGTCCAGATCATTAGTAGCAGCTTCAAAAACACTCCAATCAGTGAGGTCAAAACAAGATTGTAAATTCTGCTCTGTTTCACTAGTCCATCTCTTCACAGTCCTTACTACAGGTTTAGCAGATTTAAATTTCAGCTTGTAGGTCGGTATAAAGATGAACCAGACAGCGATCAGACAGCCCCAAAGCTGCTTGTGGAACAGAGTTATATGCATCCTTTATTGTGGTGTAATAGTGTAATCACTCTGGTGAGACATGTAACATGCTGTCTGTATTTTGGCAGTTGACGGGAGAGATTGGCTTTATTAAAGTCCCCAAGAATGATTAAAACAGAGTCCGGGTGTTGTTGTTCTGTCTATGTGATCTGATCAGCGAGTTTCTGTAAAGCAGAGCTCATGTGCGCTTGCGGAGGAATGTAAACACTCACCAGAATGAACGAGTGAAACTCCCGCTGCAAATAAAACGGCTTGTAGATCTGAACAGCACATCTTCTTTAACACAGTTACATCTGTACACCACCGTTCATTGATGTAAAAGCATGTCCCGCTCAACCTGTCCTCCAACCAATACGCCCGTATAGGTCGTTTGTCCAAATCCCTGAAATACGACCCATCGGAGCGTATACTACAATTGCGGCCCTATCGTTTTCATATTAATGTTTTGTACTCTTTTATTTGCACTCTGATTTGCGTTTCGTGTAGCTCAGTTGGTAGATCATTGCGCTATACATTGAAAGGTAATCATGCTATCATGGGTTCGATCCCAGGGAATGGATGTGCACGAAAATGTATATGCTCAATAAATCATAATTTAGCATGATTTCTGCGAGGGTTAGGTTTAGGGGTGGTGTTAGGTGTGGTCCTTCGAACGAATAAGCCACCTAGTAAAATATGTAGGAAATACTGTGAGATCGGTGTAAAAAGCCCACACATTGCATTTAAATAAACGTGCGTTTTGATTGGTAATGACGTTATACGTCATTTCATGACGACAGACGCAACGCGATACTGTCATTATTTTTACGCCCGCTAGATGTCGCTTTTTTGTTGGAGGACAGGCTCGTCCCGCTGCCACGTGATTTGCCTGTTGAAAGTGCATCGCGATTCACTCTAAACAGCTGAAAGTCCAGCAGAAGGAGCGCGCTGTCCGGTATGGCATCATTCAGCCAGTTTTTCCATGAAACACAAAGCAGCAGAGTGTGAGAAATCCTTATTTATCCGAGAGAGCAGGATTTGTCCGTTTTGTTGGGTAGAGAGCTGAGATTTGCCAGATGGATGCTAGGCAACGGCATTTGAAATCCGCGCTTCCTGAGTCTGACAAGCGCTGCCGCTCGATTTCCCCATCTGTGCGTCCTGTAGTGTTTGGTCAGGGCCGCTGTTCCTCCGACAATAACGTTCAGTAAAACATCTGAATAATTAAAATCTGGTAAAAGCTCTTGTGGTTGGTTCTACAGAATGTTAAGCAGTTCATCCCTGGTGAAACTGAACGTGTTTGTTAAACAACAAACAGGAAAAAAAAAAAAAAAAAAAAAAAACTGTACAAACACTGGAGAGCCAAGCACTGAAGCAGACGTGTGCGGCGCCACTGAGAGAACATCAGATTAATAAATGTTAAGACGAATTTATCATTTGCAGTTAATGCTAACTAATGAATTAACTAATGAAGTCCTAATGTAAAGTGTGAATGAACAATAAAGAATCAAAACGCTTACAAACAAAATCTAGGGTATGTTGTAGTCCAGATAAAAAATAAAAAAAAAGTTTGAAAATAAATAGCCTATTTAGTCTAAATATTTAATTATTTGGCGCTGTGATAAACACCGTAGCGAATCCACAAAATCTGAATGGCTATTTAAAATTATTTAAATATGTTTTTAAAAGTAGCAACAGCTTTATATATGGGGTTTCCAGTGTAAGGGCTGCATTTTCTGCAGTTTAACGCCATCTGCTGTCTGAGAGTGAATGTGCTTTCATTCAGCGCGTCTCTCACGTGTTTCCCATGTGCTTCTTATGTGTACTTGTTTACATCAGAGCGCACACACAACTTTCAAGCAGCATACAGCGGTGTTGTGCATTTTGACCAATTGATGGGAAATTATTCTTAAAATGCTTTCCAAATTCTGAATAATTCATTATAAATTATCATTTATGTTATTTAGAAGTGCCCAAGATAACAATATCGTGCATACTCATTACCGTGATGAGATGAGGTTATGCATAGTAAAATTAGGTTTTGTAAGCTCCTTATATGGTGATTTCACTTCCTGCTTCCTGTCATGTGATCTCTTGAATGACAGATGAGTTGCATCTGAATATGAATAAAAAACAGTGTGTGTACAGTACTTGGATGTTGGAGTAATGGCCATGGGTGTAGTGCAGCCGAGCCTCAGATGACCCGAATCTACCTGTCCTGTTCCCCTATTTCTCCTCCCTATTATTTTCTGTCTCATCTACACTGTTTTATCTAATAAAGGCGTTAAAGGCCAAAAACAACAGCACAGGAAATAGCATTGAATGGTAGTGAAGTGATGCAACTGACACAACAGATCATGTAACAATTATAACATAAGTGCAGTGCATCCAGATTACATTCATATTCTTAATATACTGTACTTTAAGGCATGATGTAAGTACTTGTTCAAAATAAGTACCTAATCAGAGAGTATGCAATTTCAGATGCAGCCGTAGACTCATGTCTTATTATCAGATCAAACATACACATACTTGAAAGATGTTATGATGAACCAGGAAACATCTAAAACCTGTTAGAACTCAAATACACATAAAAAAGAGAGTTTAAATACATATCCAATATGTGGCAGGACTTCTCCTTTTTGGGCCTGATACTGGGGTCTTTTTTGTCGAGCTCAGGGGCTGATTGAGATGCAACTGTAAGCTGTGTCCCATTTCAAAGGCTGCATCCTCCGAAGGCTGTGAAGTTCGGGCAGAGCATTGTTAATGGGATGGTCTAGCCTTCGGAGAGCTGTTCTTGTTCTGTTGACAAGGGGCATTAACATTTGTACTGGACTGTTTTAACAGTTATGTACACATTTTCATCAGACGCACTCACCTGGCCTGAAGTTAACTTCTGGTCTGTGTTTGTTTATCGATCTGGCTAGTGGCTAGTAATATGGTGCCAACTCCAAATGCAGTTAAAGTTAAGGTTTTTCACTTTTGTCACTGATTTATTTGTGACAACCCACCACAATATCAAAACGGACCATCGCAAATACATTATTCAAATACTTAGAAAACAATAATCACATTTAAGAGTGTAATCCAACAATTTATCTCAAATAAATCCTGCAATCACTGGCAGGCAATGAATTCTAGGGCATGTGAGGCCGCAAAGCATCTGTTGTATTTTTAATTTCACAAGAAACAAAGGGCTCATTTGATGGAGCCTTTGAATTGGGACAACTTTAGTCACGCCACAGTGATGTAATCGGCCTTCAAATGTGCCTGTCGAAGGATGCAGCCTTTTTAATTGGGACACACCCCTAGTCTTCCTGAACACCTTGATTGGTTTTAGGTGTGTTTGATCAGGATTGGAGCTAAACTCTAAACAGAAGGATAGTTATTGGTAGTTAGTTGTAGTACCACAATATCAGATGACTAAATTTACTATATTAACTCTTTCCAGCCAGCTTTTTGAAAAAAAATAAAAATTGCCAGACACCACCAGCCTTTTTGATGATTTTCCAAAAATCTCATGCATCCAGAATATTTTGTTTTATGAATATCTGAACATGCAATACATCAAAATAAAGAACAGAGCCTCTACTAATAAACTTGTTTATTACTTAGTTATTACTATATATAACTGTTTTATTTTAGCTTCAAACTTTTTTTTAAATCAACACTTGAATGTAGGTAAGTTTATAAAAAATAAAAATAAAAACTTTTGAGCAAAAAGCATAGAAAAATCACGTTTTTATACTACATCTGGATCATATTCAATAGGATGATCAAAGCAAATATGGAGTAAATCTCTTCCATAAACACCCCCAAAGCTTCACAGTCCTTTGCCACTTCCTGGATCGACATTTCACTTGGTAACATTAGGCAGTTTTCATTTATATGCTGTGTATCGTTGATAATCACATTGCTTTTCTTATGAATCTTCCTCATGAGTTTTTGAGCGGAACATTCTAGACTCATTCAAGATATGTGTAATAGTGGCTCCGAACGTATAACAGCAGGAACACGAAAGCCTGGAAAATTTTGTGTTTGGCAAGGAAAGAGTTAACAATGAATAACAAACTAATTCACTATATACTCTAAATGGCTTCTTGTTCATTATGAAGTGCGCTATGGTCTCACCCTCTGTAGAAAGATGACTCCCTCTTGTGTGTCTTCATCTGTGGTGATATTGAACACACCGGGTGCATCTCCATCTATTATATGGTAGTCCATCTCTGCATTGGAGTCGATATCAGCATCCACAGCTTTCAGTTTGGCCACCACTGATGGTACAGGCAGAGATTCCAGCACTGAGTACTGATATGATTCTAGAGACACAGAGACACTTCATTTTAGATTGACATTAACACACTAAAATCTAACTCGCCAAACTAAACCTGTCAATATCCATGTTATAAATCAAAGGAAATAATTACAAAAAGTTACTTTGCTTAATGAAAATGTAGCAAATGACCTCATTTTCTTACATTTTAGGACCATTCAATTTTTGGATTTGACATTTTCCCAAGACAATTGAGAACTTTTTTTTTTCAGTAATAAGAATTGAGGAACAAAGTCATAATGTCTTCTTTTCTATTTACTTATTTATTTTTATTATTATTCATACTACAATTTCGAATTTCTGTTTGATTTTAGGGTGAAATGTTGGTCTGTTTTTGTGGGACTGACCCAAAACAAAAAGTAGGCTGAAACACAACTTATATATAACAAATTATATATAAATATGGTATGGAAAAAGTAAAATAAAAATGCTTATAAAATAAAATGTGCCAGACAGTAGTACTTAATATTACTGTCCGGCACATTTTACTACCTACTTAATACTGTAGACTTAATAAATATTAAGATGAGCAGGAATGTACAAGGGAGGAATGTGCAAACAGGTTGTACAGGGTATTTACGTAGCAGCAATAGAGGTAAAAAAGTAAATAAATAAAAATTACGGACATTGCTGTGTGTAAGTGACAATATCCGTATATTAAGTATCTTACTGATAATTAAGGGAAGTCATGTAGATGTAAAGAGGCTAGGTTTGAGTTTAGGAGTCTGATGGCCTCTCTCTGTTTTTTCCATCAGGCTATGGAAGCGCTTACCACACTGATAAAAATTATTTTATGATGAATTAAATAATACATAAAAAAATGTAATTTCTACATTAAATAATTAAGTTCAGGCAAGAATTTAAATAATAAAGTAAATTCTATATAACTAATCAATTTAAGCTTTTAGAAATTAAAGTTTGAAATTATAAGCGTATTTTACTTGGAATTGTTTGTTATGTTTAAAAGGATTCTTTAAATAAAGAAAGATCATTCCTGTTTGCTTACTATAAGGACTAACTCCTCTTCTACTCTCTCCAGCGATTCTTTCCGAAGACCCAGTTCCCCAAGTGTGCGTGTGTGTGGCTCACCGTCCCTCCAAGAAGTCTTTACCCTACCTTCACGGATCCATCCTCATTGTCACTCATCCCTACCTGCTCCTCTGCTTGTGTCTGTGTACAATAAACATCTTCATTCTGTTACTCCTCAGTTTCCCGAGTGATCTGTAACAGATGACCAGATCAGCACCGCCAGGCACAAGCATGAGCCTCACGGACCCCTTTCAAGATCTGGTTGATGCACTCCGACGAACACTCATGGCAACACCAGCACCTCCTACACCAGCGAGCACTTCCGCCGACCCTGTCATCACTTCCTCACCTGCCGTTCACGCCAGTCCCATGGCCAGGCCGGCGCCCTACTCTGGTTGGGCGGAGGAATGCAGCGGAGTCCTCCTTCAATGTTCGCTGGTCCTGGAGATGCAACCGCACTTGTACCCCACTGACCGTTCAAAGGTAGCCTTTATTATTTCCCAGCTGCAAGGTAAAGCACTATTGTGGGCAGATTCTCTCTGGACTCAAAATAACCCAGTTATCCAGTCTTATTCTAGCTTCATCGACCATTTCCGTGAAGTTTTCGGCAGACCAGCTTGGGACTCTTGGGACTTTGGTGAGAAGCTGTATAATCTAAAACAAGGAAAAATGTCTGTCAATGAATATGCCCTTCAGTTTAGGACTCTGGCGGCCTCCAGTGGATGGAACGAACAGGCTTTACTGACGACCTACCGTCAAGGATTGGAACCCCGAGTGCGCTTGCATCTCGCTGCATACGAGGATACCATCGGACTCGAGCAATTCATCCAGCTATCCATCCGCTTCGCCACTCATATGCAGTCGTGCTTAGAAGAGCACCAGGGCCAGTCGCTTTCCTCCACACAACTCTGCCGACCAGAAAACGTCAGCCCCCCAGAACCAGCCAGCGAGCCTATGATCCTCGACTCCTACCGCCTCACTATGGCGGAGCGTCAGAGACGACTGGCCCAGAATCTGTGCCTCTACTGTGCAGCCCCGGGGCATGCTTTAGCAGTGTGCCCCGTCCGTCCTCCTCGTCCTATGGTGAGTGCCATTCTCCCTTCAAGATACCAAATGAAACCACTCACCACTATTGTGACACTTACTGCTGCTGACATGTCTCTTCCAGTTTCCGCCCTCCTCGATTCTGGGTCAGCCGGCAACTTCATCTGCGGCGCCCTCTGCCGTCAGCTCAAACTCCCTACCACGGCCACGCCGTCAGCCTACCAGGTCCACACAATCACCGGCAGGCCGCTAAGCAGGAAGTGCGTGCGCCATAGGGTGGGCCCCATATCCCTCCAAACTGGACTACTCCATCACAAGGAGATCTATCTGCTGGTTCTGGAGGAATCCACCGCTGACGTTATTCTAGGGCACCCGTGGCTGGAGCAGCACAACCCTGTGATTTCCTGGAAGATGGGCGAGATCCTGAAGTGGGGCAAAGCCTGTTTCCAATCATGCATCTCTGGTTGTCCAGTTCAGTCACACCATCCCCTGAACCTCTCCCAGTCTACTCCACGTCTATTGAGAGCCCAGTTGAAAATCAGTCCATCACCATTCCTCAATGCTACGCCCCCTTCAACGACATCTTCTGCCCTAAATGGGCCTCCAAGCTGCCTCCACACCGGCCGTGGGACTGTGCCATCGATCTGCTGCCGGGTGAACCAGTGCCAAAGGGAAGGATATATCCCCTATCCATTCCCGAGGAGAAGGCCATGGAGGAATACATCAAGGAGGCGCTGGCCCAAGGGTATTGTAACGATATCAACCTTCATATTCATCCGGAAGAAGGAGGCGGGAACCGGCGGACAATCAAAAACATTTTAATAACAAAATAAACACAAAACAGCGCACCAGCCCCTCACGGACGACTGGTGCGCATAAAATAAAAACCAAAACACAACTAAAAGCCCAGGCCTGGTCCTCTCTCGTCCTTCACTGTCGTCGCTCCAGTTTTATATCCTTCCATCTCCTCCATGGGCCTCGAGACCGGTGGGACGAACAGGTGTAGTTCATCTCCAATCACTCCCCCGGCCTCGCTCCCATGTCCCTCGGCCCCGCCCCACTCGTCACATACCCCCTACTCCCGAGACTGCGCTCTACTCCCCCCCCCCCTCCCTCCGGGGGGGCCGCTCCCGGGGACCTGCGGGAACCTGGGGGTAGGACAGGCGAGGCGAGAGAAAAGGAGATGGAAGGAGGAGCGACAGAGACGAGAGAGGGGAGAGAGGAAAAAAAAAAAAAAAAAAAATTCCGGTTCCCAGACGCACCGCTGCTCGGCCCTCCACCAGCTGGGTGATCTCCTCCGCGGTGCCTGGCGGTGGCACTGGACGGCCCTCGGCGGACGGCACGACACTCCTCCGCCGCCCGGTGGACGGCGACGGCTCCTCCGGTTTTGGGCAGCCGGCAGGAGTCCCCCGTTCCCTGCTCCTCCCCGTTCCGGCGGAGGCAGCAGGCTCCGGCCACCTGGCGAACGGCGCCGACTCCTCCGCTCCCTCACGGACGGCAGCTGTCTCTCCACATCGTGGGCGGCCGGTAGCGAGCTCGCCCGTCCCCGGCAACTCGCTCCAGTCCACCGCCTCGAGCGTCCATGGCGGCACACTCCTCGCCAGCTCGATGGCACCGCGGATTCACCACAGCGGCGAGGGATCTTCAGCAGCGCGTCCCTCCTTCTCCCGGGCTTCGGCACCACTGTAACGATATCACCTTCATATTCATCCGGAAGAAGGAGGCGGGAACCGGCGGACAATCAAAAACATTTTAATAACAAAATAAACACAAAAACAGCGCACCAGCCCCTCACGGACGACTGGTGCGCATAAAATAAAAACCAAAACACAACTAAAAGCCCAGGCCTGGTCCTCTCTCGTCCTTCACTGTCGTCGCTCCAGTTTTATATCCTTCCATCTCCTCCATGGGCCTCGAGACCGGTGGGACGAACAGGTGTAGTTCATCTCCAATCACTCCCCCGGCCTCGCTCCCATGTCCCTCGGCCCCGCCCCACTCGTCACAGGTATATTCGTTCATCTACCTCCCCTGCTGCTTCGAGTTTTTTCTTCGTAGAGAAAAAGGATGGAGGCTTGAGGCCATGTATTGATTACTGAGCACTCAATAACATCACTGTAAAATTCCGGTACCCACTTCCCCTCGTCCCAGCTGCCCTGGAACATCTCCGTGGTGCCACTGTGTTCACCAAGTTGGACCTCCGCAGCGCATACAACCTCATCCGGATATGTGAGGGGGATGACATAATAAATGCGCAAAAATTAAAGAGCTCTGGAATGTTTAGTTGTGCCTCTGTGAAGTTCTGAAGGCATTGCCCCTGGCAACCGATAGCGTGTCCTACCATCATGGCCGACCGTCTCAGACCCCTCCCATATCAACCCAAATCGGCACGTGACTCCTCACTCTCAATTCCCTCCTGGTGGAATGACTTGCCCAACTCAATTCGAGCAGCTGAGTACTTAGCCATTTTCAAGAATCGGCTTAACACATCTCTTCCGTCTTTATTTGACCCTCTAACTTTAGCACTCACTATTCTAATTATATTCTTAAAAAAAAAAACACTACCTTTCTATTATTTTTCTATTCTATCTGTTTCTTTTTATTAATTATATTATTTAAAAGCCCTTGCTACCCTTGTACTGTGTTAAGCTAACTGAGACTTGCTATAGCACTTATATATCATTACTCTCTTGTTGTTTTTGATTGCTTCCAATGTCCTCATTTGTAAGTCACAATGTAATGTAATGTATAATGTACTCTGACACACCCGATTCAATTCATCAGCTCATTATAGAGACTTTAAGAGATGAAATGGGCCAGAAAAAGAAAAGAGCTCTTAAAGGGGTCATATGATGCGATTTCAAGTTTTCCTTTATCTTCGGAGTGTTACAAGCCGTTCATGAATAGATAAGATTCCTAAAGTTGTCATGTTATGTCATGTCTACGTCATTGTGTGTGAAGATATGAGTAACACTGCCCAACTGTTCACGCATCAAAAGAATGCGTAATTTTTATTCTCACTATAGTACTGTTGTCAGAATCAGAATCAGAAAGAGCTTTATTGCCAAGTATGCTTGCGCATACAAGGAATTTGTTTCAGTGACATAAGCTTCTAGTGCACAGAAACAACAACACAGAGACAGAAAAAATGCAAATAAATAATTTATATAAAGAGTTGTGCTATAGATGATAATGGAATATAATTGAGTAAGATGCAGGGATGTACTAGGATGGAGGGGTAGAAAATAAATATAAGGATATTGCACATTTTATTCCGTAAGTGGGGAACATTTAACTGTTCATGAGGTAGATGGCCTGGGGTAAGAAACTGTTCTTGTGCCTGACTATTCTGGTATTTGCTGCTCTGAGACGCCGGCCAGATGGCAAAAGTTCAAAGATGAGGTAACTTGGATGTGAGGGATCCAGAGTGATTTTGTGAGCCCTTTTCCTCACTCTGGATATATACAGATCTCGAAAGGAAGGCAGAGGAGCATCAATAATCCTTTCAGCAGTCCGAACCGTTCTCTGTAGTCTTCTGATGTCTGACTTTCTAGCTGAACCAAACCAGATACTGAAGTACACAGGACAGACTCAATGACGAATGAGTAGAACTGTTTCAGTAGCTCCTGTGGCAGGTTAAACTTCCTCAGTTGGTGAAGGAGGTACAAACTTTGTTGGACCTTTTTAACAATGGAGTCAATGTGATTGTCCCACTTCGGGTCCAGAGAGATGGTGGTTCCCAAGAATTTGAATGACTCCACTGCAGTCACAGTGCTGTTCATAATGGTGAGTGGGGGAGTGAAGGGGGGTTTCTCCTGAAGTCCAAGATCATCTCCACTGTTTTGAGCGTGTTCAGCTTCAAGATGTTAGGACTGCACCAGACAGCCAGCTGCTCAACCTCTTGTCTGTAAGCAGTCTCGTCACCATCCTGGATGAGACCGATGACTGTAGTGTCGTCCACAAACTTCATGAGCTTGCCAGAGGGGTCTTTACAGGTGCAGTCATTGTTGCCACTGCCGCTTAGTTGAGATGCTGTGTGTTTTACTGTGAAAGCAAAACTACTTTGTTTGGCCTTCCACAAGAGGACACAACAAGAAATCAGTGGTTAAGTTGTATTTACAACACTTTACCAGAGCAGTAAGACCCAAATATTTGACACCTGTTTTCTCAACTCCCCTCAACTTGCGCGTGTCAATGTTTACGAATAGATTAAATGAAACGGGACAAATTTAATCTTGACAAACTATAGATCATTATAAAGACCTAAGCCTCAAGCATTGACAACAGATCACTGTTTTTCAATAGAAATCTTATAAAGAATGTATTTCCTAAATTTGTGTAAGCAGTACACTTCAAAACATGAAGAATGAAAACACAGTACATACCAGATTCGTCGTAATAACGAGTCATAAACACATCCACAGCTGTAAATCCCGGTTTAGTTAGAAAGATAAGGGTCCACTGAACAAAATCTCATGGAGCACATTTAGTCCAACGAAGCAATAACATTGTAATATGGTTCATAATTCCTTTCTTTACATTTCAGTTCTTCAGCGACAGAACTGTTTGTGTCCGTTATGGAATAACTCATGCTCAGAAAATGTTTCTTGGTAGTAAAAAAACAGCATGGTTTTGTAGCGTACAGGGTCTCAAACAGAATGAGACGATCCACCAAAAAAAAAATTAAAGAAAGGCAGAAGATTATTCATTTGAATTCTGGCGCTCTCTCATGACGGCTCGTGAGGCGCGCTCTGACGCCACTGTCTTCTGATGAAAGCGGAACTTAGCGATAATCTTTTTTTTATTTGTTTTATTTTTCCCAAAAAATTTCTATATGTGTGAGTGTGTTTTATGTTGAATGTGCCTGTATCTGCTTGATTACCATCTGTTTGAGTGCAAATCAGCTCACTATTACTGTGTAATCATGGCTATCGATGTGAACGCCATCTATATGAATAGAGTGCGATTTATTGACTTTATGGCGAATTTGTAATTAATTGTAAATGCTGCATTTTTAGCAATCTCAGGATGTTCTGTAATTGGCATACAAAGTTTAAAAAAATATGTTTTTATTGTATCTTTCTAGTGCTCAAATAAATCACTTATATGATGGCTAAGTTTCTGTCTAGTGTTTTATAATTGAAAAACTATGCAGTGGTATGTTTAATTACTAAAACAGTTTGTAGAACCCTTCAATACAGTTGGTAAATATTTTTTTGTATTGGGGGGGGGGGGTAACACACTGAAGTAAGAAACTGTTACAATGTTAAGTTAGGTAGGGCACTTTCAGCTGTGAGTCCCATAATGGGGGGTGCTGGCTAACAGGTTAAAGAATTTGCCACTGACGATTCAAACGCAAGTTTTGAGCAGTGTATAGTATCGTTTGCTTTTAGTTTCTCCAATCACAAATGCAGGCATGGTTTTATGTTTACGTGGCACAATAAGTCACTTATTCGTCCATTATAACAGGAGAGCTTATCCAACTTCACATAACTTACTCTCAGGACGAACACAAAATACTTTCTCCAAAGCTCTACAGAACTTTAAAAAAGCCTTCTGCACTGAAACACCACATGCAAAAATGTAGCAAATATGTTCCTCTTTTGTTTTTTTAAGAAATTTACACCAATTCACTCAGCACAATCAGCACATGTACTTCAGTAGCACTTACTGAGAGCTGATGAGAGGTCAACATGTTAGGCAAATGCATGAAAGACACTTTGTGCTCTTACTGCGAGAGAAGCATGGAGGGTTATCGTTGACATCAGTGAGCGTGACTGTCACAGAGGTGGTACCTGACAGGCCACCCATCTGACCCACCATGTCCTTGGCCTGAATGATCAGCACATACTGGTTACGCGTCTCTCTGTCCATGTTGGGCAGGGCTGTCCGTATGATGCCTGAGGGAAACACAGAGCCTTTAATCTGCAGGTCAATACTGATGTGCAAAGTAATGCGATATAAAAATATATTTAAATCTAAAAACACCGAAAAATCACCCACAACAGGAATTTATTTTTGTTTATTGTTTTCAAATAATTGTGCTTCTACATAATCCAATAATGGGTTCATATTTGGTTGAGTTGATATGGGTTGATCGAACAATTATGCAAATAATTTTAGTAAATTTAAAAGTACTCTTAAAAACTACTCGAAATAGCTGGTTTATGTTTGTTGTTAAGTATTACAGTTTTTTATGTTTTTTTCTTTTTTTAAGCATTACATTTTACAACTGCTAGAACACATTTGTCAATACTTGGGTCACTTTATCACAACTCTTCACTCAGTGAAGCACAACAGCAGTCTCTAAATTGCTAAACTGGACCATTTATCATAGCTAAACAGAATTCATTATTCTTATGTAATGAAATTTTACAAAAGCAAACACTAAATAAAGCTACTTGATATTGTTATTTAGGTCATTTTTGTGCAGCAAGCTATACATTCTAATAGTTATAAATTCTAATAATCATATGAATTAATGTATTAAGTTCCCTTTCCGTTGGTCACTCTCAACTTCACATCAGTGACTGACTAATTTTGATATCGCTTCGATAGAGCAATCTACTTCAATTGTAAACTAAACAAGCCAATGCACATTGGCATGCAATTATTGCATCCAACCGCTGCTGATCACAGCGTGAGTATAAAAAGGCAGCAGGTGCAATGCATAGCAGCTTTTTGCTTTGGAGCCAAGCATTAGCATCGTTCTGCTCAACTGTGACTGCTGTGAACTACGAGTTCAGCATGCTCTTGGAAGCTTCGTGTGTTGGCAAGGCATCGCTTCAGCGGTAATCGTTCCCGAGCCGAGTGGGTTGAGCACTTTAGGCTGCACTACCCCCTGTCGTGTTGCAAGTGGCCAGTTCCTCTGTGCATGTCAGCACTAAAAGAGCATTTCCTAAAGAGAACATTTCTCTAAAAGTGCTTCACGGGGGTGGGTGCAGGTGATGGTCACAATTGCTGCCTCACGTGTCTGGGCATCAAGCATACTGAGGTGGCCTTCGTGGATGAGTAATGTTCCCACTGCAGGAAGATGACCATCTCGGAGCTGCGAACCAGGCTCCGCTACCTTCAGGGGAGCAGACTGCCGTTGCTGCTGCCATGAACTGGGGCTCGTTCTAGTGGCCGACAGACAATAACTACTTCCAGTAGTAGTGTGGGTGGTTTGAGGATTACTGTGGTGACAAACCCCACAGGGAACCAACCATTTGGGGACCATCACTCCTCTTACACCTCAGATCCAGTGAAGTGACCCATGGAATGCGCTGGGTCCTCTTCAAAGAGCGTACCAGTGGTATCCATTGGGCCTCCTCCTACCAGATGTCAGAGGGAGAGCTGTCCGATGAAGATTCAGCCACGCTGAATCGGATCCGGAGATGACCGCTATGCTTTCCCAGGCCACAGAGAGTGGAAATTTCATGTGCCACATCTGCAACAGCCTCCAGCAAGTGGCAACGTAGAGCTGGGTGTAGCCAGCCCGTCTCACTGGCTTCTGTGGACCATCAGCCTCGGCTATGCAATTCAGTTCACCAGCGGTCCCCCCAGGTTCTGTGCTATCTGCTTCACTACTGCCCTTCTGGCTGTCCCTGTCTCCATGTGTCTTCACGAAAGTCACGGAGGCAGAAAGTCAATTCAGGCGAACAGACAGTGCCCTGTAGTGCTAAAATCACTACAGCAGGGCCCATTCGACCCTTTACTTCAGTTTCTTCCATTGAAAACTATGCTCCTGCTTGCACTGGTCTCCATGAAGAGGGTAAGGGACCTGCATGCATTTTCATTCGACAATTCATGCCTAGAGTTTGGGCCGGCTGACTCCCAGGTATCCTGAGGCTCCAGCTTGGCTACGTGCCCAAGGTTCCCACTACACCCTTCAAAGACCAAGTGGTGAACCTGCAAGCACTGCCCCTGGAGACGGCAGACCCAGCCCTGCATTTGCACTGTCCTGTCCAAGCATTGAGATGCTACGTAGACTGGACTCAAAGCTTCAGGACCTCAGACCAGCTCTTTGTCTTTTACCATCTCTAAGCTGAGGATGTCCCACTGGATTGTGGATGCAATAACCCTGGCTTATCAGGCATAGAGTGTGCTCTGCCCATTCAGGTTGCAAGCTCACTCAACTAGAAGTGTTGCATCCTCCTGTGCGCTGGCTTTTGGTGCCTCACTGTAAGATATTTGTAGAGTTCCGTGCTGGGCGACCCCTAACACGTTCACTAGGTTCTATAGCCTTCGTGTAGAGCCAGTATCCTCCAGTGTTCTCACCTCAAACAGGTAGTGGCACTGAGATTCCCTGGTTAGTGTTGGCTTGCTAAAACTGCTCCAGAGTGTCCATACTATAGACCCTATTGAGATCATCCATTCCATCCATCCATCCATTCCATCAATTAGTTGATCACCGATGTGACATTGAGAGTGACCGACTGAAAGGGAATGTCTCGGTTTTGTATGGTAACCCTCGTTCCCTGAAGGAGGGAACGGAGACATCATGTCCTGTCGCCACGGTTGCTGTACCACCACTGAGCCCCCGGGTCACCGGCTCATCTCCTCAGTGAAAACCTGGTATGCATTGCTCCTGCTACCTTATACTCACGCTGTGATCAGCAGCAGCTGGATGCAATAATTGCATGCAAATGTGCATTGGCTAGAAGTAGATTGGTCTATCAAAGCGATATTCCAATTACTATTACTATATTACTATCAGTAACCAATCGGTTACTGATGTGACGTCTCTGTTCCCTCTTTCAGGGAACGAGAGTTACCATACGTAACTGAGATGTTTGACAGCACTAGTACAATTTATATAGAATACAAAGTATCATATTCATACTCAGTTAAAAAAATTGAATCAATGCATACACAAGTGTCAACTCTCAGAGTGATTTCAGGCTGTCATTAGTTTTCCTTTCCCAGACTGTTGAAGCTGTGTTTGACACAAATGGCTTGCTCTAGTGACACACATGCTCCTCATTCTAAAGGTGCTACACCAGTTATGTCTGTATCCACTAAAGTCTTGTCAACAGTTTCCTCTTCATGGGAGTGAATTATCACAATTGCAGACACTTTGTTTGATAAAATTACACCTAAATAACACTTTCTCTGGCCTTAAATTACACAGTTTTAGAACTTGTTCTTAGTTTTAGAACAAGTTCTTAGAACTTGTTCCACTGTACTGTCAGTCCCACAATCCCCTGTGTAAGCTTGTCTCTCAGCTTGTTCATCTCTGCTCACTCCAAGCTAGTGAACACTGAGGGTAAATCAGAGTTAGAGTCTCTAAAACAATCATCACGAATAAAAAAACAAAAACACATTGACAGGAATGTTGCAACATAATCCATCAGATTCATGATTACAATTAACTTCTGAATATTCTATCATTTTTTAGCGATAAAATAAACAACTTTTTTTCTCTTATTTGTACTGGAAAATGTATTTCACTAAGCATATTTAGTACTTGTCTGGTGGTGGGGCATGATGTTGATTTTGTAAGAGGTCTGAAATTTGTAACCCTGTCAGCATGTTCAGCTACATTCATATCACCTGCAAATGTGCAATTTAATCATGAAATAAATCACAATGTGTTTTCAGTGTGCTTTTAAAGTGGTCAAGAGTGATCTGATTGAGAACCAATCACCAAAAACACGTTAATGACATATGTAAAGTGGGATTTCTTAAATTAAATTCTTGAACATAAACAGAAAAGGTAGCTGGCAGCACACTGAGTCCAATGAAGACTTTTTTTAAATTACTTATTGCAAAAAAATGTGCAAAGTGCATGTGACATTTCTAGACTTCTTCAGTCTTCAATGGATTCCTTGTGCAGCCAGCTAACTCTTATGTTTATCTTCAAGTATTTCCTCGGCTCTACACACCTGAAAGAAAATGAACTTTTTTTAGAGCACAACATTTTTTATTATTATTATTATTATTTATTTAAATTGAATTCACAATCCTAATAAGAAAAAAAATACAAATAAAAAAATAATATTGACTACTCATATGCAGCATTTGTCATTTACAATCATGGTTCTGGAATATTATAAAACTCCTCAGATGTGGAACCTCAGCTGAATCTAAAAAGAAAAGTCCATGAAAGATGAATAATGCATCAGATAAGAAAGCAAATTACATGTTCATGTGTTGGTTAACACCACAGACATGCTCATAGAATAATGAGACAGAAAAGAGTATGTAACAAGCAGACCTACAGCCTCCTGTCTTAGTTTCACACATAGAGTGCTTTCCAGGTGGCAGCTGGAGCACAGTAGGATGCTGGGTAATGAGATTGCTGCAGGTACAGTATTAACAACACATTCATAAACACACACACACACACACACACACACACACAAACTAAAGCACCCTCAAAGCAAGTCAACATTCAGAAGAAATATTTTAATATGTCCTGTGTTTAATATTTCTGCTATAGGGGCTATAGTGATTTAGTGTTCGCTCGGCAAGCATCACTTGTTCATATTTAGGGTTTAAAAGAGATGCTGAATATATTCAACTGACTGCAGTGCCCATTAAGCTAGAGTTCTATTTATTGATTTTAGCTCTGCTTTTAATGCAATGAAGATACACATTTCCTTGCAGACACTAATTGGTTTAATAGTTAATGATAGCCTCATAATGTATCAGAGTTTCTTTCCAGTCTTCCACAAAGACTATGGCCCCAGTTTACTAAAGGCATGCCTACATAAAAACATGGCCATTGATACTCCCGTGCACATAAAACAATGTTTCGTAATCAATTTAGTTTAATAGTGCAAGGGCATTTTTTGCCCCAAGTCCCCGTTAATTTCCACTGATCTCATACACGTTATCTCTGCAGTCCAACTGATGGAAATACAGGATTACATGTCTGTTAAACTTGAGTTATGGACCTGTAAAAAAGAGCAGTGATGTAACACAATAAGGGAAGAAATCCATCCATGAAATTGTGGATGAAATAAAGAAAAAAGAGAAAAATGATAAGAAAAAAAACACTCTAGCATGCAGACCACCACAGCAAGCACATTGCAGCACCCTCGCAATATAATTTTTCTTTATTCGCTCTTTCTTAACAGATGGAGCACTGTGTATATAGTGTGAATCTACAATTTTCATAGTCATGAAAATAAAGAAAACTCTTTGAATGAGAAGGTGTGTCCATACTTTTGGTCTGTAATGTATATATATATATATATATATATATATATATATATATATATATATATATATATATATAAAACAGAATCAATGAGCTGGAAAAAGGATCACCCCCTTTCTAAAAATGATTTGTAAACTAAATCAGGTGTAGCTTCTCAATGGCACAGAAAGCCATTTGACTTTCAACTGTGATCAGCTGTGCTTATTTTGATCAGCTCAGCATAAAAAAAGCTTTCCTATAGTATTCCAGTCCTTGCTAGAGCAACTGAAGCAAACAATCAACTATGGGTGGTAAGACATTGTTAAAAGATCTCTGGGATGAAGTTGTGGACAGACACATGTGGGAGATGGAGACTTTTCAAAGGCTTTATCAATGCCTTAGAACCACAGTGAAGTCTATTATTAAGAAGTGGGAGGTACAACACAGACCCTCCTTGGATCAGGACATCGCTCCAAACTGATGAAAGAGCTGGAGAAAATTTATCAGAGAGGCGACCAAGAGCTACAGCAACTCTCAAGGAGCTGCAGGTGTTTATGACAAAGAGTGATCACAGTGTGCATGTTACAACAATATTACAATTGTTTGGGAGGGTAAAAGAAGAAAAAAAGTCACTCCTCAAGAAAGGCCACATGCAGTCAGACTGAGCTTTGCCAAAACACACTTTGAATTTTTGGAGGCAGTTGAGTTATTATTTGGCCTCAACACCAAATGATATGTCTGGTGGAGACCCAATCCAGTCAGCATCTGGATAATAGCATTCCTCCAGTAAAGAATGGAGCTGGTGATGTCCTGTTATGGAGTGTTTCTCTGCAGCAGGGACTGGAGCACTGGTCAGGATAGAGGGAGAAATGGACAGGGCAAAATACTGACAAATTCTTGAGGAACATCTGCTGCCCTCTGCCAGAAAGCTGTCAATGGGAAGAAGGTTTAGCTTCCAACATGAGAATGACCCAAAGCAAACAGCAAAACCAAGCACACAGTGTTTGAAGGAGAAAAGGGTGAATTTCCTTGCAAATCCTTGTCAGAGCCCAGACTGAAACCCCACTGAAAATCTGTGGAAGGACTTGAAGACTGCAGTCCACAAACGTTCACCATCAGATTGCACTGAACTTTAGCAGTTAGGCAAAGAAGAGCATGCAAAAATGGCAAAGCCTAGATGTTCAAAGTTAGTAGAGACACATTCCAACAGACAAAAGGCTGTAAATAAAGCAAAAGGCGATTCAACAAAATAATGACACAGGGGAGTGATCCTTTTTCCAACTCTGTGATTGTTTTATTAAATTTTTTTCTAACATGTTGGTGTTTTATCTTTCACTTGGATGTTTTAAGTTGCACTGAGTATATACAGCTGGATAAAAAAGTAAAAAATAAAGTGTCCCTTTTCATTTCAGGCTGCAAAGCAAACAATTATAAAAATAAAAAAGGGATTATTTTAAAGGGGGCTGATTCTTTTCCATGCCCACTGTAATATAGCACACATCGCACAAGTCATATGGGTTACTTGTAAGATCCATTTTTCTGAGCATATGTCCCCATTCACTTTCACTGAATGAAATCGAAAACACAGTCCGTAAGTCCAAAATTGAAAAAAAAAAAAAGTTTAAACGTTAACTACCCAAATACAAAATACATTTTCAATTAGGTGAATAAATTTAAATGAATACATTTAAATATAAGGTTACCTGTCTTGGGTTCCACAGAGAAGTAAGGCTGTCCATGTATGATGCTGTAGACAACTCTGGCGCTATTGCCATAGGTGGGGTCATCTGCATCTGTCGCTGTCACCTGAACCACCATGGTGCCTGTGCATCCAGAAAATAAGCAAAACAAAAAGCTAGTGAATTTTAACTCCAATAGGACCCATTCATTTCAGGTCTTGGATTCTCTACTAACAAGCTGAATCAAGTGTGTTTAATTAAGAAGAGTTTACAAATGTTTAGTGTAGATGTTCGCTCATTATCTGACTTTCACAATTATGTAATTAGCAATTGTCAAAAGCATAACCATAGCCATAATATCTGGAGTTGGAGTTGCATTTTGAGTTTAATTAGGTGATGTTGTTTTTAAATTCATCTGACTGTGGCACCAAATAAAAATGTGAAAACACTTTGGACAACTTAGTTGTATTTATATAGTGGTATATAAAGAAAGAAAGAAAGAATGTGCACATTTAAATAGAAAAAAAGTCCTTTAGACTGGGCTTGAAATTACATTTCCCAACCAGAACACAACACACTAAATTGTGCTCAGCAGGTGAGCCATGCTGGCTACTGCCGCTTGCTATTGCTAACTCTCTCTACCCCATGGCTTTACTTAAGGAACCATAAAACACTCTAACATCCCTAGTGTTAAGGAAGAAAACTGCCAATAAAATTAGGGGTGCTTCTTCGATCGGCCGATCGTTAATGCGCATCTCGTCAGTAAAGCTGGTTCTCTAATCAGCGGTAAATTCCATCAGGTGAGTGATTTTACATAAAGCAGCTGTTACCACACAGAGCCGTTATTAACTGAGAAGATGCGCAAATAAATGCTGAAAATGGATTTGCGCAGCTTCTTTCTGTGTAGTAACAGCTGCTCTATGTAAAATCACGCACCTGATGGAATTTACCGCTGATTAGAGAACCGGCTTTACTGACAAAATGCGCATTAACGATCGGCCGATCGTGATCGGAGCACCTCTAAGGCGATTTTCATCCGATTTTGAGCCGAATTCTAACTTGTGCGACTCTTTTTCGGGTCGGGCCGATTTTCAGCATTTTCGTGCGTCGTTTGTCGTGCAGTGTTCGTGCAGTGTACAAGGGGAAACGAGAGGCGATTAACCTCTCCCGACCGGCAATCGGTTGGTCGGATGGATTTCTGACATGTCAGAAATTTTGGTTGCCTCTCATGAGGTATCGCACTATTGAAGCAGGGCTACGAACCGATTTTCCGTGTTTCCCTCACTGCGCGTGCGCGAAACCATAAACAAAACCATGGTGACACGGCGTGTAGTGTGGACTGAAGTGATGGAGGGAAAACTTATAATAAAAATAAAAGAGGGAAGAAATCGCCTGCTTACCTCCAGTTCACGTTGCAAAATGGATAAACCATATTGGCCACGTCTTCCGAGCCACCTGCACATCTAGATACGCCTTTTTTTTCTTCCTTTTTTTGGACGTTTCAGCACACAGAATTGCGCATATCACCAAAGCAGTGCGTATATCCCGGGAAAGCATGTTTATTCAGAAACAGCCACAAAGATCGGGGTTCTGAGGGATCCTACATGTTCATTAGGTTGATTCCCCACGTATAGTATGAGCAGTCAAATCGCAACTCAACGATCGGACCATACAGTGAGCGCATAAAAATCATGAGCTTTGGCTTTACATCGCATGCGATCTACTCGTACAGTATGAGTTGTTACCTTGCCGAAATCGCACAGAAATCGCACAGTGTATGCCCGCCTTAAATAAAATTCTTATTAATAGGCTCATGACTGGCTACACTGGGCCATCATTAGATTAATGTGGGCAGTCCCATAGTATGGGCTTCTCACAGAGAGACTGCGGTGATCTCACTCTCTAATCTCACTCTCTAGGCCACTAATGTGGGCTGCTACTACACAGTTGTTTGATCAATGGTGGTGATTGTGGCCGTGGAGAGACATCTGTGGCTGAACCTTGTTGAAATTGTGGAAAAATAAAGGAAAACAGCTTTCTCCTCAATGTTTTGGTTTCTCCATCTGGGCTTCTTAGTACTTTTGAGATAGTGGTCGGGAAGTTTTAGGGAGGCAAATGCGACAGCAATGAAGTTGAAGCTGCCTCCCCCACTGGGGTACCCTAAGTGGAAAGCTCCCTGTCTACTTTATTATGAGCCCATTGCGGACAATGAAATGGAGTACTGCCTGACAAAAGATTATTATTGTGGACAAATAGGGCGTTTCCCATCTCATATATACTGTGAAACACATGCATTAAGTTTGTTCCAGTAGCCAACCGGTGGAGCGAGAGGAATTATGGAAGAAAATAAATTAATACGTGGGAGAACATTCATTTTAATCACTGATATACAAGCTTAAAGAGAAGCAGGAAGACAAGACCATTTTTCAAAATCTGTAGATACTTTGGCTAGAATATACTTTGGTTAGGGAAGTCGTGGCCTAATGGTTAGAGAGTCGGACTCCCAATCGAAAGGTTGTGAGTTCGAGTCCTGGGCCGGCAGGAATTGTGGGTGGGGGGAGTGCATGTACAGTTCTCTCTCCACCTTCAATACCACGACTTAGGTTCCCTTGAGCAAGGCATCGAACCCCCAACTGCGCCGCAGCATAAATGGCTGCCCACTGCTCCGGGTGTGTGCTCACAGTGTGTGTGTGTGTGTGTTCACTGCTCTGTGTGTGTGCATTTCAGATGGGTTAAATGCAGAGCACAAATTCTGAGTATGGGTCACCATACTTGGCTGAATGTCACTTACTCACTTACATTATAGTTTTTTGAGAGAATTTCCTGCATGGAAGGAAAAACATGTCTCCAAGTACTTAAAGTTTTGAACAAATGGAATAGATACAGAAATGGGATCAATTTTAGAATTGAGGGGAAGTAGACATGACTAACTCCAATTAATTTTAAACCCAGAGAGAGATCCAAAATTATCAAATAAATTCAACACACGAGGAATAGAATTTGACAGATTTTCCAAAAACAATAAGATATCATCCGCAAAGAGAAATATAAAGATGAGTTTTCCATATAATGATTGGAAAATTAAGGGCAAGATCTAAGGGTTCCAAGGATAGGATAAAAACAGAGGAGAAAGTGGGCAACCCTGATGAATACATCAATGTATGAAGAATGGGTTAGAGCAAACAGAACCTGTGAGAACAGAGGCGGCTGGATTGGAGTACAGAACTTCTAGCATATTTATGAAACTCGATCCTAGACCCAGATGCTGTAGAACTGTGTGGCATCCCCTCTTCTTTTTATAACAGTCTGCAAACGTCTGGGGAATGAGGAGACAAGTTGCTCAAGTTTAGGAATAGGAATGTTGTCCCATTCTTGTCTAATACAGGCTTCTAGTTGCTCGACTGTCTTAGGTCTTCTTTGTCACATCTTCCTTTTTATGTTGCACCAAATTTTTTCTATGGGTGAAAGATCTGGACTGCAGGCTGGGCATTTCAGTACCATGATCCTTCTTCTACGCAGCCATGATGTTGTAATTGATGCAGTATGTGGTCTGACATTGTCATGTTGGAAAATGCAAGGTCTTCCCTGAAAGAGATGAGGTCTGGATGGGAGCATTTGTTGTTCTAGAACATGGACATAGCATTCAGCATTGATGGTGCCTTTCCAGATGTGTAAGCTGCCCATTCCACACACACTCATGCAACCCCATACCATCAGAGATGCAGGCTTCTGAACTGAGCGCTGATAACAACTTGGCTTGTCCTTGTCCTCTTTAGTCCAGATGACATGGTGTCCCAGTTTTCCAAAAATAACTTCAAATTTTGATTTGTCTGACCACAGAACAGTTTTCCACTTTGCCACAGTCCATTTTAAATGAGCCTCGGCCCAGAGAAAATGCCTGCGCTTCTGTATCATGTTTGGATATGGCTTCTTTTTTGACCTATAGAATTTTAGCTGGCAACAACGAATGGCTGTCAGGATCCTGCCCTGACAGTCTTGTTTGTACTGTCTTTGTTCAATGTGTCTTTGTTTATTTTGTGCCTGAGCACATGGTTGTGTCTCTTGTGTCTGCCACGTGCTCATCTTGTCCCACCTCCTTGTTTCCCCGGGTCACGCCCCCTTGTTTAGTCCTCATTAGTCAGAGTGTTGTCACCTGTTCCTCATGTCGCTGTATGCTTCTTATTGTGCTCTCTTTCCTCTTGTTGCTGCTGGTTGGTTTTGTCTGTATGTTTGCCTAACGTGTGTTTTGCAGTTTCGAGGTTTTCTAGTTAAATCTAGTTTTTGCTTTTTGGACTTTCCTGTTGAGTCCAGCTACTTGTTTCTAGTGATGGCAAAATCGAGGCCTCGTGAACCAATGAAACAGTTGAACCAAATGTGCCATATTGTTTCGAGGCTTCGAATCAATCCGACACCCGTCTCAACGGTGACACCTAGTGGTCACTTGCAGGTGTTGATCTGAAACAACCTTGACGAGCCATTAAAAAAAGTGTTGTTTTTTTTATTATTATAATGTTCTAATATGTGAAGCTTGTAACCTATAGGCTCCTCACTGTGCATAATGTTATTTTGGTCATGAAAAATGAATATTAATAAAAGAAATCAAGCCACAATGTCTCACTTTTTTAGAGATTTTTATTCAAAAATATTAATTTATCTGCTGTGGAAGGACTTAGCCTACTTCTTTTTTTACAGATAATTTCTCCAGCCTTTGAAAAAATCCTCTCACAAGGGACACTTGTTGCTGGCATACAAAGATATTTTTTTGCAAGGACATACAAATGAGGAAAGATTACTGCTCTCTCTTTCCAGTAAGTTAGTGGATCATGAGTTCTGGGCAAATACGCATCGTTGATGTATTTTTTCACTTCCACTGTGGCATCAGCTGTAGCATTGTGTATCATCTTGGTTTGATGGATGCGAGTATCAAAAAGTTCCCATAAACTGTCCTGTGTTTCTACTGGTGTTGATGTTGATGGTGATGGTGATGATGATGATGATGGGTGTGATGTTGACATTTCTGGGTCTGAATAAAAATGAAAACAGCAATTAGTAACAAATCCTAAACTGACGGCATATATGAAGGATATATTATATTACATGATTCAGATTACATAACATAACACAGACTGAAACTGCTCACCAGGATTTGTGTTTGAACGCATCAGTGAAGCACACTCCAGTGTGATATGCTTTTCAGCTTCCTGGGCTTTGGCAGCATTTACAAATGCCACATTTTTGAACCTTGGGTCCAGCAGTGTAGCCAGTACCAAGGCTCTAAAACTCTCATAACCTCCACATCTGGAGTGCAGACCTTCTTGCAGATGTGAGCCTATGAGCCAAAACAGGAGAAACACATATTTATAATAATGACAATAATATGACAGTTATGGCCAATCACATGGGTAGTATGGTCATTGTGGCCTACCTAATTGAACAGTTGATTCCTACGTTGCATTTCCTTTTTTCTGTGCAAGCTTGTGCTGCAACATCCTGTACAGTGGTATAAGCTTTGAAGCAGACACTCTCTTTTCCTCTGACATCTCTGTTGTTGTGAGTTTGAATGGTTGCAGTATTGACAATGATTGTTCAATAATGTCATAATCAATACTTGTCAGGGGAGCAGTATCATTGTTTAAGTTGGAAAGTGCAGCAGCCACTGGTTCACGTTGGTAATACAAGCGCTGTAGCATGTCAAATGTGCTGTTCCATCTCGTGTCAACCTCCTGTATCAGTTTCAGAGTTGGTCTTCCCATCAAGCTCTGCATCTCCACAAGCTTGTCCTTTGCTTTGCAGCTGGATCTGATCAACCCCACTATCTTTCTGGCCTTCTGGCGTATTTCATTGATGACTGGGGTTTGATCTAGTGCCTTTTTCACAATCAAATTTAAAGTATGAGCAAAACATGGGACATGGCGAAGGTGGAGTAGCTGGGCACTTAGGATCATGTTAGATGCATTGTCAGTCACCATGCACTGAACTTTGGAGGTTATTCCCCACTCAGCCATTAGCAAGGCTTTAGCCTCCATGAGATGCTGGGCTGTGTGGGTTTGGTAAAACCTCCTTACACCCAGTACAACAGTTGCCATTTTTGCCTCTGGTGTTATGTAATGGCAAGTCACACCAAGATATCCATCCATATTAATGGACGACCACATGTCAGCTGTAAGGCTAACAAATTCGGCCTTTTGTAGGTCCTCCATTGTCTTCTCCTTGGCTTTGTTGTACTTTTCGCTGACCATTATTTTAAGCACCTTCCGGGATGGGAGGACATAGCTTGGATCAAGCTTGTTCACAAATGCCCTGAATCCCTCATCGTCCACGATGGTGAAGGGCTGCAGATCCTTCACCACCATGTTTATAAGAGCCTCATCCAATTCCCTCTGTCTGACTTTTAAAAGAGAAGACAAAACATACTTTCAGACAAATACATTGGAAAAATACAGCTTCAATTAGTGCACATCTATTAAAAGTATAGCCTACTGGTTCATTATTTGGAAACCTTCCAGTGTTTATAATCAGTGCTTTATATAACTTATAAACTTTATAAACAGTGTCCCAAAAGGTTGTAATTATATTTCAATTATAATTATATCCCAAACAATGCATACCTTGCTTAGATGGCCCAGCAGTGTCAGTAGCAGGCCTAGGTACAGGGGGAATGCCATCCTCTGCACCCTGCAAAATGGCAGGATGAGTGCTCCTCAAATGGCGCATCATGGATGATGTATTGTTGCAGTAGGCTAGCTGCCGATCACAATACACACATCTCACTTTATTTGGGGTTTCTAAATGGAAATGCTCCCACACCACAGATGTACGGCATCTCTTCTGGGGAGCTTCCATTTTATCTATCTATCCAAATCTATCTATCTATATATGAATCGATCTATGTATATAGATATGTATCTATAATCTATGTATCTATATATGTATCTATCTATAATATATGTATTTATATATGTATCTGTAATCTATCTATATATGTATCTATCTATTAATCTAGCTGTCTATATATATTTATATCTATGTATCTATTAATGTGTCACTATATGTATACTCTGTCTGTCTCTAGCCTCTCAGTCAATGTGTTGTGTAAATTTAAATGTAAGTCTAAATTGCCTATAACTAATCAAATCGCACTATGTCACTATATCACCAAAAATCCGCTTTCTCAAAGTCAAACTCCTCTCACAAAAACCCACGAGGTCAAAATGCGTTTATTTCACTTTTATACAGATGTGCGATTGTGTGGTCTGTTCCCGACCGTTCCAATCAAACGCTGATTCGGCGGACCACACCTGATGAAACAATTAGTGAAACACTTCGAGGCTTCGTTTGGTCATAGTCACGTGACATGGGTGTTTCGAATCACGCTTCGGATCAGTGTTTCGACACATCTGCGCTTCGGGATCTCGCAAAGCTTCGGAACGACTGTTTCGCTTCAGCCATCCTTACTTGTTTCTTCAAGAGTTATTTTTTCCCTAGGTCTTCTCTTTTAGTTCCTTTGTAGTTTAAGTTTATTTTCACCTATTATCCAAGAGTTATCCTTCTAGTCTTTTGCTAGATTCAAGTCTCTAGTCAAGATTAGTTTTTCCCTTAGCATTTACCTGTATGGGCCTAACCTTTTCATTTATTTGTTTTTCCCTAGTTTTTTTTCTTGGGCTTTTATTTAGCTTTTTTCCCCTGTTTTTTGGGAAGGAGTTTATTGCTCCCAGTATTGTGTTGTCTAGTGTGCTAGTTGTTTTGTCCTCTCTTGTGGTGTCTTTGTCTGTTGTGTTCTCCCCCTCCAGCCCTGCCTGGCCGTCTGTGGTTCCCTGACCGCTGGTTCCTTTACCCTTGCAGCTGTATTGGTTCTGGGCAAGTGATCTTCAAGCTGCAGTTCATGTTCCTGTGATTCAAACAACTCCGCTTCTCCATAATCAATCAAATAAGTTCATGTTAATTTCTTCACCGGCGTTTTTGATTATTTCAGATATTGTTTTGAGCAACACTTGTGTCAATCACATTACATAGGTGCTCTCAAACATAAAGCCTTTGACATTGTTGGCGCCTGTACTGTGTTTGAGCTCCGTCACTATATTCTTTTTATCAATTATTTTTCTTAAATCAATTTTATACACCATTGTTTCCGTTTATATAACGTGTGAATATATCCTCTATTGTATTCTACAACAAAATCAGAGCACCTCGTTATCTCCTGGGTCCGCTATTAGCGTATAGCCCATTAGCATCAGCAAGCGTGGTTGTTGCTAAACGCACTTACATTGCTAATACTCTATTCACACACATTATCATTGCTGTACTCCCTGTTACTTGCTTTAATGGCGGATGAATGTCTACCTTTGATTGCAGGTGAGGACGCGTTCGAGCTGCATTCGGTGCATCCACAGCGGAGGACGCGTGCCAGGCCCAGGGCGATGACTTCTCCCCCTCCGGTCTTCGAGATCTCCACCCGGAACTGCTTCGGTCCCCTCCGTGAGGCGGGACGCGACGCTGTGATCATCGGAGACTCCATCGTCCGACACGTCTGTGCTACGTTAGCCGAAGATAAAGTGCACAGTCATTGTTTCCCTGGTGCTCGTGTTCTCGATGTTTCTGCGCAGATACTCATGGTCCTGAAGGGCGACAAGAGCCCCAGAGCGGTCGTGCTTCACGCCGGGGTTAACGACACCACGCTGTGGCAGACGGAGACGCTGAAGAGGAACTTCAGGAGCCTGATCGAGATGGTTTGCAGCACCACGCCCGCGGAGACTATCATCGTGTCAGGACCACTGCCCACTTATCGACGAGGACACACAAGGTTCAGTAGACTTTTTGTTTTAAATGAATGATTGTTGTCATGGTGTAAAGAACAGAAACTATGTTAATAACTGGAATCTTTTCTGGGAGCGTCCTAGGCTGTTTCACGTTGATGGCTTGCACCCCAGCAGAGTCGACGCGGAGCTGCTCTCTGACAACATCTCCAGGACACTTCGCTCCATGTGACTAGGAAGACAATTCTCAAATAACTATGACTATTGTTCCACCCACTTAAATGATAAAAGTACTTGCGCTGTACAATCTATTAAGACTGTGTCTGTTCCCCGAATAGTGAGGTCGCAATATACATTTAATGTAGGATCTAGAAAAAATCTTATCGTGATTAAACCAGAAACATGTAAAGTAAATGAACAAAAACAATTTTTAAGTTTGGGCTCATAAATATTATATCACTCACACCCAAAGCAGTTATTGTAAATGAAATGATCACAGATAATAGTTTTGATGTACTCTGCTTGACTGAAACCTGGCTAAAACAAAAATTATTATTTTGGTCTAAATGAGTCCACTCCACCAAACTACTGTTATAAGCATGAGCCCCATCAGACTGGTTGTGGAGGAGGTGTTGCAACAATATATAGTGATTCTCAATGTGACCCAGAAAACCGGATACAGGTTTAACTCGTTTGAAATACTTCTACTAATGTATCTCTTGCTCTGGCGACTGTGTATAGACCACCAGAGCCATATACAGAATTCCTAAAATAATTTGCAGATTTCCTCTCCGACCTTCTGGTTACAGTTGATAAGGCATTAATCATGGGAGATTTTAATGTTCACGTTGATAATACAAATGATGCATTAGGACTTGCGTTTACTGATCGTTTTAATCATACACTAGATTTAATTATATCACATGGAATCAATCTTACTGCTATAGATATCGTACCTCAAAGTGATGTTACAGACCATTTCCTTGTATAGTGCATGCTGCGTATCACTGATATTAACTAGGTCTCAGCGTTACCGTCTGGGCAGAACTATTGTTCCAGCCACCAAAGAAAGATTTGCAAATAACCTGCCTGATTTATCTCAACTGCTAGGTGTACCAGAACTGCACTCCTGTGGGTTAAGTCCTACCTCTCTGACAGATCCTTCAGTGTGTCTTGGAGGGGTGATGTTTCAAAGTCACACCACCTTGCTACTGGGGTTCCTCAAGGCTCAGTACTTGGACCACTTCTCTTCTCCATCTACATGACATCATTAGGATCTGTCATTCAGAAGCATGGCTTTTATCACTGCTACGCTGATGACACCCAACTCTACTTCTCATTCCAGCCAGATGAAGTCGTGGCCTAATGGTTAGAGAGTCGGACTCCCAATCGAAAGGTTGTGGGTTCGAGTCCCGGGCCGGCAGGAATTGTGGGTGGTGGGAGTGCATGTACAGTTCTCTCTCCACCTTCAATACCACGACTGAGGTGCCCTTGAGCAAGGCATCGAACCCCCAACTGCTCCCCGGGCGCCGCAGCATAAATGGCTGCCCACTGCTCCGGGTGTGTGCTCACAGTGTGTGTGTGTGTGTTCACTGCTCTGTGTGTGTGCATTTCGGATGGGTTAAATGCAGAGCACAAATTCAGAGTATGGGTCACCATACTTGGCTGAATGTCACTTCACTATGACCCAACGGTAGCTGCTCTCATTTCAGCCTGTCTGAGTGACATTTCTAGCTGGATGAATGACCATCACCTTCAGCTTAACCTTACGAAGACCGAACTCCTGGTGATTCCAGCTAACCCATTGCTTCATCACAACTTCTCTATACAGCTGGGCTCATCAACCATTACTCCTTCGAGGACAGCCAGAAACCTAGGAGTTGTGATTGATCATCAGTTAAGCTTCACAGACCACATTGCTACAACGACCCGGTCCTGCAGGTTTGCCTTATACAACATTAGGAAGATTAGACCCGTCCTGTCAGAGCAAGCAACCCAACTTCTTGTCCAAGCTCTTGTTCTCTCCAGACTGGACTATTGTAATGCTCTCCTGGCGGGCCTTCCTGCATGTACTGTCAAGCATCTGCAGTTGATCCAGAATGCAGCAGCGAGGGTTGTCTTCAATGAGCCGAAAAAAGCTCCCGTTACTCCTCTCCTCATCAGGTTACACTGGCTACCAGTAGCCGCTCGCATCAAATTCAAGGTACTGATGCTTGCCTACAAGACGACCACTGGCACGGCACCAACTTACCTAAACTCACTGGTTAAATCTTATGTGCCCTCCAGAAGTTTGCGCTCTGCAAGTGAAGGACTCCTTGTGGTGCCATCCCAAAGAAGTTCAAAATCACTCTCACGGACCTTTTCCTGGACTGTGCCCAGCTGGTGGAATGACCTCCCAATCTCAATTCGTACAGCTGAGTCTTTACTCATTTTCAAGAAACATCTAAAGACTCCTCTTTTTCGCCTGCACTTAACCAACTAACACTAGCACTTTTCCTTTTCTTGTCTTTTCATTTATATAAAAAAAAAAACCTGGCTATGTGTTCTATACTAGACTAATTGAGACTTGTCATGGCACATGTACACTGTAGTTGTTCTCTTGTTGACCTGACTGCTTCTATTGTTCTCATTTGTAAGTCGCTTTGGATAAAAAGTGTCTGCTAAATGATTAAATGTAAATGTTAAATGTGTACCCAAAAATACACATGAACTAGATTAAATGACTGACAACATAGGCACTATTTTCTCTAATACATTAGAAGCTGTTGCCTCCTTCAAATTGAAAAAGGTTAGAGAAAAACGTACTGTGCCATGGTATAACCGTAATACTCACTCTCTCAAGAAAGTAACTCGTAGTCTTGAACGCAAATGGAGAAAAACTAACTTGGCAGTTTTTAGAATTGCATGGAAAACAGTATGTCAAGCTATAGACAGGCTCTAAAAACTGCTAGGGCAGAGCATATACACAAACCCATAGAAAATAACCAAAACAATCCAAGGTTTTTATTTAGCACCGTGGCTAAATTGAAAAATTACCAGACGCCACCTGATTCAAATATTCCACCAACGTCTAATAGTAATGACTTTATGAATTTCCTCATTGATAAAATAGATAACATTAGAAATAAAATGGCGAATGTAGATTCTACAGCGTCTAACACTTCAGTTTCATCCATCGCACCCAAAGATAAACTGCAGTGCTTTACAAATATAGGACAGTAAGAGCTAAATAAACTTATCACTGTATCTAAACCAACAACATGTTTATTAGATCCTGAATTTATTCGATGCTCAATATTATCTCGTTGTTATCTTTAGGTCACGTCCCAAAACCATTTAAGCTAGCAGTTATTAAGCCTCTGTAGCAAAGAAGTGTACAGTTCTCTATAGACTCCACCGAGCAAGGACACGGACAAGGCACCCGAGTATTGCTTTTGTCCCCTTTCTTTATTTTTTGTATAGCTTGTTCTGAACTACTTATTTCAGTCACTAGTAGTCACTATGTGCTTTCAGATCTCTACTATCACTACTAACACTTGGAGAGCATGCAATGTACAGTATATAGAAGGAAGGCCTATCCGACAAATCTACGGCCTGTCCCTCTGACCTCTACTACTACGCTCTCTATTCCAGTTGGTCTCTGGAACTGCCAGTCTGCTGTAAACAAAGCAGACTTCATCTCTTCTATTGCTACTCATTCCGGTCTCAACCTTATGGCACTTACTGAGACTTGGATCAAAACCTGAATACACTGCCACTTCCACAGCCCTCTCCACTAATTTCACTTGTTCCCACACTCCTCATCTGTCTGGGAGGGGTGGAGGTACTGGTCTCCTTATATCAAAAGAATGGAAACTTGATCTTCAACCATCACCTACAGGTAACGGTTCATTTGAATCACATGCCATTACTGTAACCCACCCTTCTTAAAATCCACTTTGTGGTCATTTATTGTCCCCCAGGTCAATTGGAAAACTTCTTGGAGGAGTTGGATGTGCTGCTATCAAACTCTCCTGAATATGGTACTCCTCTAGTACTGCTTGGTGACTTCAACATCCACCTAGATAAACCCCAGGCTGATTACTTCAACACTCTGCTTGCCTCATTTGATCTCAAGCAAGTGTCTACTACAGCCACAGACTCACAAATCAGGCAACCAACTGGACCTCATCTACACATGCTGTTGCTCCGTGGACAACTCTGCAGTTGCTGCACTATATACCTCTTCAATAAACAAGCTACAGGTAGTCCAAAATGCAGCAGCTAGAGTCCTAACGAGGTCATGAAAATATGATCATATTATCCCAATTTTATTGTCTCTGCACTGGCCACTTAAGTTCCGTATCGGTTACAAATTATCATTACTTACCTATAAGGCCCTAAATGGTTTAGCTCCTGCATACCCTTATATCATGTTACAATCCATCACACTCCCTAAGGTCACAAATGCTGGACTTTTGGTAGTTCCAAGGATAGCAAAGTATACTAAAGGAGGTAGAGATTTTTTACATTTTGCTCCCAAACTCTGGAATAGCCTTCCTAATAATGTTTGGGGTTCAGACACACTCTTTCTGTTTTAATCTAGATTAAAAACGCATCTCTTTTGCCAAGCATTCGAATACTGCATCTCTTAAATTGTGACTGCAGTTGCATCGGATCAAATTCACATTCTTATTCTTTAGCTTGGGTTAAACTGAACACCTGAGAAGCGATTATGCTAATCCCCTCAGAGGACCCCAGATGATGTTAACCCTGAATCCGCAAACAGAACTAACAAATACTGCTACAAGTGTGACTGCATCATATAATAATTGCTGTTAATAATGTTCATCATCTGGCTGAGTACGTCTTTTATAAATTTTTCTGAAAAATCCTGTCATATGTGCACAAATTGACAGTCACCACTTATAAGCTACTACTAAATATTGTAGAAACGTAATTTGCTGTAAATTTGCTTTGTAATGATTTGTATCGTAAAAAGCGCTATACAAATAAACTTGAATTTAATTGAATATTTTATTTGTTTGCGGATTATATCTTATTGTTTTTGGAGAAGCCGTCACATTCTATTCCTTGTGTGTTTCATTTATTTGACCATTTTGGATCTCTCTCTGGGTTTAAAATTAATTGGAGTAAGTCATTTCCCTTTATGTATCTATTCCATTAGTTTAAAAGTTTAAGTACTTGGGGACAGATGTTTTCTATTCCCTGCAGAAAAAAAAACTATAAAAGTATTCTAGCTAAAATATCCACAGATTTGGAAAATTGATCTCGACTTCCTACATCTCTTCAGGCTTATATATTGGTGATTAAAATGAATGTTCTGCCACGTATTAATACTACTTCCATGATTCCTCTCACTCCACCAGTTGGCTACTGGAACAAACTTGATGCATGTGTTTCATGGTATATATGGTATGGGGAAACGCCCTTGTATTAAACTGACTACCTTGCAATGAAGTAGATACATGGAGGACTTTCTTTCCCTAACTTAAGACTGTGTGATCAATCCTTTTCCCTCCACCCTATATCAGTTTGGTTTCATCCTGATGCTTCTGTGTCTTAAAAAGCAATTGAGGAATCAATTGTTTAACCATATAAATTGAAGCAAGTGCCTTGCTCAAAGGCACCTCATTCGTGGTATTGCCAGCCCAAGACTTGAACCCACAACATTAGAGTTAGGAGTCAAACTCTCTAACCACTAGGCCACGACTTCCCCGTTTGTGCATCCGATCAGCCATAAGGGCAAATGCGCAAACTAATCCTTCCCTCTGAAGTATCTCCTTCCTCTGCTTCAGTTATCTACCTCTTTCTTCTTGAGCATTCATACAAACCTTTATCTATTACAACTGTTTGGGCCAAGGATCTTGATGAGGAGGTGCATGTTTTATTTTTGGATCAGATATGGTGAATGTTTAAATTGTCTTCTAAAAGCCTTAACCACCATTGGAGGGAAGTAAACCCTATACAGCAATTTCCAATTTGCTGTATAGGGTTTACTTCACTCCAATGAAAATGTTTTATATGAATTTGTCATCTTCTCCTAAGTGCAATCTCTGTTCACAAGGATCTTTAGGCCCCCTCTCTCACCTTTTTGGACCTTCTTATTTGTTGGATATTGAGATGTTTGACTGAAAGCCACTTTTTCATGAATTACTTTTGGGACCTTACCTTGTCCATGAAACAAAGATGTTTACTGTTAGCTGCTCTCACAGCAGCAAAAAAAAGTTGCTAGTCAACCATTGGAATCCTCCTTACACAATGGACAGACAAACTTGGATTCTGTATTTGTTGGACATTTATCTTGATGGACCTTTCTTGTATACATGGATCTAATGTAAAAACTGTACATTTATGGATTTCAGCTTTTAATGTTGTGCCATCTTTACTCAAGTCTTTGTAAAAATATGTTATTGTTATTTATGTATTAATATTACTTTTAAAATTTTCAATAAACAGTTGTTAACAAAAATAACCATCACTAGGGCGTCTTTCTTCATGGACCAATCTGGTGCCTCCCTGCTGGTTTTAAAATCCTTCCAGCGTGCTCTGGAAGGGAGAGACATTGTGTGTGCTTTGGGTTTGTTGTTTTTGTCTGAGTTGTGTTTGAGCTATGTGCTCTTGGTGATTGTTTTCTCTTTGTGTAAACTAACATTGCTACTACCATGTCACTATTTAAACAAGTTTATGGTTTACGGCATACATTCTAGCTGTAGTGTGTCAGTGTTAAATACACTAGTGTAGCAGGATGTTGAGAGGAGAAAACTACCTCTTCATATACAAGACTACGCCACCCTGTTAAACAGGGAACTATTAGTATTAATGAATTTAACCACTTACAAAGAGGCACGCAGGAGCGTGGTTTTCGAAAGGAGGGCCAGAGACGTGGATACAAAAAATACAAAAGCTTTATTTCAGGAATTAAACAGCAGTCTAAAAAAACCCAGCAGTCTAAAAAAACCTTAACACTTAAAGATTGTGGGTCCAGATTAACATACCACATTCACAACAAAGAAGCAAAAGAGAGGCCGAGGCTTAACAATGGCAGGTACACTATTTTAATGAGCACAAGGCTCCTATATCACTCTTACCACCCGGTGCACAGGTCTCAACACACGCACACAACACACGCACACCAATAAGGCCAAGCATGAACACACAGCACTCCGTGACAGAACCTCCACCACCGCACGTGAGGGCCTACTAGCGGTCTGCCCTTAAGGCTCGGCTCCTGTAACGAAGGACAAAATTACCAAAAATGGGCTCAACATAAAACAAGGACACTTAATTACAAAACAAATGATAAACATGTAAATTAATAAACCAGAAAATCATAAAACAAACTGTGATGTTCATGATTTGGCACCAGAGCTGGATGTCTGTTCACCTCACTGTCTTTCTAACAGCACCCTTAAAAAGGCAAAACAAAAATAAAGCAAAAACACTGCAACACAACTAAACAAGCCAAATACAAAACTACAGAATGCAGTTAAACAAACCAACCAAACACACAAAAATAGGAAAAATGAATACCAAAAGCAAAAAAAAAAAAAAAAACACGCATTCAAATTATAGGACTAGTGAAGAAAAAAAAAACAGCGGTCACAGGAACTAAATGCTGGAGAGCAGGTGTCACACAAAACACATTAGTTGAGCGCGCACGTGTTGGCGGCACCAAACAGCGTTGCTCCGCAAGCCTCGCTGAACGGCCGGTTTCGGGAACAGTCTATTCTTCCTAAAATAAAATTTAAAAAACCATATACTTACGATCTAAGCAATGAGCACTGCACAATAGTAGTAGTCCCACATACCTTCATTTCATACTAGTCACACATCCAAATCACGCACACACCGAAGGATACCACCACGTCACAAAGCACGGGACTGCGAGAAGGGCATGTAAGGGAATAGCAGCCACCAACAGCCAACCGCAGCGAACTATCCTCAACTCGTCAAAGATGAAAAGAACCAGAAGGGGCGGTCCCCGGCAATGATGCACAACACAGATGGTAAATCACAAGCAAATGGTTACTAACATCCCCTTTTATATGATCCCGCACAATTCATAATTGGAACCTCGATGACCCAAGACCATTAGGTTAATTAGGGACGCAACCATACGTCCCACCACAATCTACCCCCCACGCTCAGATCGTAGCCCCGACGATCCCAAAACCAGATCACAACTACTTAATCCCATGGCCTTAAAATGCCTGTTATACCTTGTATTTGCTGAAGAGAAACTCCGCCCATCTCTCCCACCGAACGGGGAAGGTGATGTCGATTTGGGTGCAGCCCCGAAGTTATGCGTCTCGTTCTGCGCAAAACAACCTCATTAGCCCTAGGCAAGCCTTCAGGCCAGGGTCCTGGAGTACTAGCTGTACCTCCTTCTAGACACAGTTGTCCTGGCCCAATCACATCTCAGTCCCATCTCAGGTGCCAGCCCCCTCGGCTCTGGCTCAACAGCGAATTGGTCCCGTTCCTTGACCACAGCCAGCAGATCCACCTCATCCTCATCCAATGAGGACGGGTCCACAACTGGGTCATGCAAAGGACTACCACAGTCCACAACCACAGTGTCCTTACAGACGCGACTCTTTACCAGTGAACGGTGCACATTCCTGGTCTTGGTGAGGTCATCTACAGGTGCAATTGTGTACACTACCCCACCCTCCTTAGGTGCCCTCATCACTTGATAAACCACTGGGCTCCACAGGTCCTGGATTTTATGACGGCCCCTTACCCCATACTCCCGGAGGTACACCAGCTGACCCTCCACCAGCGGTTCATCTCGGACATACTGATCGTGATAGGCCTTGCGCCTGTCAGCCATCACCTGCAACCGTTCACGTGCCCCTGCAAAGGCTACCTGTAGCCTGGTTTGATGCTCCAAGACCCAGTCATGCACACTACCCTCTCTTGGCTGTGGGTCTCTCCCCAACAAGAAATCCACGGGCAGTCGCGGCTCCTGACCGAACATCAGAAAGTGTGGTGATTCCCCAGTGGCCTGATGAGGAGTACTATTGTAGCTGAACACTACCTGGGGAAGACAAGTTACCCAATCTCGTTTCCTAGACACTGGCAGTGTGCGCAACAGATTGTGTAAGGTGCAATTAAAATGTTCACAGTGGCCATTGCCAGCCGGGTGATATGGGGTCGTACGAGACTTCTCCACACCATAGAGCTCACATAATTGACGGATTAACAAGGACTCAAAGTTCCAACCCTGGTCAGAATGGAGACGGCCCGGAACCCCGAACCTATAAAACCATTCTGTCACCAGAGCTTGGGCCACTGTCTTGGCTCGCTGATCCGTTGTTGGAAAAGACAGGGTATATTTACTAAAAACGTCTGTCATTACCAAGACGCTTTCAATGCAAGAATGTGTGGGCTCCAAAACAGTGAAGTCCACAGCGAGGATGTCATTTGGCCTAGATGACAATAACCGCCCCATAAATCCCATAAATCCGCTGTTGGACAGTGTTTTCTCTACTTCCTGTTGGCCTTCTGTAGCAAATCGTGGCTCCGTGTAGCTGTTTTTATTTTATTTTTTCTCTAGAATCTTTATCTTACTATCACTCTCTGTTTTTTAAAGTGGTAAAATATAACTTAATTCACACCATATTTCTGATATTATCGATCAATCTTATCAGATTAACTTTGATCGTTCACTTTTATTTTATATCCGTGAGTGCAGTACACCTGCAAAGCGTTAGCACTCGTTAGCTTGTCATTAGCGTTTTCATTCAAACCTATCACTGTTTTTCTTTTCTCCTCTCCTCTCTCTCTCTCCAGTTTTTCACAAGTTCATCAAACAACCGCAGTAAGAATATTTCATCAAGCACGGTGAGTAATGGCTTCTCCTGTTATTGTTACTTGCACCTCTTGCCACATGTACAGTTTATCCATCTCTGTCGCTGATGAGGGATTCACATGTGATAAATGCAGGGAAATAGTTAGGCTGACAGAGAAGATTTCTGAATTAGCGACACGCATCCAAACTTTAATTGAGGACAGTAAGAATGTTAGGGCTCTAGATACGGCTTTGGATGCGTCTAGCTCAGGGATTCCTGAACATTGTTCGGTTCCGGAAACAGAGCCCCTGCAGCAGGGCAACTGGGTGACGGTGAGGCAGCGTAGTCGTGGGTCAAAACACCGCTCTTCTGTTCCGATCAAAACATTAAACAGGTTCTCCCCATTCAGTGATGCACCCACTGAGAAACCTGATGAAAGTGCTCTAGTTATTGGTGATTCTATTGTACGGAACGTGAATATAGAGACACCAGCCACCATAGTCAAATGTTTATCGGGAGCTAGAGCGCCTGACATCTTGGCAAACTTAAAAGTGCTGGCTAATGCTAAATGTAAATACAGTAAGATTGTTATTTATGCCGGCGCTAATGATGTTCGACTTCGCCAGTCGGAGATCACTAAAAATAACATTAAAGAGGTGTGTGAACTTGCAAGCACGATGTCAGACACTGTAATATGCTCTGGTCCCCTCCCAGCTTACCGTGGTGACGAGATGCATAGCAGATTGTCATCACTCAATGGCTGGATGTCTAAGTGGTGCCCACAGAATAACATAGGTTTCATAGACAATTGGACGAGCTTTTGGGGCAGACCTGACCTGTTTAAAAGAGATGGTCTTCATCCCTCCTGGGGTGGCGCCACTCTTCTCTCTAGAAATATGGCAAATAGTCTTAGTGTTTATACTTGACTAACTGGGGCCCAGGTCAGGAAGCAGACAGACTGGCTAAACCGACCGTCTGCTAGCTGCCTCCTGTCACAGAGGTCAGTTAATTCTCAGCACATAGAGACTTTTTCACCTAGATATCACACTATAGAGACTGTGTCTGTTCCCCGAATTAGAAAATACAAAAAACGTCCAAACCAAGTTAAGATTAACAATTTAATTGAGGTTTAACAAATAAAAAACAGAAGCAATATGGATAAACAAATGATAAAGCTTGGCTTATTGAATATCAGATCCCTTTCTACGAAAACACTTTTTATAAATAATATGATCACTGATCATAATATAGATGTACTCTGTTTGACAGAAACCTGGCTAAAACCTGATGATTACATTCTTTTAAATGAGTCCACCCCCCAAGATCACTGTTATAAACATGAGCCGCGTCTAAAAGGCAAAGGTGGAGGTGTTGCTTCAATTTATAACAACGTTTTCAGGATTTCTCAAAGGGCAGGCTTCAAGTATAACTCGTTTGAAGTAATGGTGCTTCATATAACATTATCCAGAGAAACAAATGTTAATGATAAATCCCCTGTTATGTTTGTACTGGCTACTGTATACAGGCCACCAGGGCACCATACAGACTTTTTTAAAGAGTTTGGTGATTTTACATCCGAGTTAGTTCTGTTGGTGATTTTAATATCCATGTTGATAATGAAAAAGATGCATTGGGATCAGCATTTATAGACATTCTGAACTCTATTGGTGTTAGACAACACGTTTCAGGACCTACTCATTGTCGAAATCATACTCTAGATTTAATACTGTCACATGGAATTGATGTTAATGGTGTTGAAATTATTCAGCCAAGTGATGATATCTCAGATCATTATTTAGTTCTTTGCAAACTTCATATAGCCAAAATTGTAAATTCTACTTCTTGTTACAAGTATGGAAGAACCATCACTTCTAACACAAAAGACTGCTTTTTAAGTTATCTTCCTGATGTAACCAAATTCCTTAGCATATCCAAAACCTCAGAACAACTTGATGATGTAACAGAAACTATGGACTCTCTCTTTTCTAGCACTTTAAATAAAGTTGCTCCTTTACGCTTAAGGAAGGTTAAGGAAAACAGTTTGACACCATGGTATAATGAGCATACTCGCACCCTAAAGAGAGCAGCCCGAAAAATGGAGCGCAGCTGGAGGAAAACAAAACTAGAGGTATTTTGTATTGCTTGGCGGGAAAGTAACATATCCTACAGAAAAGCATTAAAAACTGCTAGATCCGAAGAAAACAAACATAACCCCAGGTATTTATTCAATACAGTGGCTAAATTAACGAAAAATAAAGCCTCAACAAGTGTTGACATTTCCCAACACCACCGCAGTAATGACTTTATGAACTACTTTACTTCTAAAATCGATACTATTAGAGATAAAATTGCAACCATTCAGCCGTCAGCTACAGTATCACATCAGACAGTGCACTATGCACTATAGACCCCCTGAGGAACAGTTCCACTCATTCTCTACCATAGGAGAGGAAGAATTGTATAAACTTGTTAAATCATCTAAACCAACAACATGTATGTTAGACCCTATACCATCTAAGCTCCTAAAAGAGGTGCTTCCAGAAGTCATAGATCCTCTGACTATTATTAATTCCTCATTGTCATTAGGATATGTCCCCAAAACCTTCAAACTGGCTGTTATTAAGCCTCTCATCAAAAAACCACAACTTGACCCCAAAGAACTAGTTAATTATAGACCAATCTCGAATCTCCCTTTTCTGTCCAAGATACTAGAAAAGGTGGTATCCTCAAAATTATATTCCTTCTTAGAGAAAAATGGTATACGTGAGGATTTCCAGTCAGGATTTAGACCGTATCATAGTACTGAGACTGCTCTCCTTAGAGTTACAAATGATCTGCTCTTATCATCTGATCTTGGGTGTATCTCTGTATTAGTTTTATTGGATCTTAGTGCTGCGTTTGACACGGTTGACCACGGCATTCTTTTGCATAGACTTGAACACTTTGTTGGCATTAGTGGAAGTGCATTGGCATGGTTTAGATCGTTCTTGTATGGCCACCATCAGTTCGTGGCAGTGAGTGAAGATGTATCCTGTCGATCACGGGTGCAGTGTGGAGTGCCTCAAGGCTCGGTGCTGGGGCCGCTGCTCTTCACGCTTTGTGTGTTGCCCTTGGGAGATGTCGTCAGGAGGCATGGTGTTAGCTTTCACTGTTGTGCTGATGATACTCAGCTCTATATTTCTTCACAGCCCGGTGAAACACACCAATTTGAAAAACTAATGGATTGCATAGTCGATATAAAAAACTGGATGACGAGTCATTTCTTACTGCTAAATTCTGAAAAAACAGGTGTTAATTATACGACATAAAAACTCTGCTTATAATAACCTAGAACACTGTCTAAGACTTGATGGTTGCTCTGCAAATTCTTCGTCATCAGTTAGGAACCTAGGTGTGCTATTTGATCGCAATCTTTTCTTAGAAAGCCACGATTCTAGCATTTTTAAAACTGCATTTTTCCATCTCAAAAATATATCTAAATTACGGCCTATGCTCTCAATGTCAAATGCAGAAATGTTAATCCATGCATTTATGACCTCAAGGTTAGATTATTGTAATGCTTTATTGGGTGGTTGTTCTGCACGCTTAGTAAACAAACTGCAGCTAGTCCAAAATAGAGCGGCGGGGGTTCTTACTAGAACCAGGAAGTGTGACCATATTGGCCCGGTCCTGTCGGCACTGCACTGGCTCCCTATCAAACATCGTATAGATTTTAAAATATTGCTTATTACTTATAAAGCCCTGAATGGTTTAGCACATCAGTATTTGAATGAGCTCTTTTTACATTATAATCCTCTACGTCCGCTACGTTCTCAAAACTCAGGCAATTTGATAATACCTAGAATATCAAAATCAACTGCGGGCGGCAGATCCTTTTCCTATTTGGCGCCTAATCTCTGGAATAACCTACCTAACATTGTTCGGGAGGCAGACACGCTCTTGCAGTTTAAATCTAGATTAAAGACCCATCTCTTTAACCTGGCATACACATAACATACTAATATGCTTTTAATGTCCAAATCCGTTAAAGGATTTTTAGGCTGCATTAATTAGGTAAACCGGAACTGGAAACACTTCCCATAACACCCTATGTACTTGCTACATCATTAGAAGAATGGCATCTACTCTAATATTTGTCTGTTTCTCTCTTGTTCCGAGGTCACCGTGGCCACCAGATCCAGTCTGTGTCCAGATCGGAGGGTCAGTGCAGTCACCCGGATCCAGTGCGTGTCCAGACCAGATGGTGGATCAGCACCTAGAGAGGACCTCTACATCCCTGAAAGACAGCGGAGACCAGGACAACTAAAGCCCCAGATACAGATCCCCTGTAAAGACCTTGTCTCAGAGGAGCACCAGGACAGGACCACAGGAGACAGATAATTCTTCTGCACGGTCTGACTTTGCTGCAGCCTTGAATTGAACTACTGGTTTCGTCTGGTCAGAGGAGAACTGGCCCCCCAACTGAGCCTGGTTTCTCCCAAGGTTTTTTTCTCCATTCTGTCACCGATGGAGTTTCGGTTCCTTGCCGCTGTCGCCTCTGGCTTGCTTAGTTGGGGACACTTCATCTACAGCGATATCGTTGACTTGATTGCAAATAAATGCACAGACACTATTTAACTGAACAGAGATGACATAACTGAATCCAATGATGAACTGCCTTTAACTATCATTTTTGCATTATTGACACTGTTTTCCTAATGAATGTTGTTCAGTTGCTTTGACGCAATGTATTTTGTTTAAAGCGCTATATAAATAAAGGTGACTTTGACTTTGCAATAGAAGTGGAGAACACCACAATATCATCCAGATATAAAGACAATGACTGGCACTGCTGGTCCCCAAATATCCTCTCCATAAGTCGCTGGAAGGTAGAGGGGGCATTGCACAACCCGAATGGCATTCGGTTCCATTCGAACAATCCAAATGGTGTGCAAAAAGTGGTCTTAGGCTTATCCCCCTCTGTGACAGGGACCTGGTTGTACCCATTAGCATGATCCATAGTAGAGAACCAACAGGCACCAGTCAACGCATCCAGCGACTCCTCAATACGGGGCAAGGGAAATGCATCTCGTCTAGTCTTGGCGTTTAACTGGTGGTAGTCCACACACAAGCGTAGACTACCGTCCTTCTTTTTAACCAACACAATTGGGGAAGCATACGGACTACAACTCTCCCTGATTACCTGAGACTCCAATAGCTGATTAATGTGGGCCATTATAACCTCGTACTCAGAGGGAGGCACACGGCGATGTCGCTGCCGAACCGGAACATCGTCTAACACTGGAATATCGTGAGAGATGAGACTGGTATAACCCAAATCACCATCATGTCCAGAAAACACCGTCTGATACTTGTTAAGCAAGGTCCTCACCTTGCCCTGCTCTGACTCTGGCAATGCGGTCAAGTTTAACGCTGCAATCTGCTCTGAAACAGTGGAACTAGCTACTTGAGTGCCTTGAGAATAGGCACTAACTGTAATGGGTCAAACTTCAGTAATACCTGTTGGTAAACTAATAACATGCACTCTCACAAGGGTACCCAGTACTCGACCAGTGTTATTTTTGGCAGGCATTTTTGATTTAGTCTTAGTCTTAGTTTTGAGACGAAAATGATTAATAGTTTTAGTTACATTTTAGTCATTCGATTCTTTCATAGTTTTAGTCTAGTTTTAGTCGCCGAAAAGTCATTGCATTTTTGTCAACTTTTAGTCATTAATTTTAGTCAATAGTTTTAGCCAAACTATTTTATATGTAGTTTTCAAATTAAAATAATCATTAATTCTTCTCTCTTTAAACCAAGTCAATTAAGCTTACGAGAAATTTGAATCAAGGACTGAATTTGGAAAATATTTGGGTGAACTATCCCTTTAAAGAAGCACAATTTGTTAATTTGTTGGTTAACATTAATGACAGATAGGTATTTCATTTGGAATGCGGTCCCTTTAAGACGGAAGGCATGCATGAAATACTGACACATTAAATTTTCACCCACCTGTTCACCTTCACTTAATCCATAGCTGTATTTACGTGAGATACTAAACACACGATAAACATTTGGACTACTGTGTGTGTATTTGAGCGCTGAGAACTGATCGCACGCTGTAGATGAGAACTGAGGAAGTGGAGCACGTGCGCGAGAGAGATCACTTCTGTCAGCGTGATTCCGCCTATCCCGCCTTCACTAACTTTAAGTTAATCGACAACTAATTGTGACTCCCGGGAAAAACAAGACATCTAGTTACCTTACCCCTACTACCTTGGGTGCTGAGGCCATTGTTTCAAATCGCGTTTTATAAGTTTAACCATCCACTACAGCTGCCATACTGAGAATAGATATGCGAACGGCCATTATCCGGTCACAATCCAATGACAGGGACACACATTTTGAAAGACAAATGCATTTTGAATGTCAGGTAGTCCTCAAATAACATTATAGTCCAGTCTCGTCTAGTTAACGAAAACGCGGCATAAATTTCGTCATAATTTCGTCATCGGATATTATTTTTAGCTCGTCAATGTCTCATCTTAGTCACATAAAAAATGTTCGTTAACGAATATTTTTCGTCGTCGACTTCGTTAACGAAATTAACACTGTACTCGATGGGGAAAAAGTAGGACATCAGAAGTGCCCATGTTGACCACCAGCACATAAACTGAGGCTCCAATCACTCGCACCAAGGCAGGGGAGGCTAACAACCCCTCAGGTAACCCCACCTCAGAGGGCTCAAACAGCACTGTAGTACCTGCCAGCTGTTCTGCACAAGTTGCCGCAACAAACTTAATGGTACCGCCTGTGACGCGACATGCCTGAGGACCACGCACCCTTACTCTAGTCATACCCTCAACAGCAGATTGCTCACTACCTTGATGGCAGTGTCGCAAGGCTTGGAAAACTGAAAGTGGCGCATTAGAAACCGGAGGAGAATTTAAAAAAGCAGGGCCATGATGTCCAAAAAGCTCCTGGTAGCATCGCCTGAGTACATTCATCCCCAACACACCAGGGACCCGAGAGCACAAGCCACCAGGAGGATCTCAGACCACCAGCACCCCACATTGTGTCACTATCCTACCACAGAGTTTGACGTCCAACTCCATATAATCAATATATGGGATGGAGAGCCCATTGGCAGCCCTCAGCTGCAACCATGAGCATAACCTCAATTGCTCTTGACCCCACGGCTCAAAATGCTGAACAAAACAACTTTCCGTAATGGTTGATACCATTGAACCCGTATCAATTAAGCAGGGGACAGACACACGACCAATTAAAACATCCAGATGTGGACAGGGGGACATTAAATTTGGAATAGAAATGAATTTATTACCGTCGGAGCCAATCTTTTCCCCAACCAAGCTGTGACTCTTCAGCCCAGCAGGAATTAGTTTTCCGATACATTGTTAAATTGCGGCTTTCTACCTTCACCAACTGCCTGATCAGCACGAAGACTCAAAGGCGACCGGGTCATGAGACGTTCCCCCTCACATTCCCGTGCAAAGTGGCCTGGTTTTTGACACCGCCTACAGATGACGGGCCCACTACGGAAAGACTGAGTGCGATAATGGGGGCTCTGCAACCGGGCAAGATTCTGGTTGAGCTGATTTAACTGCTCGTGTTGTAACTTTAACATTTCTCTCAGCTCCCTCATTTCAGAACTTTTAGGCGAGCTACCACCTCCCTGTACTTCGTACTGAAACCCATGTGCCAAAGGGACGGAAAGACTTCGACCCCTTGCCCCACCTGGCATTCCCTCCCGCTCCCATCGGATTGCTTCGCTCCGCACCTCTAAGAGTGTGGAATAGGGCTGGCGGCGAACTAATTGTTTCAGTTCACGACGAAGGGAAACGTCACAAACATATTCTACAAATTGATCCCTCAATAAAGTCTCTGCATTTGACATAGCAGTAGGGGACTTCTGCTTAACTTTTTCTAAGAGACCCATCAGGGGCAGGGAAAATTCCAACAAAGTTTCCCCATCCCGCTGCCTCCTAGAGAAAAAGGCTTCCTGCAGGGCAACATAAGACTGGGAGCAACCATACAGCTCTTGCAAAATAAAAAACATTTTCTCTGGGTCTCCGTGCTCAGCAACAGGGCGGTGCTGAATCTCCTCACGTGCCTCTCCTCCCAAATGATCAAATAAAAAAAAATGCCTGATCAGCCACTGACAGATGACGAGTTCTTATACAGGCTTTCGCCTCCTCTATCCAATCGTTTATGCCAACACCTGGCCTACCATCAAATATTGGACATTTTCGATCCCTTGGGATAAACACAAGTCGCACAGTTGATGTGGCACTACCACTCACTGATTGATCAGTAGAGGGTACTGAAAATTCTCTAGAGGGGCCAGCTATACTCCTGACGCAATTTCTCATTTTCCGCCCTTAACTGAGCAACAAGATCCCTCAATTCCCGCATTTCCTCCTCCATTTTTTACAGCTGATGGAATACTCCAATTCCACTGAATTGACACCGCTGCTTTGTCTCCAACACTAGACTTGAAAAAAAAAAAAAAGGTCAACACCCCAAAATAAAAAACACTAGTCCACCCACACACACACACAAAAAAAAATCTATTTACCCAAATAACAATAAGCATCCACGTCTCAGCCCAACGAAGAAAGTAAACCCTGCCGACTACGCCAGAATGTAGCAGGACGTTGAGAGGAGAAAACTACCTCTTCATATACAAGACTATGCCACCATGTTAAACAGGGAACTATTAGTACTAATGAATTTAACCACTTACAAAGGGGCACGCAGGAGCGTGGTTTTCGAAAAGAGGGCCAGAGACGTGGATACAAAAAAATACAAAAACTTTATTATTTCAGTAATTAAACAGCAGTCTAAAAAAAACAGACACTTAAAGATTGTGGGACCAGATTAACATACCACATTCACAACAAAGAAGCAAAAGAGAGGCCGAGGCTTAACAATGGCAGACACACTATTTTAATGAGCACATGGCTCCTATATCACTCTTACCACCCAGTGCACAGGTCTCAACACACGCACACCAATAAGGCCAAGCATGAACACACAGCATTCCATGACAGAACCTCCACCACCGCACGTGAGGGACTACTAGCGGTCTGCCCTTAAGCCCGGCTCCTGTAACGAAGGACAAAATTACCAAAAATGGGCTCAACATAAAACAAGGACACTTAATTACAAAACAAATGATAAACATGTAAATTAAAAAAACAGAAAATCATAAAACAAACTGTGATGTTCACCTCACTGTCCTTCTAACAGCACCCTTAAAAGGCAAAATAAAAATAAAGCAAAAACACTGCAACACAACAAAACAAGCCAAATACAAAACCACAGAATGCAGTTAAACAAACCAACCAAATACACAAAAATAGGGAAAATGAATACCAAAAGCAAAAAAAAAACACGCATACAAAATATAGGACTAGTGTAGAAAAACAAAAAAAAAACAACAGGAAAAAAATGCTGGAGAGCAGGTGTCACACAAAACACATTAGTTGAGCGCACGTGTTGGTGAGAAAGTTTGTCACAAGGGAAATCCGGATACACAAAGCAGCGGCACCGAACAGCGTTGCTCCGCAAGCCTCGCCGAACAGCCAGTATCGGGGAACAGTCTATTCTTCCTAAAATAAAATTTAAAAAAACATATACTTACGGTCTAAGCAATGAGCACTGCACAATAGTAGTAGTCCCACATACCTTCATTTCATACTAGTCGCACATCCAAATCACGCACACACCGAAGGATACCACCAAGTCAAAAAGCACGGGACTGCGAGAAGGGCATGTAAGGGAATGGCACCCACCAACAGCCCACCGCAGCGAACTATCCTCAACGAGTCAAAGATGAAAAGAACCAGAAGGGGTGGTCCCCGGGCAATGATGCACAACACAGACAGTAAATCACACACAAATGGTTACTAACATCCCCTTTTATATGATCCCGCACGATTCATAATTGGAACCTCGATGACCCAAGAGCATTAGGTTAATTAGGGACGCAACCATACGTCCCACCACACTAAGTCAGCTGTTTTCAATCCCAGTCCTCGCTCCCCCAAGCTCTCCACATTTTAGGGAAATCTGATGAAGTTACCTCACTTCGGAACATTCATTCACGGATTTGTGCTGCGCAATGTCTGCACACATGGACAACTGTGAAATTAAATACCTCGGTGAATAAATTAAAAACAATTTAAATTCATGTCTCGCAAACTTCAATGCAGTTCGAATGGAACATATATGTTCACTTCGAACTGGATTCATGGTTCAATATCCTGTGATCCACTTCACAAGGCACTTATGTTCGAATAGAACAAACGTCTGAAGCCATAAGAGAAATATACTAAATGTTCAGAGCAAGGGGGTGCGAGGACTGGAATTGAGAACCAATACACTAGGTGATGAGTGTGTGCCAGCCTCTGTATTTCTTTGGTTTTCTTATTTAGTGTAGCTTAATTAGGGAGTTGAATATGCAGAAGATTTCGGTTCCTTTTCTATATTTTCTTTTGGTGTTAGTTAGCTTAGTGCGGGGTCCTCCTTCTTCAGCTAGGTTGGGGAGTTTGGTTTAATTTCTTTTTTTTGGCACCGCTCTAGTTCCTTTTCCCCTAATTCAAATTGTATCTTTTTCTTTATTCTTTTTTCTTTTTTTTGTGCATTGTAAATAGCTCACATATGCTGCTCTGTGGCTCTGGTTTCAGGTTAATAAAATGAATTAATGCTATTCTAAAGGTTTCCTTGGTTCATTCTGCTTATCCTTTTACCCAGTAGTAGAAAACAAATTTAAGTGTTGCGCTCTATTCCCTAGATTCTTTAAAGGATTGTAACACAGGGTTATGTTTGTAACAGAGACGTTCACTTGCTTAGATTGTATGTTACAAAATTAATTAACCATGAGAAGAAAAACACAACATGTAAAGCTTTAACCATGTAGAAATGCGAAAGGATGTGTCTAGACAGAAACTTGTGGATAATGGTGTTTTAGGCTATTCTGTTTCCATTTTGCACAACAAACAAAAACCACTTGAAGCAGAATATGCTAAAACTGGAAGTGTTTGGTGAACATGAGCTCATGCAGTCTGCTTCAATAGGCCGTTTTTGAGAGCCAAGCTGTCACAAAATTAGAGTAACATTCAGTCTGTTTGGCTGTTTTCACCCTCATGGGTCAAAGTAAATGACATTCACATGGGGGAAACCATATGAAAATGGGTTAGAGAATAGATGAAGTACCATTCCATATTGATTTGGGCTTAATGTAACATATTACACTGTCTGAACTGGGAGCTTAAATTCATAAATCTGCTGCAAAGAAGACTATTGATGCTTTTAAACTGATTACTACATAAAGCAAATCATAAAACAAACTTTTAAAATACTGTATAATTATATATATAATATATATATATATATATATATATATATATATATATATATATATATATATATATATGTATATATATATATATATATATATGTATATATATATGTATATATATATATATATATATAATGTGTGTGTGTGTGTGTGTGTGTGTGTGTGTGTGTGTACAGTGTGTAACAATCTTGTATTTAACCATCAGCAATGACATGTTTGCAACAATATGAAGTGTTATTTGATTCTATCTAGTGTGCCATACATTCACCTCGAATGGCTTTGTGTTGGTATAGTCAAAGCCTCTGCAGCTGTATGTCTAATAACTTTCTCTCTTTGTCATCTCTCATTTGTCCATCTTCATTCCAGTGAATGATCACATTCATAGGTTTCTATTCATTTTCTGTGTAAGAGAAATGCCTCTCTGGGGTTTGTAATCAATTCTGTGCTCCAGGCAGCTGAGTGTCATCTGACAGTAATGAAAATAAATAATACCTTTTAATACTAATTTCAGGAGATGACACTTTTTCATATTCCTCATCCAGACAAGAGCAAAACATTAGCCGCCATGGTAACTAAATCTTGTTTGCTTAGGATCACTAGTTTGGTCTCTGTTAGCTGTATACTAGAAGCGATACAAAGGTATTGGTGTGTGTGATATATTGTTTCTTGTGAATATGCTTCTTCAAATTTGGCCTCTGTGCTGCCTGTGCAGAGTAAAAACAGTCTACAGAAATTATACGTTTTAATGCAAATAAAGAATTAATTACTGATAAGGACTAAATCAATAATGTGATGAGTAACAGTAAAAAAAAAAAAAAGCATTCCCCAAAATGGGGGGAAAAATGCATACAGAATGTCATAGATACATGTGGGAGTTAGGTTAACACTAGGGGTAAAAAAAAAAAACAAGAAAAAAAAAAGAAGTGAAGACATTCTTGCCTTTCCATAATGCAGAGCATATTCAGTGTTTCACTCATTTTCTGGGGTGATTGCATTGGCCTATTGTTACACTGATGCCCTGATCTCTAGATATGCATGGCTTACTTCTCTGAAACAACAGACATGAAAATATGTACAGATTACAAAATCAACACTAGAAGTGTCAGATAGCTTGAGCTGAACCGCATTGCAAAGTTCTTTCATAAATCTTTAATCATGATGCCATCACTTAATATCTAGATGGATCTTTGATTCCTTCCAAACTCTGAACTTAGATGAGCTTGTCCAGGTGACTGAAATGTAGCATCATCTGCAGGCAGGGAGGCACTAAAATATATGCTATGCCACACCACCCAGCAGTGTTCAGGGCGCAGGTTTCACTCTCCCTCTAGCTGCTGTCACAGCACAGCACTCTGCTCAATATTCCTCTTAAGTAGACCATTTATCAGTGTGATAGGGATATGAATGTATTAAACACATCTACAAAAGAGCTGCCAGCATATCTATCTCTGTTTCTATGTCCGTTTATAAAACCTCAACACAAACACTGTTGAGAGTTGTTCATCAGGTTTTTCGGAGATAGTGATTTTATGAAGCCTCCATCCCCTCAGATCAAATGTCACACAGAGGTTCTGTCATCCCATTATGCTTCAGTGCAGGATGATAGTGCATGTGCCCTCAGTATATGTCTGTCATGTGACTGATCCAGACAGACTGAGCTGCTGTTCGCTGTCGTAGCTAGCTTCTGACACCTTCTCCGGCACACTGTCACTCCAATGTACACAGGAAGTTTAATCCATGAATCCCATTCTGACAGGGTCCTCAGGGCAGGATTGTAAAGCTTCAGATTCCTCTAGGTGATTTGAGACATCAGCTATCTGAACCTTTGGCTATGTGGGAGCCTTTGCCTCCATGTTTCTTTTTAGTGACATTGTTCCCTGTTGCCATGTTCTTGTGTTCATGAGAGCTCAAGGTCATTTTCACTGGCAGTCTGCTGTTTGACAGAATGATAACAAATATTACCCTGACATTCAGTGGCTTCCAATGCATCTTGGGAGTGAACGCATATAATTCTGTGCTTTAATATACAGAGTAAACAGTCAAAAGCTTCAATCCTCTTTTTAATTCATACAATCCTGTAATGATCTCATTTTGTGAGTTTGTGGTTGTTTTCCACTCATCAGCATGTCTGAATGGTTGCCAAATTGGGAAGATTAAGTAAACCACTATATATATATGAAACTCCAGGGAATTGTACGCTCTTGAAATCTGGCAACTGTAGCCATGACCTTGTGCATGCTTGTTACCAATGAAAGATGATAGAAATGCGAAATTCTTAAATGATAGTATCCATAGGCAGAGGTGTCAAGTAACGAAGTACAAATACTTCGTTACATTACTTAAGTATAAATTTTGGGTATCTATACTTTACTTGAGTAATTATTTTTCAGGCGACTTTTTACTTCCACTCCTTACACTTTCACGCAAGTATCTGTACTTTCTACTCCTTACATTTTAAAAATAGGTTCGTTACTGCTATTTCATTCCGGCTTGTTTTCATTTGTCATCATAAAAAAAAAAAAAAAAAAAACTCTCCAGATAAAACGCACCATCCGGATGGAGTGAATTTGATTGTGGTTGGATGAGAAGTATAAAGATATACCATTCCGACACCCTATTGGTTTGTACGCGATCCATCGCACCTGCACATGACACAAATCACATCACACCCCAGCCAGGACATAGAGAGTTTTGGGTTCGTTTATCAAAAAATATATTTCTTAAAAAGGAAGGGTTGGGTATGGAACCGGTATCCGATCGGCTCAGAGTCAGTCCCCTTAAATTTCATATGAAACCGGCGTCAGACCGATCTCCTCCCGTCTTTCAGCGCACTCTTCAATCCGCAGACCGCGAGCGGAGCAGCGCAGGCACACTCAAACACAAACAGAGGACACAAGGTATGTGTTTATCGATAGATTGTTAGAATATCTGTATCTGTGCAGTTCTTTGTCATAAATACAGTTTACAAAAGGTCATGAGGGAGCCGGTTTCCCATCTACTGTAAAGTTTTCGCTCATCACACCACGTTTCCTCCAGCGAAAATCTAGCCCTTAACCACATCAACTCTGGGGACCCACCGGTGGGTCCAATATTGCATATGCCTAATTTTAAAAAAATCAAAATAACAGCTGAAGTGGTTAACACAAGCACATATGAATGAACACATACTTTAATTACACTTATTTAAATATACTTAATTTAATCATACGTACTTTATACATATACTACTGTGCAAAAGTCTTAGGCACGTTAGTATTTTCACTTAAAAGAATGGTGTTCGGCCAGTAATTTATATATTTTGCTGTAGTGTGTCAGTATAAAATATCGTTTTACATTTCCAAACATTCATTTTGCCGTCGTCAGACTGCTTGTGCATTCAAAATCGCACTAGATTATTATTAAAATTAATGGCAAACTAATTCCTACTGACACACTACAGCAAAAGATATAAATAACTGGCTTAAAACCCTTTTTGGGGTGAAAATACTAGTGTGCCTAAGACTTATGCACTGTACTGTACTTTACAAATGACATTGTTGCTACTTTATAAAGAATGAGCATACAGTAATTCACAGAACTGATTAAAGACAGTAACAGACAGCACTCATCTTAACTAAATATCATTGAGATTGACAGAGATACAGTAGAAACATTATGTGTAGTTTTGTATTAAATAATGACCCAGATCGTGAAATACATTAATTAGCCTTAGATTAAGGGAAGCACAACTTGGGAAAGAGAGCATGTAAGGTGAAAGCTATGGATTTATTTTAAATATTTGTAATGTTCTTTAATGTTATCCATAGTTTTTTTTGTGGTTCTTTTTTTTTTAAGTATCAGTTCAGGCACCGTTTAGGCACCGGTACCATTATAAAAGTATCGAAAAGGCACTGGACCCTACTTAAAAGTTATTATTTCTCACTGGCTCATTTACCAAATGGGTGCTTTCTCTTCATCCTCCACAAATTAAGCTACTGTAGGTAGTTCGGTAGGTTCGGTTTTAATAAATTATCGTTTGCGATTGATGACGCGAATGACAATGTTGTGATAAGTAGGCTATACCAACTTTGTAACTCGTTCCCTCCCGAACACTGGACATAGCAGATGTATGTAGCGAAAACAGGAAGCTATCAATCAAGAAGGTATCAGGATTATGAGTTATTTTTCATTTTTAGTTTTTGATTAATCACTTGGATTAATCATTCATTTTGACAGCACTATAATGTTTATTGTATATAGACAACCATACAAGGGTAATTGTTACTAAGCCTGCCCTGGGTACACCTATTTTCTTGTTTATTGCCCTCGCAGATTCCTGCAGCTAAGCTTGGATGTACATTTACATTCCATTAAAGGTTATTGATGACATGCCTCTAAAGTTTGTCTTTTTGCACCAGTACAATACTTATAGGCAACTAGTCATCATATCTCTTGTCCTTTAATGTATTTGCATTGTACAACATTGTACAACATGAACATTTTAATATAACATTATAGTCATTATGGCCTATGGCCTTTAGAAAAATGTTTTTTTGAGGAGGTGGGGTAGTGCACAATAGGCCACTGTGGCGCGGCCTAAGCTTTTGTTCTTAATGGCATTTTTTTTCCTTACATTACTTTTACTTTTATACTTTAAGTAGTTTTTTAAACCAGTACTTTTACACTTTTACTTGAGTAAAAAGCTTGAGTTAATACTTCAACTTCTACAAAAGTCTTTTTAATATGACTTTAAGAACAACATTAAGAACAAACTTTTGAAAGGTAATCCTTAACAATTTTTCAGATGTATTTTAGAAGTGGCTTTCGGAGAAAGTAACCGCAAGCTTTTGAAAATGAGCAAAGATGAATTAGACGAACATACCAAGAGGAGACATTTCAGGCACCTCTGCAGTGTATGGCCCGTCCAGAAACTTGGGCTCATTGTCATTGACGTCCTGGACCTTCACAATAAATTCAGACTCGTCCTCCACCGGAGCACTGGTTTTGCTGTCGACCGCTTGAGCACGTAGAGTATAATAACCCTGTTCCTCTCGGTCCAGGCGTTTGGTGGCATGGATGTCCCCGGTTTTCTCATCGATAGTGAAGATAGAAGATGCCCCATCTCCAGTCAACACGTACTTGACATTTCCATCACTCTTATCCACATCTGAATGCAGCTGTGAAAGATATACAGCACATAAAGAATTGCAAACAACCAAAACTCACACTTCAGCTGTTGTATGCTCTGAAATTGTACAGTACAGCAAATTAAAGTAAAGTACTATAGAACACATTTCAGCATTTAAAACATACTTATTAGTCCAAAACAGCTTACAAACTATGCTGCAAAAGGATTATCTTTCTACATGTTTGTCTTTATGACATAATACAGATAAATGCATCAGGACTGCATGAACAGTGTTCCACAGTGATATATAGGTGCATCTCAATAAATTAGAATGACGTGGAAAAGTTCATTAAATTCAGTAATTCAACTCAAATTGTGAAACTCATGTATTAAATAAATGCAATGCACACAGACTAAAGTCTTTGGTTCTTTTTGAGGACAGTAAAAATGTTAGGGCTCTAGATACGGCTTTGGATGCGTCTAGCTCAGGGATTCCTGTACATTGTTCGGTTCCGGAAACAGAGCCCCAGCAGCAGGGCAACTGGGTGACGGTGAGGCAGCGTAGTCGTGGGTCAAAACACCACTCTTCTGTTCCGATCAAAACATTAAACAGGTTCTCCCCACTCAGTGATGCACCCACTGAGAAACCTGATGAAAGTGCTCTAGTTATTGGTGATTCTATTGTACGGAACGTGAATATAGAGACACCAGCCACCATAGTCAAATGTTTACCGGGAGCCAGAGCGCCTGACATCTTGGCAAATTTAAAAGTGCTGGCTAATGCTAAACGTAAATACAGTAAGATTGTTATTCATGCCGGCGCTAATGATGTTCGACTTCGCCAGTCGGAGATCACTAAAAATAACATTAAAGAGGTGTGTGAACTTGCAAGCACGATGTCAGACACTGTAATATGCTCTGGTCCCCTCCCTGCTTACCGTGGTGATGAGATGCATAGCAGATTGTCATCACTCAATGGCTGGATGTCTAAGTGGTGCCCACAGAATAACATAGGTTTCATAGACAATTGGACGAGCTTTTGGGGCAGACCTGACCTGTTTAAAAGAGATGGTCTTCATCCCTCCTGGGGTGGCGCCACTCTTCCCCTAGAAATATGGCAAATAGTCTTAGTGTTTATACTTGACTAACTGGGGCCCAGGTCAGGAAGCAGACAGACTGGCTAAACCGACCGTCTGCTAGCTGCCTCCCGTCACAGAGGTCAGTTAATTCTCAGCTCATAGAGACTTTTTCACCTAGATATCACACTATAGAGACTGTGTCTGTTCCCCGAACTAGAAAAAACAAAAAACGTCCAAACCAAGTTAAGATTAACAATTTAATTGAGGTTCAACAAATAAAAAACAGAAGCAATATGGATAAACAAATGATAAAGCTTGGCTTATTGAATATCAGATCCCTTTCTACGAAAACACTTTTTGTAAATAATATGATCACTGATCATAATATAGATGTACTCTGTTTGACAGAAACCTGGCTAAAACCTGATGATTACATTATTTTAAATGAGTCCACCCCCCAAGATTACTGTTATAAACATGAGCCACGTCTAAAAGGCAAAGGTGGAGGTGTTGCTTCAATTTATAACAACGTTTTCAGGATTTCTCAGAGGGCAGGCTACAAGTATAACTCGTTTAAAGTAATGGTACTTCATATAACATTATCCAAAGAAACAAATGTTAATGATAAATCCCCTGTTATGTTTGTTCTGGCTACTGTATACAGGCCACCAGGGCACCATACAGACTTTATTAAAGAGTTTGGTGATTTTACATCTGAGTTAGTTCTGGCTGCAGATAAAGTTTTAATAGTTGGTGATTTTAATATCCATGTTGATAATGAAAACGATGCATTGGGATCAGCATTTATAGACATTCTGAACTCTATTGGTGTTAGACAACACGTTTCAGGACCTACTCATTGAATTGATGTTGATGGTGTTGAAATTATTCAGCCAAGTGATGATATCTCAGATCATTATTTAGTTCTTTGCAAAATTCATATAGCCAAAATTGTAAATTCTACTTCTTGTTACAAGTATGGAAGAACCATCACTTCTAACACAAAAGACTGCTTTTTAAGTTATTTTCCTGATGTATCCAAATTCCTTAGCATATCCAAAACCTCAGAACAACTTGATGATGTAACAGAAACTATGGACTCTCTCTTTTCTAGCACTTTAAATAAAGTTGCTCCTTTACGCTTAAGGAAGGTTAAGGAAAACAGTTTGACACCATGGTATAATGAGCATACTCGCACCCCAAAGAGAGCAGCCCGAAAAATGGAGCGCAGCTGGAGGAAAACAAAACTAGAGGTATTTCGTATTGCTTGGCGGGAAAGTAACATATCCTACAGAAAAGCATTAAAAACTGCTAGATCCGATTACTTTTCTTCTCTTTTAGAAGAAAACAAACATAACCCCAGGTATTTATTCAATACAGTGGCTAAATTAACGAAAAATAAAGCCTCAACAAGTGTTGACATTTCCCAACACCACAGCAGTAATGAGTTTATGAACTACTTTACTTCTAAAATCGATACTATTAGAGATAAAATTGCAACCATTCAGCCGTCAGCTACAGTATCACATCAGACAGTGCACTATAGACCCCCTGAGGAACAGTTCCACTCATTCTCTACCATAGGAGAGGAAGAATTGTATAAACTTGTTAAATCATCTAAACCAACAACATGTATGTTAGACCCTATACCATCTAAGCTCCTGAAAGAGGTGCTTCCAGAAGTCATAGATCCTCTTCTGACTATTATTAATTCCTCATTGTCATTAGGACATGTCCCCAAAACCTTCAAACTGGCTGTTATTAAGCCTCTCATCAAAAAACCACAACTTGACCCCAAAGAACTAGTTAATTATAGACCAATCTCGAATCTCCCTTTTCTGTCCAAGATACTAGAAAAGGTGGTATCCACACAATTATATTCTTTCTTAGAGAAAAATGGTATATGTGAGGATTTCCAGTCAGGATTTAGACCGTATCATAGTACTGAGACTGCTCTTCTTAGAGTTACAAATGATCTGCTCTTATCATCTGATCGTGGGTGTATCTCTCTATTAGTTTTATTGGATCTTAGTGCTGCGTTTGACACAATTGACCACAACATTCTTTTGCATAGACTTGAATACTTTGTTGGCATCAGTGGAAGTGCATTAGCATGGTTTAAATCGTACTTATATGACCGCCATCAGTTCGTAGCAGTGAATGAAGATGTATCCTATCGATCACAAGTGCAGTATGGAGTACCTCAAGGCTCAGTACTAGGGCCGCTACTCTTCACGCTTTATATGTTACCCTTGGGAGATATCATCAGGAAACATGGTGTTAGCTTTCACTGTTATGCTGATGATACTCAGCTCTATATTTCTTCGCAGCCCGGTGAAACACACCAATTTGAAAAACTAATGGATTGCATAGTCGATATAAAAAACTGGATGACGAGTAATTTCTTACTGCTAAATTCTGAAAAAACAGAGGTGTTAATTATAGGACCTAAAAACTCTGCTTGTAATAATCTAGAACACTGTCTAAGACTTGATGGTTGCTCTGTCAATTCTTCGTCATCAGTTAGGAACCTAGGTGTGCTACTTGATCGCAATCTTTCCTTAGAAAGCCACGTTTCTAGCATTTGTAAAACTGCATTTTTCCATCTCAAAAATATATCTAAATTACGGCCTATGCTCTCAATGTCAAATGCAGAAATGTTAATCCATGCATTTATGACCTCAAGGTTAGATTATTGTAATGCTTTATTGGGTGGTTGTTCTGCACGCTTAGTAAACAAACTACAGCTAGTCCAAAATGCAGCAGCAAGAGTTCTTACTAGAACCAGGAAGTATAGTATATAAGTATAGTAATAGGTATGACCATATTAGCCCGGTCCTGTCAACGCTGCACTGGCTCCCTATCAAGCATTGCATAGATTTTAAAATATTGCTTATTACTTATAAAGCCCTGAATGGTTTAGCACCTCAGTATTTGAATGAGCTCCTTTTACATTATAATCCTCTACGTCCGCTACGTTCTCAAAACTCAGGCAATTTGATAATACCTAGAATATCAAAATCAACTGCAGGCGGCAGATCCTTTTCCTATTTGGCGCCCAAACTCTGGAATAACCTACCTAACATTGTTCGGGAGGCAGACACACTCTTGCAGTTTAAATCTAGATTAAAGACCCATCTCTTTAACCTGGCATACACATAACATACTAATATGCTTTTATTATCCAAATCCGTTAAAGGATTTTTAGGCTGCATTAATTTGGTAAACCGGAACCGGAAACACTTACCATAACAACCTATGTACTTGCTACATCATTAGAAGAATGGCATCTATGCTAATATTTGTCTGTTTCTCTCTTGTTCCGAGGTCACCGTGGCTACCAGATCCAGTCTGTGTCCAGATCAGAGGTTCACTGCAGTCACCCGGATCCAGTACGTATCCAGACCAGATGCTGGATCAGCACCTAGAAAGGACCTCTACATCCCTGAAACACAGCGGAGACCAGGACAACTAGAGCCCCAGATACAGATCCCCTGTAAAGACCTTGTCTCATAGGAGCACCAGGACAAGACCACAGGAAACAGATGATTCTTCTGCACAATCTGACTTTGCTGCAGCCTGGAATTTAACTACTGGTTTCGTCTGGTCAGAGGAGAACTGGCCCCCCAACTGAGCCTGGTTTCTCCCAAGGTTTTTTTCTCCATTCTGTCACCGATGGAGTTTCGGTTCCTTGCCGCTGTCGCCTCTGGCTTGCTTAGTTGGGGACACTTCATCTACAGCGATATCGTTGACTTGATTGCAAATAAATGCACAGACACTATTTAACTGAACAGAGATGACATAACTGAATCCAATGATGAACTGCCTTTAACTATCATTTTTGCATTATTGACACTGTTTTCCTAAAGAATGTTGTTCAGTTGCTTTGACGCAATGTATTTTGTTTAAAGCGCTATATAAATAAAGGTGACATTGACATTGACATTGACATTTAATTGTGATGATTTTTGGCTCAGATTTAACAAAAGCCCACCAATTCTCAACAAGTTAGAATATGGTGACATGCCAAAAATCTAAATAACACAAAACACCTGCAAATGTTTTCTGAGCCTTCAAAATGGTCTCTCAGTTTGGTTCACTGGGCTACACAATGATGGGGAAGACTGCTGATTTGACAGTTGCCCAGAAGAAAATCATTGACACCCTTCCCAAGGAGGGTAAGCCACAAACATTACCGTATTTTCCGCACTATAAGGCGCACTAAAAAGCCTTTAATTTTCTAAAAAAAGGACAGTGCGCCTTATAATCCGGAGTGCCTTATATATGGCAAAATGTTGACATTCCCTTTAGCACAGCTCCATCTAGTGGATGCATAACGCAAGCCCAGTCAAACGTTTGACTGCAGTATCTTCTATTCTACGCGCCTTATAATCCGGTGCGCCCTATATATGAAAACAGTTCTAAAATAGGTCATTCATTGAAGGTGCGCCTTATATTCGGGTGTGCCTTATAGTGCAGAAAATACGGTATTTGCCAAAGAAGCTGCCTGTTCACAGAGTGCTGTATCCAAGCATGTTAACAGAGAGTTGAGTGGAAGGAAAAAGTTTGGAAGAAAAACATGCACAACCAACCGAGAGAACATTCCTTGTGAACATCTCTTTCTTATGAGGATTGTCAAGCAAAATCAATTCAAGAATTTGGGTGAACTTCACAAGGAATGGACTGAGGCTGGGGTCAAGGCATACAGACGTGTCAAGGAATTTGGCTTCAGTTATCATATTCCTCTTGTTAAGCCACTCCTGAACCACAGACAACGTCAGAGGTGTCTTACCTGGGCTAACGAGAAGAAGAACTGGACTGTTGCCCAGTGGTCCAAAGTCCTCTTTTCAGATGAGAGCAAGTTTGTATTTCATTTGGAAACCAAGGTCCTAGAGTTTGGAGGAAGGGTGGAGAAGCTCATAGCCCAAGTTGGTTGAAGTCCAGTGTAAAGTTTCCACAGTCTGTGATTATTTGAGGTGCAATGTCATCTGCTAGTGTTGGTCCATTGTGTTTTTTTAAAAACCAAAGTCACTGCCCCCATTTACCAAGAAATTTTGTAGCACTTTATGCTTCCTACTGCTGACCAGCTTTCTGAAGATGCTGGTTTCATTTTCCAGCAGGATTTGGCACCTGCCCATACTGAAAATGCAGATGAACTGAAGGCCGCTGTCAGAGAAACCTGGGCTTCCAGATCAACTCAGCAGTGCCACAAACTGACCACCTCCATGCCACGCCACATTAAAGCAGTAATTAAAGGTAACAAAAGTAGCCCCTACCAAGTATTGAGTACATGTACAGTAAATTAATATACTTTCCAGAAGGCCAACAATTCACTAAAAATGTTTAGTTGAATTACTGAAATAGATTAACTTTTCCACAACATTCTAATTTATTGAGATGCACCTGTATATCTCAACTAGACCTGATTAAACTTCTATATTATCTAAGCTAACAGAGTGTATTTAAAATATAAAGACAGATGTACTGTTACCTCATCTACAGTCAAAAACCTGGGTGTTATATTAGACAGCAACTTGTCTTTTAAAAACCATATTTCCCATGTTGCAAAAACAGCATTCTTCCATCTTAGAAACATTGCCAAGCTACGAAACGTGTTAACTGTGTCTGATGCAGAAAAGATAATAAACAATAAACAACATGTATGCATATGTAACATTTACAAGTGATGAATAGTTTACACTACATTAGAGGATGCAGAAAGTGTTATAAATGATTTGTATACATAAACAAATAATGTGTAACATGTAAAAAAGAACTACAAATGATATGTAACACATTTACAAGCGATGAATAGTTTACACATTTCATGTGTTGTTGTTTTTTTTTTTTCGCAAGAGAACTTGCGAAGACTTGATTTACTACGTATCTTTAACGGTTTGGTCTGCTTTGCATATAAGAATAGGCCTATGTCATGCAATAATGGTTTTGTAATATATTCTATTCAATAACTTTGTTAACTGTTTTTATTTATAACATCTGCTGCTTTGCGTCTGTAAAAATGAATCGAGACATCAGCCTTAAACTTTGTTATGTGTCAGAACATTAATGGCACATTTGAACAGCATTAGTAAACAGTAAATATAAATCAATGACAAATCACATGCATGTTTTTTTTCAGACCAGAGACATCTAGTAATAATTAATTTTATTATGATATGAAACATCACATTTTTCTTTCAATAATGTCTTTTAAAATTTAGCAAAAATTTTGTGATACTAAACATTTTATTATTTCCCTTTCGAAAGGGAACTCCACACTGCATCCTCTAGAGGGCAATATGGCAACGCTGTCAGCGTGACCGTGTCTGAAGCATGAAATAAATAACGACAATGAACTTGACATTGGCAGGCGGAAACCTATGATGTAAGCAAATGAGTGACTCCGGATATAAAAGGGCACTTGTAGAACACACCCTTTTTTTGTCTGAGGAGACCTTGTGTAAGAAGCACATATGTGTTTGACTCACGAGAGGGAAGGATGCGCTTACTGTTGCATCCACGGAACTACTAGAGCAGAGGTCTGTACTCAAGCTTTTTTGCCAGCGTCTGCATGATCGTGTTCTCCTCTCGGGTGGAGTTGAACAAGTTTAATGTGATACATTCGTGGCGATTTCTGTTCTTGCCTGATTCTTGAGGGAATTAAGTGTTTGAACAGGGTGTGTACGGCTCTCGGATGTGAGATGTGAGATGTGATTGCATTGAGAATGCCTGATTCTCTTTGAGAATTTAGCTCCTTTCACCCGCGTTTCGGGTCTCATGGCTGCCGAGGCAGTTAATCAGGCCGATCACGGGGATTGTAGGTGGGGCATGGAAGGAATCTGTAGAGGAATGCTTTTTCTTCCAGAATTCCTTTTTGTCCAATTTTTACAGAATAGGAACTGTGTATAATGTGGTTATATACATTATTGGTGAAGGAGGCTCCTAACTTGGTTAAAAAAAATTAAAAAATATATATATATTTTTTGAGTTGTTAGGCTCTTGTTTGATCCTCCTCATCCTCTCAACTGTTCTTGAACCTGGTAGCTCCTCTCCCTTGAGGGTTACTGTGCTGAGATCACAGTTCCTAGTGTTCTCTCAACAGAGCTCTGTGGCTGCTAGGTTGTTAGGCCCTTGTGTACCTCCTTGAGGAGTCGCTCTTCAGGCGAGTTTGAGGACTCCCCTCATCTGAGGGCCTTTGTGTTATACTAATATTTATCCATTATTTGCCGCCAATTCTATCTCCCCAGGGAGTTTTCATCGATCATCGTTACTGCTGTTTACATCCCACCACACGCAGACACCGGTTTGGCTTTGCCTGAGCTTCACGATGCGCTAAATGGCAACACACCAAACATCCTGACGCTGCTAGTATCATCGCTGGGGACTTTAACAAAGCCAACCTCAGGGAGGTTATGCCTAATTTTTATCAAGATGTATCCTGTCCAACCAGAGGACCAAATACACTGGATCATTGGTACACTCAGTTTAAGAATGCCTACAAAGCTCGCTCACTACCGGTTTTCAGCAAATCGGACCATGCCGCCATTTTCCTCACACCGGAATATAAACAAAGGCTTGTTCAAGATCCCCCGGTGCAGAGGGTGGTGACGCGATGGTCCGCCCAATCAGAAGCCATGCTACTGTCGGGTCTCGGGGCTAATTACCTGTCTTTTTGGTGTGGGTGTGTGTGTGTGTTGGGATGGTTTGACCGCTCACCACGTCTGCCTGTTTGTGTTTTCCCCGCCTCCCTTATTCCCCGTTGTTAACCGTAATTGCTCGCCACCTGTTCTCTATGTCCTTCTAATTTTTTCCCCTTTATTATTCCCTGTGTTTCTCTGTCTATTGTCTGACTGTTGTTATTCGTTCCAATAGCTCCGATCATCTAGCAGCTCTTTGTACTCACCCTGTCGTGTCTTGTCCTCAGGCTCCAGTGTCTTTGGCTTATATCTCTGCTCTAGTTCTTACAAGCCCAGAGCTCCTAGTAGCTTCAGCTGTTCGTCCTGTCACTGCGAGTGAAGCCTGTGAAACGTGACTCATCTGCTGTTCATCCTGTCACTGCGAGTGAAACCTGTGAAACGTGACTCATCTGCTGTTCATCCTGTCACTGCGAGTGAAACCTGTGAAACGTGACTCATCTGCTGTTCATCCTGTCACTGCGAGTGAAACCTGTGAAACGTGACTCATCTGCTGTTCATCCTGTCACTGCGAGTGAAACCTGTGGAACGTGACTCTTTCTTCTCTGTCTCCGCTTTGTGAATAAAGCCTTGAGTTTACCCGCACCTGAATCCAGCCTGCTTTCTCCTGACAGCTACAGGTGGCTCTTGATGATGTAGACTGGGACATGTTTTGGGCAAGTTCATCTGACATCAGCGAGTTCACGGATGTAGCATTAAGCTTTGTAAACAAGCTAGCCGAACAAGCTACGGATACAATAACTATAAGGACCTTCTCAAATCAGAAACTGTGGGTGGGCAGAACAATCCATGCAGCAGTAAACAAATGCACTGCTGCTTACAACGCCGGTCTTCTGTCAGGAAACATGAGCGAGAACAAAGCATTGTGCTATGCTCTCTGACGCGCAGTAAGAGCCGCCAAACACAGATAAAGTTAAATGACTCCCGACGCATGTGGCAAGGACTACGGACCATCTGTGACTTTGGAAATAAATCCTCTGCAGAGGTGAGAGCAGATCTGTCGCTGGCTGACGAGCTAAACACTTTCTACGGCCGATTTGAAAGCAATCTAAGCAGCGAGAGTCTGCTGATCAGCGCGTCAGGAAGCAGCAGTCAGAGCAGCGATCATCATGTGATCACCGTGTCGGAGGACAAGGTTCGGAGGGCACTAAAGTGAGTGAATGTAAGGAAAGCAGCCGGACCTGATGGGATTTCTGGCCGTGTTCTGAGGACCTGTGCTGATCAGCTCGCTGGTTTGTTTACATCCATTTTTAATGAGTCTCTTGCTACATCGGTGGTTCCCACCTCATTCAAAAAATATGTCATAATTCCTGTGCCTAAGAACAATAAGCCCTCTTTTTTGAATGACTATCATCCAGTTGCCCTCACATCAATAGTCATGAATAGTCATGCGGCGCCCGGGGAGCAATTGGGGGTTCGATGCCTTGCTCAAGGGCACCTAAGTCATGGTATTGAAGGTGGAGAGAGCACTGTACATGCAGTCCCCCCACCTACAATTCCTGCCGGCCCAAGACTCGAACTCACAACCTCCCAAGTAGACCAGTACACCTCCAACTCCATCACCCTGAATGTAAGAGCCCCACAGGACTGTGTCTTGAGTCCCCTGCTCTACTCTCTCTACACACGACTGCGTGTCTTCCCACAGCTCCACATATATAATCAAATTTGCTGATGATACTGTGGTTCTGGACCTCATTCACAACAATAATGAGACCGCATACTTGGATGAGGTAGAGAAATTAACATCATGGTACCAGGACAACTGTCTCTCTCTGAATGTGAGCAAAACTAAAGAACTGATTGTGGACATCAGGAAGAGACAGCAGCAGACCTATAATCTTATGTACAGCGGGACCCCTGTGGAGAGGGTGAGCTGCTTCAAGTACCTTGGTGTAAACATCTCAGAGGACCTGACTTGGACTACACACATTCAAACACAGGTTAATAAATGAATTCCCCAGCAATTTACTAATAAAATAATTGAATAGAATCATCAGTATTGTTCTTGTGTCAGAGACTCCACCCATATTTAAATTAGATACCTGGGAAACAGAGAGTGTGGATTTATGAGTGTGGGCAGTTCACGCAAGTGTGCAGGTCATACAATCTGTTAAATAAATGCAACCTGTTGAACAATTATGTGGTTTCCTTCAATGGTGTCGCAATCGTATGTTATACACATAACCAAGTTCGCCCTGTTTTGGAAGTAATAATGTCCAAGTTCAAGCCACCAGAGGACTTTGATTTTGCGCAGCCTGCTACTTGGCCTGCATAGATCCAGCTGTTCTCCCCATTCTACATCGTGATAAAGCTGTGTGCGCTTGTATGGGTTAAATGCAGAGCACAATTTTAGAGTATGGGAACTCACACGTCATTTCACATTAAAAATGTGCAGTGTTGTGACTTCAGTAACAGGGTTGGTCACCATTACCATAGAGAATCTCGTCGAACTTCCTCATAACAGGTTGTTCCCCGTTGATGATGATTCTTCATTTTAAAACAATGGGAACCCATTTTATATTTAGGAAAAAACTTTAGCATTTGATTGTTATCTGTTAAAAAATTGAAAGAACTGTTTTCCACCTTCTTTTCCAAGAAAGTGTTTTCTGAGCCACTGGTTGACGTGAGGATAACGATTGGTTCTGACCGAACCGCTGTCAATGAACAATGACACTCAGTATCAATGAAAGGGCAGAGGAGCAGAATTAACAGACTTTCCTCAAGAGATGCCATTTTTACAGCTAAAGGTCAAAAAGCTCCAGAAATAAATCCCTGCAGCACAAATAAAAGGGCAACAAGTTTGTACTATTTTAAGATTTATGCCAGTTCCCTGTGGAGGCTTCTCTCTACTAGCACTGCATTACTCTGATGGACTCTTAAAGCTTTACATTCTAACATGCTGATTTTTTTTTTCAAAAATGTGTTTAATTGTGGATCACTGAAGGGTCTTTGCACTATTTGATGTTTCTTCAGCACTCATTTCCATGGGTATTACAGTGTAATGTGTACACTTAGTAGTGGCACATTAAACTGCAAATGGTGCATAAGTTCATGACCAGAAAGATTCAAACACTTACCTGTATGTGATGGATAGGACTTGACTGCATTTATTCATGATTCTAAACACTAAACTTTGGGGATGATCATGAAAAAAAAATTCACAAAAACAGCAACACTTTTATGTAAGAAATGAGAGTAGGAATCTTACCTTGCCAACATACAGAGGATCAGTCCCTGTGTATTCCTCAAGCACAAAGAACTGATTCCAAACCCAGTTTCGTTTCTGTCTTTGCAGGGTATCCCATGAATATTTGGGGTCACTGTGGGGTCGGTCAGGGGTCCTGTCAGCAGATTTCAGTCCCCAGCAGCTCATGTTCTCTCGCAGGAAATGAGCAGTGAGAAACCAGACAGTGCTGCATATGAGAAAACTCATCTGGGCCATGTAACGAATTACCACGGCGGATTTGAGAAACAAAACAAAACCCCAAATGTTCTGAAATATCACAGAAATGCAGAGAAAGAAATGTCAAACCCTTGTAGTTTGTGGTTTTTCCAAAGTTTCTGATGCTCAGAAATCCTTGAGCTGTGATTATAATGAGGCCATTCAGAAAGACGATTTCCTCATGGTTCTTCTTCATGAGGAGTTACAGACACCTGTCAGAGAAAGACAGAGATAAAACAACGTTGAGAGAATCTGCCATCAACTTTTTTAAAGAAAATTTGTGTTTGGAAAAGGAAATCACCACTGCAAAGCTTTGATGTTGTGAGTGAACAGCAGGGTGTTGCTAAAAATGTTTTTATGTTCCTATAGGACTCTTAGGTGTGATACTAGTAATAGCTCACGTCTGAAGCACAGGTTGAGATCAGGAGTTTCAAACACACACCTTTGCCATGCTGTTTGTGAACATTCACAGGAACTATAGATTCTGGAAAATGTCAGTAATGACGAAATTGTGACTAGAAATTTGTCGGTATTCAGTAATGTGATATATCACGAATATCAACATGCATTATATTGTTATCGTGAATAATTAATTATTACAAATTAGTCAGTTTTTTAATGCATTTTAATAATACATTTCCCATCAAATGGTCACATTGCACATGACCACTGCTCACTCTCATGTAAAGAAGCTCGAATGAGATATGCACTGAATAAAAGCACACATTCACTCTCTGACAGCAGGTGGCGCTGAACAGCAGAAATGCAGCCAGAAACAAAGCAGCTGTGCAGGACTACTTCCTAAAACTGATTCAAATGATTTAAACAAATTTATATAATCACAAATCAGATTTGTGTATATGCTATGGTGCTATGGTATCACAGCGAAAAATACTTAAATATTTAGAATATAGGCTATTTATTTTCCAACCTCTTCACATTTAATCTGGGCTATAACATGCCCTAGATATTGTTTGAAAATGTTTTGATTCTTTATTGTTCAGTCTAGGGATGTAAACGATTAATCGATTTTTGGTTAATTGTCGATAGGAGATGCAATCAATTAAGGCTGGCAATGGTCGGTTAACCGATTTAATGTTGGGCTGCATTTGGCTCGTGTTAAAAACAGGTGTGAGCGGCTGTGAGTGACAGTGACGGTATATTAATGCATCATCATTAATTCACATGTACTAATTAAGCTTTCAATGTGATTTAAACTTTAAAAGTACATTAAAATAGAAACAACACAAAAGTTGTTCAACATGAAAAACAATAGAAATGTAGTAACTAAGTCATTTCATCAGATTACTGCGCTTTGCAGGGCTGCAGGACACACAACAGACTATTCATTCCTACAATTTGTTAATTCGTTCCTACGATTAATTTGTGGCAATTGTCCATGTTTCATTAATTTTGTTCCCTAAATAACCCATGATTTAACTGAAATAAGGAAATAAATAGAACAAATTCTTAATGCATGGAATCTCATATGAAGAGGACCGTCTTTTCCGTCTATGTGCGAATGTGTAAGTAGTTTACATTATAAATAATAGTTTAACATTCAAATACATTGCGAATATGGAAACATCTGGATTTGTACCGAATGAGACATTAGCAGTAATCTCCAATCGAATCAAACCCATGCTTGCTTGTCCTCGTCTGCACGCACACACTGTCATGATCTAATGCACTAGATGCTGGATTTTTAAAAACAAATAGGCCTACAAGAATGCAAAAATTCAAAATCTGATATTTTCTAGAACACAATCCAGCAGGATTAGATTAATGTGAGCAACAGTGTTTTGCTGCAGCAGCGCCGATGGATGCGATTCGCTTAATGCATAGCGCAGTCACACGCGTGCCACAGTTACATTTGGGGATCATTTTATTTTAAATGCTATAATGTCAGTTGAAAACATTGCAATTGTGTTTTAAAATACAACAAAGAGCACCACAAAACCATTTAAGGAGGCTTGTTTAGCAGTCTTCGTGCCAGAAAACAGTCAACAAAGTAAATGATCTCAAACGTATGGCGCACTCTCTTGATTTTATCGAATGATCATAATCACATCATTTTATAATCCTGCTACTGGCATTTTATTCAGACTAAAACCCCATTAATTCAAGTGAGAAAGTATTTTGTGTGTGTGTGTGGTTTTTGCACATCCTGTCATGCCACTGACTGCTGCCTGCAATAGATGCATTTTGCAGCATTATGGTTAACTATTAATGGATTATTTGATCGTTAATTTAAACGACAATCGATCATGGAATTAATCGATATTTTACATCCCTAGTTCAGTCACATGTCACAAAAGTATTAGCAATTAATCGCTGCATGGAAATTGCTGCTGTCACATGCCTACTTGTGACCAGGGGGGGATGTTTTGAAACATTTTAATTCATAAAAATAAATCATGAGAACATGAACTAGATGATGTCATGCGCTAATTAGCATATTTATGACGTAAGTGCATTGTATTGTATTGCCTCCCTATGCTCACATAATACAATTTAATTTAGCCATTTAATTTAATTCTCAATAAAACTGTTTTTATTACTATATTTTAATGTTTCTGTTGTCAGACAATGGAATGAATATTATAATGACGCGTTCATTTTTTTACTGAAATTGCTGCTCCTCTCTGCGCTCGCTAAACACTTAATAAATTTATTAAAAATAATTAAGCAGAGGCAGGGATATATTGACCAGAAAGGGGGAAATCCCACGCATCCCCCCGGCAAATAGCACCCTGCTTGTGACTTGTCTGACAGTTATCTAACAATGCTTTTGGGAAACACACTCCATGGCAGTCATTTTTGTTAGTTATCTTGGCATATACTAATGCAAGCTATTAGTTAACTCAGGAGAAAAAAAACTTAGCTAATTTGATCTTTATAATTTTAGTGGTTTTACTTAATTCATGTTTTAGGTTTAGTGTGAGTAGCCCAGCTGTGTGTACACAAGTAGCTTTGTGGTACTCTTTCTGCTTATGTATTACTACATTAATTATGTAAAGGAAAAACCTATGAAATTAATTTCTAAGTATGATTTATATGAAAATATCAAAGTCAGGTATCAATGTAATCTGAAAATTAAACTTTCACAAACAGAATAAAGTTTCATCCACTCCATGTCTCAGTAAGTCAAGGAATCCTTCAAACAAAAACAAGCAGAACGGACTGAAGGTCATTTTCAGTTTTCCACATCAAAGTCTGTCTCAAAAATCCCTGCAAGGAAAGGCTGGAAGGCATTTGCCCTGGTCTGTTCCTGCCATGTCCCAGCTCTTCTCTGTGGGTGGGTGCCAGTTATAGAGATAATTGCTTCAAGACACTGATTTTCTGCTCGTTCCACTCACAGTGTCTCTCGTTCCCTCCGCCTCAGGCTAAACGAACAGCACTCGTCTATTGGCTCCTATGAAACGCTGCTGTCTCATTAAGTCTTGTGCTTTTCATCCTCCTTAACAGAGTGATTAATGCAGTGTGATAATTAACACACATAGTCTAAAGACCCTTTCACACTGCGATTCCGGCAAATACACGGGTAAAGTGTTCTGGCAATTGTTCCCCTGATAGCACTGCACGTACATTTCTGAGACGTCTATTTGACATCTGCATTTACATCTGCAAGACGTATTTTTTAGAGTGTTTGCTCATCTGCAACACGTCTATAGGATGTTTCCTTTTAGATGTCTATTAGATGTCTATAAGATGTTTATGATTTGGAATGTATGCAAAACTGACATCTGAAAGACGTCTGTCAGACGTTTGTAGACAGCAGATGCTTTCCAGATACTCCCAAGTAGTACAGACATCTTGCAGACGTACGAGTGCTATCTGGGGATCCCTGCTCGCTAGATTTTGCACTTTCATACTGCCAGTGATTACCCGGGATATGTGCGTGCTTTCACACACAACCCGTAAAGGTCCCGTAATGACACGTGACATTAGGACGTGACGTGTAATGTATGAGTCGAAAACGTTAGGCACGTAACGTTATACTTTCACTGAAGCTAGCGAACGACCTCGGCGTCAGCGCGGAAAGTGAGGAACTAACTGATCTCTGCTTCATTACAGTTTGCACATATTTTTTGTCGCGAACGTTGATCTTCCTTCAAAAGAGCCGGTAAAAGAGTCGCGCAATAACGTGCGTCATCACTACGACAAGGCATTAGATCTGGCTTTTGTTCACACAGCGCTCGTCCCGGGATTGAACCGGCAATGTTACTTTCCTGTCTAACTTGGTACTTTTGACCAGAATAAGCTACAAAAGGGCTTTTCCCACTTGAAATAGTTAACCCTGGGTCATTTCAAACCCCAGGTAAACAGAATCTGGGCTGTCTTTCTTCATGTTTCACACTGGGTTAAAAGTTAATCACGGGTTTTCATAAACTGCTGTTTCACACTGCATATTCCTAAATGCAGGTTTAAAGTCATTATTTGTGTATTTGCTGTGTCATTCTCACTAAGTGGAGGAACGCGTTGACATATGGCTCTAGCATTGCACATCCACATATAATATATATTGCCGACTGTACAATCAAGCTCTGCAAAATGGATGTTTCAGACAGTTGAAAAGACTGTTCTCCAGAGCAGGGTTTCAAATCCCCCAGTAAAAATGGTGCTGAGCCTGCTTCTAAATTACAGTACATGTTTGAAACATTCAATGACAATACCCTGTGGTTAAGCGCAGTGTGAAAAGCCCTAAAGTGGACTTTATTATGACAGTCAGAAGTCTGGCATTGTGAGAACCGATAACCTGTGCATGTGCTAATTTGTCTGTCATTCTGCATCACTGCATAATAAAGCAATGTTAGAGGAGCTTGTTGTGAATGAATGTCTTCAGCTTCATGTGTTTGTGGCTCAGAATGTCTAAATAAACTCTATACCTTTGAATCTTACACAGTTTTTAATGTGAACAAATCTTTGATAGACTCAGGATACATCACATCAGGAGATGTATATAGGTCTGAGACTGCATTTAGTGGCTTATCCAAAGATGAAGTGACCATCAAAACTTCAACTTTCTTTTCAACATTTTGACGATCCTAGATATTTCTCAAAATGTATGTATTTACTCTATAATGTCTTGTTACTCTTTTTATTATTATCATTATTATTTTTTGTCACAAAGTTTAATCCAAATTAATGTTAAATCAGATTCAAAATGTTTAATAAACAATGGAAATAAACAATGTAAAAAAGGTTACAATAAAGCAGTTAAATGTTTTTTAGGAATAAATATTTAGTCTATGAATGTGGAGGTAAAAGTGCCACCACTCCGATTTGATTTTAAATATGTTTTCTATAGGCCCCTGGTTTACATAATATATTTAAAAGTAAGCTCAATAAAATTTATGGTAATCTAAAAATGTGCTTTATGTAGTAACATCTAAATTAATTATTTTTATTTAACAAAACAAAAATGTCATTTAACATTATTAACTAATAAGGTTACACCTGCCCCCCCACCCAAATAAAAATAAATAAATACAAATTTATGGATGAAAACAAGAAGAAATAGCTCTTTAACATAACAATTGCATGTTTCCTCATATTACAGTGTGAGGTAAACGCTTAACGTAAAACTTTTCGCTTTGCGTTCATATACTCTTCTGCAGAGTAAAATATCCACTTTGATAATGGAGCAGTTGTCTTAGAATTAAGACGAGTTTATGACGTGTGCAATGTGAGAGAAAATTCATTTTCCCTAGTTGTTGTTTAAGAACATTAAGCCCCATTAAGATTTTTTTTGTGCTTTTCCTCTCCACTGCATTACACTAATATCCTTTGCAGTGTCTCGAACATGACACGGCATTCTAAAAACTGAAGTAAAAAGAATAAAGGTGAATTTTTTAAAAGAAGAGACCTTGCGCGTGTGTGTGTGTGTGTTTTTATTTTTCCAAATTCCACTGTTACGTCTTGCCAAACACACAACGGGGGCTGCAGAGGTGTCCTGTGTGCTTGAAAAACATAAACACAAGCATTCACTATACACATACACTCAGGAATTTTTGGAGTGCATTGAAAGCAATGTAGAACAGATCTGAAAAAAACAGTGTCAAAAAGGAAAGAGAAAGACACAGATTTATTTGTATATTTATCATATGATGTGAAAAGGTGAGGTATGAAAGACAGACAGTTTGATGGACAGTGTGAGGGTCAGCATCATCACAGTGAGATGGACAATATGATGGACAGTGTGGTGGGTCAGCATCATCACAGTGAGACTGACAGTGTGAAAGACAGTGTGATGGACAGTGTGACGGCAGTGAGAGGACAGTGTGATGGACAGTGTGATGATCAGCATTATCACAGTGAGAAGGACATTGATATGGACAGTGTGATGGACAGTGAGAGGACAGTTTAATGGTCAGTGTGATGGACAGTGTGATGGTCAGCATCATCACAGTGAGATGGACAGTGTGACAACAGTGAGAGGACAGTGTGATGGACAGTGTGAAAGACAGTGTGATGGACAGTGTTACGGCAGTGATAGGACAGTGTGATGGGCAGCTGTTGGACAGTGTGAAGGACAATTTCATGGTCCACTTCATGTGTAACTATGACATACTAATATGCTTTTATTATCCAAATCCGTTAAAGGATTTTTAGGCTGCATTAATTAGGTAAACCGGAACCGGAAACACTTCCCATAACAACCTATGTACTTGCTACATCATTAGAAGAATGGCATCTACGCTAATATTTGTCTGTTTCTCTCTTGTTCCGAGGTCACCGTGGCCACCAGATCCAGTCTGTGTCCAGATCAGAGGGTCACTGCAGTCACCCGGATCCAGTACGTATCCAGACCAGATGGTGGATCAGCACCTAGAAAGGACCTCTACATCCCTGAAAGACAGCGGAGACCAGGACAACTAGAGCCCCAGATACAGATCCCCTGTAAAGACCTTGTCTCAGAGGAGCACCAGGACAAGACCACAGGAAACAGATGATTCTTCTGCACAATCTGACTTTGCTGCAGCCTTGAATTGAACTACTGGTTTCGTCTGGTCAGAGGAGAACTGGCCCCCCAACTGAGCCTGGTTTCTCCCAAGGTTTTTTTTCTCCATTCTGTCACCGATGGAGTTTCGGTTCCTTGCCGCTGTCGCCTCTGGCTTGCTTAGTTGGGGACACTTCATCTACAGCGATATCGTTGACTTGATTGCAAATAAATGCACAGACACTATTTAACTGAACAGAGATGACATAACTGAATCCAATGATGAACTGCCTTTAACTCTCATTTTTGCATTATTGACACTGTTTTCCTAATGAATGTTGTTCAGTTGCTTTGACGCAATGTATTTTGTTTAAAGCGCTATATAAATAAAGGTGACATTGACATTGACATTGACATGTAACAGAAACTATGGACGCTCTCTTTTCTAGCATTTTAAATACAGTTGCTCCTTTCCGCTTAAGGAATGTTAAGGAAAACAGTCTGACACTGTGGTATAATGAGCACACTCACACACTAAAGAGAGCAGCCCGGAAAATGGAGCGCCCCTGGAGGAAAACAAAACTAGAGGTATTTCGTATTGCTTGGCGGGAAAGTAACCTATCCTACAGAAAAGCATTAAAAACTGCTAGATCTGATTATTTTTCATCTCAGAAGAAAACAACCATAACCCCAGGTATTTATTCAATACAGTGGCTAAATTAATGAAAAATAAAGCATCAACAAGTGTTGACATATCCCAACATCACAGCAGTAATTATTTTATGAACTACTTCCTACTACTACTACCTCTAAAATCATTACTATTAGAGATACAACTGTAACCATGCAGCCGTCAGCTACAGTATCACATCAGACAGTGCACTATAGACCCCCTGAGGAACAGTTCCACTCATTCTCTACTATAGGAGAGGAAGAATTGTATAAACTTATTAAATCATCTAAACCAACAAAAAATATATGTTAGATACTATTCCATCTAAGCTCCTAAAAGAGGTGCTTCCAAAAGTCATAGATCCTCTTCTGACTATTATCAATTCCTCATTGTAATTAGGATATGTTAACCAAAGCCTTCAAACTGGCCGTTATTAAGCCTCTCATCAAAAAACCACAACTTGTCCCCAAAGAACTAGTTAATTATAGACTGATCTTGAATCTCCCTTTTCTGTTCAAGATACTAGAAAAGGTAGTATCCTCACAATTATATTCCTTCTTAGAGAAAAAATTTATCTGTGAGGATTTCAAGTCAGGATTTAGACCGTATCATAGTACTGAGACTGCTCTCCTTAGAGTTACAAATGACCTGCTCTTATCATCTGATCGTGGTTGTATCTCTCTATTAGTGCTATTGGATCTTAGTGCTGTGTTCGACATTATTGACCACAACATTCTTTTGAATAGACTAGAACACTTTGTTGCCATTAATGGAAGTGCATTAGCATGGTTTAAATCGTACTTATATGACCGCCATCAATTCGTAACAATGAATGTAGAGGTATCATATCGGTCACAAGTGCAGTATGGAGTACCTCAAGGCTCAGTACTAGGGCCATTACTGTTCACGATTTACATTTTACCCTTGGGAGATATCATCAGGAAACATTGTGTTAGCTTTCACTGTTATGCTGATGTATAAACATACCAATTTGAAAAACTAATGTAATGCATAGTCGATATAAAAAACTGGATAATGAGTAATTTCTTACTGCTAAATTTTGGAAAAAAAAACAGAGGCGTTAATTATAGGACCTAATGGCTGCTCTGTCAATTCTTCGTCATCAATTAGGAACCTAGGTATGCTACTTTGATAGCAATCTTTCTTTAGAAAGCCGCGTTTCTAGCATTTGTATAACTACATTTTCACATCTCAAAAATATATCTAAATCATGGCCTATGCTCTAAATGTCAAATGCATAAATGTTAATCCATGCATTTATGACCTCAAGGTTAGATTATTGTAATGCTTTATTGGGTGGTTGTTCTGCACTCTTAATAAACAAAATGCAGCAGCTAGAGTTCTTACTAGAACCAGGAAGTATGACCATATTAGCCCGGTCCTGTCAACACTACACTGGCTCCCTGTCAAACATTGTATAGATTTTAAAATATTGATTATTACTTATAAAGCCCTGAATGGTTTTGCACCTCAGTATTTGAACGAGCTCTTGTTACATTATAATCCTCCACATCCACTGTGTTCTCAAAACTCAGGCAATTTGATAATCCCTAGCAGTCGTGGACAGTAACGGAAAATTGTCAAAATTGTCAGTTGTTTGGGAACTAAATCCGCTGTAAAGAGTGATCTATTTAAGCCCACTGAAAGGTTCGAGTGCAGACGATGCAGACACATCAATCAGCGTCTCTGTGTTTTAGGTATAAAAAAAAAAAAAAAAAAACAACAACAACATTAAACTAACACAGATAAAATAACTCATGCATGTTCAAATTCCCCGCTGCCGTAATATTAACAGTTTTATTAAAATGCTACCATGTCCTATGTGACGTCTGTTTTTATATTGTTTATCAACAGTAATGTTATATTGTTTTGATTAACTAGACGAGTAGACAGACATGAATGTTTATTCATAACCATACTGAAAATAAGTAAATATTGTTAGCTGATGCTAACTGTCTAGCTAACAAGCTTGCTGGTGCTAACTTGAGGTAATTTTTATAAATAATGTCCAAATATTTTTTATCAACCACCTATATATATATATATATAGATTACATCTGGGGAGAAAAGAAAGGATGTGATGTTCAGAACATGGTAACTACAGTAATTATCGAAGTGGGAGAAGATGCACCCCGTTTGGCCAGGGGCGTTTTTACACCACAGACAAGGTTTGAGAAGGAAAAAATCATTATGAAAATATAATTTTATTTTCCTTAAAAAGTTCTTCCTAACTTCAGGCCTTATTATCATGTCTGTAATGTTCTGTAAAACAACAAACTTTAAAATACTTTTTTCTTACTGGTGACAATCAGATGGCCAATTCTGCTTTCTCTCAGGTAGATCACAGTGTAAGCTTCACAGTGAACATTACTCTCGTCAACGTAGTCCACATCAACAACAAAAATATATCTTGACTCTATATAGTGGTTATTTTGGAAAAAAATCAAGTTCAAGTCTGCTTTATTGTCAATTCTTCCAAATGTACAGTACATACATACAGAGAATCGAAATTGCGTTACTCTCAGACTCCGGTGCACACAGATAACATTAACAGTAGAGCCTAAAAATTTAGATCAAATATAAAATGTAGATACAACTATACAATAAGAGAATGTAAAAAAAGACATATAATAAAATTAAAAATAAAGTTAAATAAAGCAGCGCAAGGCAAAAGGCAGATAGAGTGCAAATCAATGAAGTAAACAACAGTGCAGATAAATGTTTTTTAGTGCAAAAACAAAAGCTATCTAAGTCTGATTAAAGTGACAAAGGGCTCAAGAGCAGTTATTTTATTTAACTGATGAGGTAGTGGAATGATGTCAGTTCCATGGAGAATGAGGTAAGGAACCAGGCTTCCTGACAGCCTGGTGGATGAAGCTGTCCTTCAGTCTGCTGGTCCTGGCCTAGAGACTCCACAGTCTCCTCCATGATGGCAGCAGACTGAAGAAGCTGTGTGATGGGTGTGTGGGATCACCTGCGATGCAGAGGGCTTTTCGAGTGTGACGTGTTCCGTAAATGTGCTGGAGGGAGGGGAGAGCGACACCAATTTTCTTCTCAGCTGCTCTCACTGTGTGTTGCAGAGCCTTTCGGCAGGACGCGTTGTAGGCGCCATACCACACAGTGATGCAGCTCGACAAGATGCTCTCGAGGGTGCCTCTGTAGAAGGTGTACATGATAGGGGCCGGGGCTCTGGCTCTCCTCAGTTTGCGGATGAAGTAGAGACGCTGTTGTGATTTCTTGGCCAGTGCTGCTGTGTTTTCAGTCCAGGAGAGGTCCTCTGTGATGTGCACACCCAGGAACTTGGTGCTGCTCACTCTCTCCACAGTCGCACTGTTGATGGTCATGGAACGTGCTGAGTGTGCGCTCTCCTGAAGTCAACAACAATCTCCTTCGTCTTCTCCACGTTCAGAGAGAGATTGTTGTCATTGCACCACTTGGCCAGGCGGCTCACCTCGCTCCTGTAGTTTGTCTCATCTTTGTTGCTAATGAGACCCACCACAGTCGTGTCATCTGCAAACTTAATAAAGAGGTTGGAGTTGTGTGATGGTGTGCAGTCATGGGTCAGCAGAGTGAAGAGGAAGGGGCTCAGCACACATCCTTGGGGGCCCCAGTGTTCAGTGTGATGGTGCTGGATGTGTTGCGGCCGACCCGTACTGCCTGAGGTCTTCCAGTCAGAAAGTTCAACAGCCAGTTGCACAGCCAAGTGTTGAGCCCCAGCTGGATCAGTTTGTAAATGAGCTGTTGAGGGATGATTGTGTTGAATGCTGAACTGGAGTCAATGAACAGCATTCTGACATATGAGTCCTTTTTGTCCAGATGTGTGAGTGCTGAGTGGACGGCAGTGGCGATGGCATCATCGGTCGACCGATTGGACCGATATGCAAACTGGAAGGGGTCCAGGGAGGGGGGGAGGGCAGACTTGATGTGGTGCATGACTAGCCGTTCAAAGCACTTCATGAGGATGGGAGTAAGTGCAACAGGACGGTAGTCATTGAAGCAGGATGGAGATGGCTTCTTTGGAACTGGAATGATGGTGGTAGTTTTGAAGTATGTGGGAACAACAGCCTGACTCAGTGAGATGTTGAAAATGTCTGTGAAGACCGATGGAGTTTTGGTTCCTTGCCGCTGTTGCTTTGATTCATTGACTTGATTGCAAATTATTGCACAGATACTATTTAAACTAAGATGATGACATCACTTAATTCAGTGATGAACTGCCTTTAACTGTCATTTTGCATTATTGACACGCTGTTTTCCTAATTAATGTTGTTCAGTTGCTTTGACACAATCTTTTTTGTTTAAAGTGCTATTCACTAGGACCATGCCACAAACAAGCTATGGAACTGTTAGTTGGACAGAGAGTTGGGGAAGAGTAGAAAGAGGATGAAGGGGTCTAGGGAATGGGATGAAGGCGTCGAGGGAATGGGATGATGGTCAGATTGATCGGGGTATCTAGAATTGATGGCTCAGAGAGACTCAGGGTGGGGGTGCCATCTCTAGCATATATTTAGACCAGACAATGAGGACTCCCTGATACAACCTGATAGAAAGATAATGTGGCATAAGGTTAGCTGAATGGATGAGAAAGGGAGGGAAGGGTGGGTTCGAGAGAATGAGACTAGCAGTACGGTATGAGGTGGCCCAATATATATATATATATATATGGAGGTTTTTAGAAATCAGGTGATTGTTTGGAGCGTGTCCCTGCTCCCGAACCTTTGTTAATACCAATTAAACCCATTATAAATAAAGGTGACTTGACTTGACTTGATTGACAATGTGATCGCAGTGAGATGGTCAGTGTGATAGACAATAAGATAGACAGTGTGATGGACAGTGTGATGATCAGTGAGATGGACAGTGTAATTGCCATTGTGATGGACAATGAGATCACAGTAAGATGGACTGTGTGAAAAATAGTAAGATGGAAAGTGTGATGGATAGTAAAATGGACAGTGTAATGGTCAGTCTGATGGACAGTGAGATGGAGAGTGTGATGGACAGTGAGATGACATTGAGATGGACAGTGTGATGATCATTGGTCAAAATCATCACAGTGAGAATGACAGTGAGATGGACATTGTTATAGACAATATGAAGGACAATGTGATCAAATTGAGATGGACAACGAGATGGACAGTTTGTTGGACAGTAAGATGACAGTGTGATGGACAGTGAGATGGACAGTGTGATGATCAGTAAGATGGACAGTGTGATGGATAGTGAGATGACTGTGATGATCAGTGTGATGGACAGTGTGATGATCAGTGAGATGGACAGTGTGATTGACATTGTGATGGGCAATGTGATCACAGTGAGATGGACTGTGTGATAAATAGTAAGATGGACAGTGTGATGGGCAGTGAGATGGACAATGTGATGTCAGTCTGATGGACAGTGAGATTGACAGTGAGATGGACAGTGTGATGGAAAGTGAGATGGACAGTGTGATGGACAGTGTGATGGACAGCGTGATGTCAGCATCATCACAATGAGGATGGCAGTAAGATGGACAGTGTGATGGACAATGTGATGGACAATGTAATAAGTGAGATGGATAGTGTGAGATGGATAGTGTGATGAATAGTAAGAGGGACAGTGTGATGGGCAGTGAGATGGACAGTGTGATACCAGTCTGATGGACAGTGAGATGGACAGTGTGATGTATAGTGAGATGGTCAGTATAATGGAGAGTGTGATGGTCAGCATTATCACAGTGAGAATGAAAGTGAGATGGACAGTGTGATGATCAGTGAGATGGACATTGTGATTGACATTGTGATGGACAATGTGATCACATTGAGATGGACAGTGCGATGAACAGTAAGATGGACAGTGTGATGGGCAGTGAGATGGACAATGTGATTTAAGTCTGATTGACAGTGAGATTGACAGTGAGATGGTCAGTGTGATGGACAGTGTGATGGTCAGCATCATCACAGTGAGGAGTACAGAAAGATGGACAGTGTGATTGCCATTGTGATGGACAATGAGATCACAGTGAGATGTTCAGTAAGATGGAATGTGTGATGGATAGTAAAATGGACGGTGTGATGGTGACTCTGATGGACAGTGAGATGGACAGTGTGATGGACAGTGAGAATGACAGTTAGATCGACAGTGTGATGGACAATGTGATCAAAGTGAGATGGACAGTGTGATTGACATTGTGATGGGCAATGTAATCACAGTGAGATGTTCATTGTGAAGTACAGTGTGATTGACAATGTGATCAAAGTGAGATGGACAGTGAGATGGACAGTGTAAATGACATTGTGATGGGCAGTGTGATCACAGTGAGATGGACAGTGTGATAAATAGTAAGATGGACAATGTGATGGGCAGTGAGATGGACAATGTGATGTCAGTCTGATGGACAGTGAGATTGACAGTGAGATGGTCAGTGTGATGGACAGTGTGATGTCAGCATCATCACAGTGAGGATGACAGTAAGATGGACAGTGTGATGGACAATGTAAAGGACAATGTGATCAAAGTGAGATGGACAGTGAGATGGTCATTGTGACGTACAGTGTGATTGACAATGTGATCGCAGTGAGATGGTCAGTGTGATGGACAATAAGATAGTGTGATGGACAGTGTAATGATCAGTGAGATGGACAGTGTGATTGCCATTGTGTTGGACAATGAGATCGCAGTGAGATGGAAAGTGTGATGGATAGTAAAATGGACGATGTGATGGTGAGTCTGATGGACAGTGAGATGACATTGAGATGGACAGAGTGGTGATCAGTGTGATGGTCAACATAATCACAGTAAGAATGACAGTGAGATGGACATTGTGATGGAAAATAGGAAGGACAATGTGATCAAAGTGAGATGGACAGTCTGATGGACAGTTTGATGGACAGTAAGATGACTGTGATGGACAATGAGATGGATAGTGTGGTGATCGGTGAGATGGACAGTGTGATTGACATTGTAATGGACAATGTGATCACAGCAAGATGTACAGTATGATGCCAGTCTGATGGACAGTGAGATTGACAGTGTGATGGACAGTGAAGTGACATTGAGATGGACAGTGTGATGATCAGTGTGATGGTCAACATCATCACAGTAAGAATGAAAGTGTGGTGGACTGTGTGATGGACAATGTGATCAAAGTGAGATGGACAGTGTGATTGACATTGTGATGGGCAATGTGATCACAGTGTGATAAATAGTAAGATGGACAATGTGATGGGCAGTGAGATGGACAATGTGATGTCAGTCTGATGGACAGTGAGATTGACAGCGAGATGGACAGTGTGATGGACAATGTAAAGGACAATGTGATCAAAGTGAGATGGACAGTGAGATGGTCATTGTGAAGTACAGTGTGATTGACAATGTGATCGCAGTGAGATGGTCAGTGTGATGGACAATAAGATAGACAGTGTGATGGACAGTGTGATGATCAGTGAGATGGACAGTGTGATTGCCATTGTGATGGACAATGAGATCACAGTGAGATGTTCAGTGAGATGGAAAGTGTGATGGATAGTAAAATGGACGATGTGATGGTGAGTCTGATGGACAGTGAGATAAGATTGAGTTGGACAGTGTGGTGATCAGTGTGATGGTCAACATCATCACAGTGAGAATGACAGTGAGATGGACATTGTGATGGAAAATATCAAGGACAATGTGATCAAAGTGAGATGGACAGTGAGATGGACAGTTTGATGGACAGTAAGATGACTGTGATGGACAATGAGATGGATAGTGTGGCGGTCGGTGAGATGGACAGTGTGATTGACATTGTAATGGACAATATGATCACAGCGAGTTGGACAATGTGATGCCAGTCTGATGGACAGTGAGATTGACATTGAGATGGACAGTGTGACAGACAGTGTATGTGATGGACAGTGTGCTGGTCAGCATTATCACTGTGAGAAAGAGAGTGAGATGGATAGTGTGATGATCAGTGAGATGAACAGTGTTATTGACATTGATGGACAATGTGATCACAGTGAGATGGACAGTGTGATGAATAGTAAGATGGACTTTGTGGTGGGCAGTGAGACAGACAATGTGATGTAAGTCTGATGGACTGTATGATGGACAGTGAGATGGTCAGTTTTGATGAACAGTGTGATGGTCAGCATTATCACAGTGAGAATGATAGGGAGATGGACAGTATGATGGACAATGTGATGGACAATGTGAAGGACAATGTGATAAAAGTGAGATGGGAAGTGAGATGGTCATTGTGAAGGACAGTGTGATTGACAGTGTGATGGACAATGTGAAGGAGAGTGTGATGGACAGTATGGTGGACAGTGTGATGAACAGTGTGATAGTCAGTCTGATGGGCAGTGTGATGGACAGTCTGATGGTCAGCATCATCACAGTAAGAAGTACAGTGAGATAGACAGTGTGATGGACAGTGAGATGATCAGTGTGATGGTCAACATCATCACAGTGAGAATGACAGTGAGATGGACAGTGTGTTGGACAATATGAAGGACAATGTTATCACAGTGAGATGGTCAGTGAGATGGTCATTGTGAAGGACAGTTTGATGGGCAGTGAGATGGACAGTGTGATGTCAGTCTAATGGACAGTGTGATGGGCAGTGAGATGGACAGTGTGATGTCAGTCTAATGGACAGTGAAATGTCAGTGTGATGGATAGTGTGATGGTCAGCATTAGCATAGTGAGAATGGCAGTGTGATGGACAATGTTAAAGACAATGTAATCAAAGTGAGATGGAAAGTGAGATGATCATTGTGAGGACAGTGTGATTGACAGTGTGATGGATAATGTGAAGGACAGTGTGATGGACAGGATGGTGGACAGTGTGATAGGCTGTCTGGTGGGCAGTGTGATTGACAATGTGATGGTCAGTATCATCACAGTGAGAAGGACAGTGAGATGGACAGTGTGATAAAAAGTGAAAGGACAGTGAGATGGACAGTGTGACGGTCAGTGTGATGGTCAGCATCATCACAGTGAGAATGACAGTGAGATGGACAGTGTAAAGTATAATGATCAGTGCATCCTGGGACTCAAACTCTCCCCCCAAAAAAGCATAGCAGCAGCAGCAGCTGCAAATATCCAGCAGGACTGCTCAGAAGTGTTATGTGCCATCAGTCTTATCATCCTCTTTGATTTGAAGCAGAATGTAATACTATCATGTGTCCTCTAATGTCATTTTCTAATAAAATATTTGTCATTTCTTCAGTTTCAGCTTGCTTGTTTCTACAGTATTGCTTCTTTTCCATTAATAGGAACCACCGCTCAAATATCACATGTATAACGAGAAAAAAAGGAAGATTCATCACCTGTGCCTTTGCTATTAAAGCAACTGAAGTTCATGAACCAATCTCAGAAACTCTGATTGAGAAACAACAAATACATCTGAAGTTACCACAAAGAACAATATTTCTACAGTACCGGTAAAAATAATTAAACAATTTATTATATCTCTTAATCATGATATTAATAACATTCATTGTACTTAAGATAAAGTTGTTTTTAGAATTTAATCACTCTTTCTCTTGTTTTGCTTTTGTATTTCCCTATTAAAAATGTAATTGTTTAATTTACTGTTCAAAAGTAACACTGTTATTTTGATGTTATTATATTCATCAAAGAATCCTGAAAAAAAAGTATCATGTATCAAATGTAAACTAAATACACTCTTCCATTTGGTGAACCTCTATGCTGTTTCAGTAAAGTTAAATAGCAAATACACTGCTATTATTATCATTCCAGCATTTCTTTTCTTTTCTTTTTTACATTTAGTTGAAAGATTTAAGTAGATTGTATTAATGACTTGAGAGAAATTATTTTTCATTAGTACATATGTATCTGGTACAATGATCCTTGTCCTAGAATTTTTGAATCAACACATGAAGAAGAATAAACTAATAATCACCCAAACTGTTTACCATATAACAATCAGCATCCAGAAATGCTCACTGTCATGCAGAGACATGACAGCTATGCTATGACAGAAACCCACAAATGGATTGTGTGTGCATTCAAAATATAATATTCAATATTAAATATACAGAAAAACAGCATTTTATCTCATTTTACGATTCAATTAAGTTCTTTCTGAATAAAACATTGTTTTTTTTTTTTTTTAGATGGCACTTTTGGCAGAAAAGATTTAAAACAAACGATATAAGGATGCATTTTCTATTGAGCAACATTTACATTCTAATAATATTTTATTAAGTAAAAAATTACTAAAAGAAAGGATATGAGAATGGTTATTTCTGCCAAAGCCAATAACTAATTTGTAGTAACAAATATTAATTATTATTATTAATAATATTATTGTTATCACTATTTGAAAGGTGCATTCAAAATCCATTTAGTGCAAAAATCTGCCTTGAAAGTCTGGATAGGCTTTATGTGTCTGGTTCATTTATAACTTCTAAAAAGGGATAAAATGGCGAGGCGAAAAAAATAATTTGAAAATTATATAGTTTCTCATTTATATCCCTTTATAGTTTAATTTGTGTCCATTAATATAAAGATATAGCAATGTACTATACTACAAGTACACATAAATGATACAACAAGTTTGCATTTGAATCGTTATGATATACGTATTTTACTGTTCATATTAAATGTTCAAGACCCTCCTGATCATTTAAGACATATGCTAAACTATGTTATGTATGTCTCTTAAGATACAGTGAGATTAATTCACATTCATAGCACTCACACCCCACGCACCCCTTACTCATCAATCAATGAGAAAATCAGCAAATATACATTAAATAAAGCATATTTTAGTCTGTCATACTGTTTGAACTATAAACACATCTCAAACATCTGAAGGGACAAAAAGTCAGTGGTTTCAAGTCTTGTATGAGGTTTAGATGGATGTGAAAAATCCTGATCGCTCCACTCTATCAACATTTGTGTTGAATTCAGTTTTGAAGACATAATTTAAAGCCATGTGTTTTCTGTTTGTTTCTTTCTGCATGTGAATGTCCATCAGCAGAAGCGCGGACCCATTATAATTATTCATCACAAACATGCAGAGCACTCACCGAATGTGGAGAAACAGCCGCAGGTGTCATCAGAGGTGCTTGGGTTCATCTGATCCGTGTTGAAGCTCAGATCAAGTCAAGATGTGACAGAGAGCCGAGTGAAATCCTCTCATGTATTTGATGCTGCGCCACGCATGGAGACTGAGACTGTGCAAGAGGATGCTGCGCCTGTGTGTGTGCGTGTGTGTGTTGCTAATGCCAGCAGTGTGGTAAGAGAATCTTTTTTACAACTTTCTTTTTTTTCTACAACTTTCTCTATTTTGCCAAACAAACACAAAAGTTTCCCACCGTTTGTATCTGATGAGGCTCACTGAAGTGGTTCATAGGTCCTCAGTACATTAATTTCTTACTAGGCTGTAAACATCCTGCTTTGAAACACACTGCAACTTACAGAAGGTCATTTTTTATGCTGGAATCTCCTGATAGTGTGGTACACATAATCTCTGGTGAAACTTGAGGGCAGATCATACAGTATATACTGTTCTGTAAGATGTATTCACTATAACTTGGATTTTGTGTTGCTCAGTTGGTAGAGTATTGCATTATATGATGATATGTAATCATGCTATCATGGGTTCAATCCCAGAGAATGCACGTGCTGATAAAATTGATATGCTCTTTAAATAATAATTTTGCATGATTTCTGTGAGGGGTAGGTTTAGGGGTATATAAATTCAATTCAATTCAATTCAAGTTTATTTGTATAGCGCTTTTTACAATACAAATCGTTACAAAGCAACTTTACAGAAAATTAAAAATAATAATAATAATACAAGACGTAGTCAGCTAGATGATGAACTATCAATATTATTAATTAATAGTAATTATATGATGCAGTCACACATGTAGCAATAATTGTTAGTTCTGTTTGTTGATTCAAGGTTAGGATCATCTGGGGTCCTCTGAGGGTCAGCATCATCTCTTCTCAGGTGTTCTGGATCCAGACTGGAGCTTGTGTAAATCCTAGTTACCACGGGATGTAAATCCCGTGGCAAAACATAGAAACAAGATAGAGACATCATTAGCATAGCTGCTGATCCAACAAAGTAAAATTAGTTTAACCCAAGCTAAAGAATAAAAATGCAGATGCAACTACACTCACAATTTAAGAGATACATTATTCGAATGCTTGGCGAAAGAGATGCGTTTTTAATCTAGATTTAAACAGAGAGAGTGTGTCTGAACCCCGAACATTATCAGGAAGGCTATTCCAGAGTTTGGGAGCCAAATGTGAAAAAGCTCTACCTCCTTTAGTGGACTTTGCTATCCTAGGAACTACCAAAAGTCCAGCGTTTTGTGACCTTAGGGTGCGTGATGGGTTGTAGCGTGGTAGAAGGCTAGTTAGGTACGCAGGAGCTAAACCATTTAGGGCCTTATAGGTAAGTAATGATAATTTGTAACAGATACGGAACTTAATAGGTAGCCAGTGCAGAGACTGTAAAATTGGGGTAATATGATCATATTTTCTTGACCTGGTAAGGACTCTAGCTGCTGCATTTTGGACTACCTGTAGCTTGTTTATTGACGAAGCAGGACAACCACCTAGAAGTGCATTACAATAGTCCAGTCTAGAGGTCATGAATGCATGAACTAGCTTTTCTGCATCAGAAACAGATAACATGTTTCGTAGCTTGGCAATGTTTCTAAGATGGAAGAATGCAGTTTTTGTAACATTGGAAATATGATTTTCAAAAGACAAATTGCTGTCTAATATAACACCCAGATTTCTGACTGTAGAGGAAGTAACAGTACATCCGTCTAGTTGCAGATTGTAATCTACAAGATTCTGTGTGGTGTTTTTTGGTCCAATAATTAATATCTCTGTCTTATCTGAATTTAATTGGAGAAAATTATTTGTCATCCAATCTTTTACATTTTTAACACACTCTGTTAGCTTAGATAATTGGGAAGTTTCATCTGGTCTCGTTGAAATATATAGCTGAGTATCATCAGCATAACAGTGGAAGCTTATTCCGTATTTTCTAATAATATTACCAAGGGGCAACATGTATATTGAAAATAGAAGGGGACCTAGGACGGATCCTTGTGGCACTCCATATTTTACTGATGATAAATGAGATGACACCCCATTTAAGTAAACAAAATGGTAGCGATCGGACAGGTAGGATCTAAACCATCTTAGAGCCTGCCCTTGAATACCTGTATAGTTTTGTAATCGATCTATGAGTATGTCATGATCTATGGTGTCGAACGCAGCACTAAGATCAAGTAAGACTAGAAATGAGATGCAGCCTTGATCTGACACAAGAAGCAGGTCATTTGTAATTTTAACAAGTGCAGTTTCTGTGCTATGGTGGGGCCTAAAACCTGACTGAAATTCTTCATACAGATCATTTTTATGCAGGAAGGTGCTCAATTGAGCAGACACAACTTTTTCTAAAATTTTAGACATAAATGGAAGATTTGAAATAGGCCTATAATTTGCCAGTACACTAGGATCTAGTTTTGGTTTCTTAATAAGAGGCTTGATAACCGCCAGCTTGAATGGTTTTGGGACGTGACCTAAAGATAACGACGAGTTAATGATATTGAGAAGCGGTTCTTCGGCTACAGGTAACAGCTCTTTTAGTAATTTAGTGGGTACAGGATCTAATAAACATGTTGTTGGTTTAGATACAGTGATAAGTTTATTTAGCTCTTCCTGTCCTATATTTGTAAAGCACTGCAGTTTATCTTTGGGTGCGATGGATGAAACTGAAGTGTTAGACGCTGTAGAATCTACATTCGCTATTGTATTTCTAATGTTATCTATTTTATCAGTGAAGAAATTCATAAAGTCATTACTATTTAACGTTGGTGGAATATTTGAATCAGGTGGCGTCTGGTAATTTGTTAATTTAGCCACTGTGCTAAATAAAAACCTTGGATTGTTTTGGTTATTTTCAATGAGTTTGTGGATATGCTCTGCCCTAGCAGTTTTTAGAGCCTGTCTATAGCTGGACATACTGTTTTTCCATGCAATTTTAAAAACTGCCAAGTTAGTTTTTCTCCATTTGCGTTCAAGACTACGAGTTACTTTCTTGAGAGAGTGAGTATTACTGTTATACCATGGCACAGTACGTTTTTCTCTAACCTTTTTCAATTTGATGGGGGCAACAGCTTCTAATGTATTAGAGAAAATAGTGCCCATGTTGTCAGTAATTTCGTCTAATTCATGTGTATTTTTGGGTACAAATAGCAGTTGAGATAGATCAGGCAGGTTATTTGCGAATCTGTCTTTGGTGGCTGGAACAATAGTTCTGCCCAGACGGTAACGCTGAGACATATAGTTAATATCAGTTATACGCAGCATGCACGATACAAGGAAATGGTCTGTAATATCATCACATTGGGGTACAATATCTATAGCAGTAAGATCGATTCCATGCGATATAATTAGATCTAGTGTATGATTAAAACGATGAGTGGGCCCGGTGACATTTTGCTTGACTCCAAAGGAGTTTATTAGGTCAGTAAACGCAAGTCCTAATGTATCATTTGCATTTTCAACGTGAATATTAAAATCTCCCATGATTAGCGCCTTATCAACTGTAACCAGAAGGTCTGAGAGGAAATCTGCAAATTCTTTTAGGAATTCTGTATACGGCCCTGGTGGTCTATACACAGTAGCCAGAGCAAGAGATACATTAGATTTCTTTTGCATGTCTGACAGTGTAACATTTAGCAAAAGTATTTCAAAAGAGTTAAACCTGTATCCTGTTTTCTGGGTAACATTGAGAATATCACTATATATTGTTGCAACACCTCCTCCACGACCAGTCTGACGGGGCTCATGCTTATAACAGTAGTTTGGTGGAGTAGACTCATTTAGACCAAAATAATCATTTGGTTTTAGCCAGGTTTCAGTCAAGCAGAGTACATCAAAACTATTTTCTGTGATCATTTCATTTACAATAACTGCTTTGGGTGTGAGTGATCTAATATTTATGAGCCCAAACTTTAAAAATTGTTTTTGTTCATTTACTTTACATTTTTCTGGTTTAATTACGATAAGATTTTTTCTAGATCCTACATTATATTTTGACCTCACTATTCGGGGAACAGACACAGTCTTAGTAGTTTTTACAGCACAAGTACTTTTATCATTTAAGCGGGTGGAACAAAACTCATCATAATAGTTATTAGAGAATTGTCTTACTAGTCACATGGAGCGAAGTGTCCTGGAGATGTTGTCAGAGAGCAGCTCCGCTCCGAGAAATCACCTAGTAAAATATGTACAAATTACTGTGAGGTCAGTGTAAAAAGTCCACACTCTGCATTTAAATAAACGTGCATTTTGATTGGTAATGATGTTATATGTCATTTCATGATGACAGACCATAGACAGTAAAAGAAATGGACATAGCGACCCCATTGGAACTCAATTGAGACAAGTGAAGCCCATTTTTAGCGATTTTTAGCACTTCCGTTTCTGAGGCGCAGACTCAAACTAAGCTTGATGACGTCAGCAACCTGTCTGACAGATGTACATCTTCTAGTAGCTGTGCGTGAAAACTGCCATCGTTGATCTTGCAGAGACGGCGAGCTTGAGCGGGGAGTTCTGTGGCGTGAGTGAGCAGGAGTAAGTATTCTGATTAATTATTTTGTATAGTATTTTAAAATGTAACGCCAGTACGCTATATTAAGTTAATGCATACTATTAAGAAGTTATGTAAAATTATGTTCAAGAACTGATATGAATTCATACCCAATAGTTATTTAACCGACCAGGGATCGAATATTTTAAATATAATTTAATTTTTGATGCACATGATGTTGTATAACGTTAATGGGCGCTGAATATAACCACAAAATGGCGTTAACTGTTATCTACACATCTACATCGCAAGAGAAATGGACGAATCAGTCATATAAAACAGTTATTCAGTAAATCGCTTGGACAAAAGCGTCTGCTTTGGCCTGTTAAATAACATATAGATAATAAATGGACAATAACGAATGTCACCAATAACATCTATAACTAATGGTTGCCATTTTCATTTTTCTTTCCTCATAGGTAAAAATACTAACTTTTCTTCTGCTAACACCAGAAAAAGAAGAAAGAAAAAAAACTAAAACCATGGCTAACTACGCTACCAACAAAGGTAAGCCATATTAATATAGTATCATTTAGAATATATAGTATAAAATATGGAAAGCAACACTGTAAGAGAGAATAAAATAATAAATTAACCTTGTGTAAAACCTATATTCATGGCTGGACTGGCCATTGGGCATACCGGGCATTTGCCCGGTGGGCCGACGTGCTTTTTGGGCCGATATATCTCATACTCATACTTTTTTTTTTTTTTTTTACGGCCCATAAAATTTGTACATCGGCGGCCCATTCGTTTTGTTTTGTTTTGCTTAATTGGCGGCGCTGGGTTTGTGCCGGTGTAATGCATTGGTCAAAGTCAGTGTTAGTTTTTTTTTCTGACAGACCAGCCCATGAAACACGTAGATCAGCGGCCCATTGGCTCTTTTCTTGATTGACACTGGGCTGGCCCAATCACAACTTTAAACGAGTGAACGAGCGGCAGCAGTGTCAGTGTGTATCTGTAAAAAAGATGGAGAAGAAACGCAAGGAATGTGCAGATAAATAGCGTGAAAAAATAGAACCAGGCCCTTAAAGCAGACACTGTAAACTGTGTCAAAATATATGTTTTCTGACCTTCATCAGCTCCTGTGGCAGATGATGATAGTGAGGACGGAGGATCAGGAGAGAGATGAGAAAGTGTAGAGCCTGCGGTAAGCATAACTACTTTCAAAACACTGAGGCCATGTCATGAGTGTAGATTATTTCCACATCTGCATAGTTGACGATTACCGCAATTCACTAGAAATTTAATAAGAGGCGTTTGTAAACCATGTTTTCCGCCAAAATAAAAGCTTGATGCAGTTTGCGTCAAAATAAAAGATCATGTGCTTATCTCTTTCAAGGATAGAAATTGGTACAACTAATTAAGAAAGTTTCCTTTATTTTTTTGTGCATTTGTTTTACAAAATATGGCTATTACTGTCATTGGATTAATATTATAACTATTATTATGTATAGGTGTAATGTAAATAGACACTGTAACTAAAAGAGGTTTGAATTTTTCTTTGTGTATTTGCACACTGAATATGGGTTGGAGCTTTTAATTTTGAACTCTCAAAGTGCACCAGATTAATGAATTTAACATTAAAATGCACAAAATTTTCTCACGGTGGGGCATGCCCCCGAACCCCCCTAGAAGGACCCAGAGCTGCTTATAGCTTGTTATAGGATTCACCGCTGTGGAGTATAGTTCAAATGTATTAATAAATATACAATTTTGACTTATTTCATCTGTTAACTCTCACTCGTTCCTATACTCACTCATTACATGGCATTAGTGGTTTTAATGAATAGGAGTTGGTATGCATATAATTAAGGGCGTGCAAAGATGGGTGGTGTTTATGATCATATAGTGGGCCGGTCTGGGCAAAAATGCCCGGGCCGATTTTTTGTCCCAGTCCAGCCCTGCCTATATTGTTATTATTATTTCAATGAACAGATAAGAGCAATTAATTTGTGTTTTATTGTATATTTGCATACACTTTTTTTTGTTTTGTTCGGATATAAATAAATCAATGGCCAGAGACAAGTTACTTGTGTGTTAAAATCTGTTTATTCATACTGACAAAACAGTGTTTTGATTGTGATTGCTGTATGCTATTAACAGGTCCATTGATTTGGATCATCGGGAGTAGCTACATTCGTCGTGGGGAAGAGATGGCCAGAGAGACCATCGGGGCCAATCTTGGCCTAGCGGCCAAGGTTTACTGGTTTGGCTGGGGTGGACTTCGATGGCACGGACTCCTTCCTTTCTTCTACCGGTCCCTCAGAGGAAGAGCAGCCCCGGATGTCCTGCTGATTCACTGCGGAGGGAACGACTTGGGATGCAGGAAGAGCATCGATCTCGTCGCAGCAATGAAGCAGGATCTGCAACATCTCTATCTGCGTTTCCCTCAGATGACCATTGTGCCTTCTGACATCACCCAGAGACGTCGGTGGAGATCGGGCCTTCCGGGGAAAATTGACAAGTCCCGTAAATGGGTGAACAGTGTCATGGCTACCTTTGTCTTGGGAATGCAGGGTGGTATTGTGCATCACCCTCAAATTGTATTTAACAAGCCTCAACTGTTTCTAAGGGACGAAGTTCATTTATCACCTTGGGGTAATGATATTTTTTTTAATAATTTAGCTGAAGGCTTGAGAGTCTTAATCCAGTAGGGGTGATGCTGGATTAAATCTCTCAGCATGTTTTTAACTTGAAACAGTTGAAGATTGTTAAATTGTTTTGGGGTTGTGTATGTGCCTTTTGTCTTTAGTTTAATACATGTTCACATTGGTAGACATAACACTATTCAATAGTCACTGCTCTTTCTCCCCCCACCCTTCTTTCTCCCCTCCGTGCCATTCGTGTATCACCCTAGCCATCCACCCCATGGCCTCTCACTTTTCTTCCCCATGACGAATGTAGCTAGAGAGGGATTGCTTTTGTGTTTCAATAAATAAATATTTATTAATGAAATGATTGAATATTTATTATCAAAACACACAGTAGACACTTCAAGTAGACATACTTTGACAGAAATGTCATGTGGTTTTATTACTTATGGTTTAGAACTTCGTAATGATACATATTCAGTCAGTAGCCTTCACTGTGAATATTGATAAGGGAGATATCAAGACACCTTTAGATTACATTAGATTTATCTTTTATTGTCAATGTGTAGAGTACAAGTACAGAGACAATTCAATGCAGTTAGTGTCTAACCAGAAGTGCAAAAAAAAGTGTGGTATAGACGTAGTGTATTATAAACAGTAAATGACATGAAAGTAGTATACAGTTAACCTAGTGGTACGGTTTACAGTAAGGATGTTCATTTCAAATGTATTTGTATAGCGCTTTTCATAATACATATTGTTTCAAAGCAGCTTTACAGAAAATGCATTTCAGAAATGTATTAATTTAGTGCATAACATATCGCCGGCATCGAGTCGTCTCTTCACAGGTGTTGGGGCATCTGAAGTTTCCATGAGAGGCTGGATACAAACTGGAGCTGACATAGTCTATAACAAAAATGCAGATGGGAAATGATTAGCATAGCTGCTTTTCATAATATTAATGCATTTGGTCTATTTTAACTGTAGTATAAAAGGTATGAGATGCATTATGTGAACGCTTGGCTAAAGAGATGCATCTTTAATCTAGTTTTAAACTGGGACAGCAAGTCTGAGCCTCGAACAATATCAGGAAGGCCATTCCAGAGTTTAGGAGCTAAATGTGAAAACACCCTCCCTCCTTTAGTGGACTTAGATATCCTAGGAATGACCAAAAGCCTCAAATTTAGTGATCTTAAAGAGCGTGATGGATTGTAGGGCGATAGAAGATCCGTTAAATACACAGGAGCTAAACCATTTAGGGCTTTATAAGTCAGTAGTAATACTTTGTAATTGTTACAGAACTTAATAGGTAACCAGTGTATTGATGATAAAATCGGTGTTATATGATCATATTTCCTTGACCTAGTGAGAACTCTAGCAGCTGCATTTTGGACTAACTGTAGCTTATTTAGTTAGCTTATTTTTAAAACACACACATTATATATATATATATATATATATATATATATATATATATAAATAACAGATAACAAAGAACATGTACGATCATCCAAAATTATTAAAAGTGATTCAAATAGCACATGCACACATACATGCATAAACGCACACATTAAAAAAATGTGTCTACATCAAACCGAATAGTAACCCATCTAAAACAGACATATATCTCAGGAACCATACTGTCAGTATACAATATCCCCTCGAGTCATTTTCGTATCGATTCAATATAGGCTGTTCATTTATAGTCTCTTAAAATTGCTTATTGTTCTACATGATTTCATCTCTTCACGTAAAACATTTGCCCATAGGCTAATATTCAAATAATTGTGAGCTAGGTGTTAAATCATGCAGTTTTGGCTAATAAATCATGGTCAAAAATGGTCTTTATTTCACGTTATGTAGGCTATGACATTTTGTAGATGGCTTCCGACCAGGATGAAAGGGATCACATTCATCTTCAAGCGTAGATCTGTAAATAAATAAAGGAACGTTAAACGCGATTGACATTGAGATTTTTCTTACACTGCCTGTATAATTTCCTGATAATTTCTCCATTCCCCGTAAATATACCGGCCGTTACCCATACTTCATTATTTAATGAAGTAGATAAATTATTAAAGTTCGTGGATAAAAGCTACTTGATATGTATTCACTTGCCACATACCGAATTATTTCCAATTCCCCAAAAACGTTGTTGAAATATTTTGTCCCGTTGCTTTTATGGACTCTATATCTATGGGCTTCTCTCTTGACGTCTCCCCGATTGCCTGCGAGCTTCTCCTCCTGTCTGTACGGTAATTTCTCTACTGTGCGACAGAGAGTCGAGTGGTTATGACGCAATCGTTAGCCTATTTTTTACAAAAACTGTTTCTACGGGGCCATAATGTAACATAGAAGGTAATGGAGCCCTTTATACATTGTCTTGTATCTTTACAAATAAATAATGGACAAATGTAGTCTTTAAACGCCTCAGATGTAAAGTTATTCGCTGTCAAAGTGACGCCAAAATGAATGGGAGTCAATGGGATGTTAACGCAAGTGAAGTTCTGCTTCAAGATGGCGTAGCAGATGGTTGTTTGAAGGGGTTTGTGTTTGTTGTTGGCAGCTGTACTGCGTTTGAGCTCCGTCACTATGTTCTTTTCGTTGACTATTTTTTACTTAAAAATCTATTTTATACATCATCGTTTCCGTTTATATAACGTGTGAATATATCCTCTATTTTATTCTACAACAAAAACAATCAGAGCACCTCGCTATCACTAGTTTTATTTTGATCTCCCGGGTCCGCTATTAGCTTTTAGTCCATTAGCATCAGCAAGCGTGGTTGCTGCTAACTGCGCTTACATTGCTAATACACTATTCACACACATTACCACTGCTGTACTCACTGTTACTTGCTTTAATGGTGGATGAATGTCTCCACTCTGTGCAGCTCGAGGCCGTGGGGAAGCAGATTCGCGACCTGGAGGTGAGGCAGGCCCAGCTGAGAGAGCGGAGAGCCGCGCTGGAATCATCCCGGGCTGACGCTCACAAGTCCGGGGTAAGTATACAGCGTGCTGTTAAACAGTCCCACCACGTCTACTCCGTGTGTTTCTCTGCACAGGCCCGGTGCACCCAGGACGCGATCTTCCCAGATGTCCTTCACTGCGACGCCGGGACACCACGGACCCTGGGTGCATCCACAGCGGAGGACGCGAGCCGGGTCCCGGGCAACGACTTCTCCCCCTCCTGCCTTCGAGATCTCCATCCGGAACCGCTTCGCTCCCCTCCGCGAGACAGGACGCGACGCTGTGATCATCGGAGACTCCATCGTCCGACACGTAAGTGCTACGTTAGCCGAAGGTAAAGTGCACACTCATTTTTTGCCTGGTGCTCGTGTTCTCGATGTTTCTGCACAGATACCCGCGATCCTGAAGGCCGACGAGAGCCCCAGAGCGGTCGTGCTTCACGCCGGGGTTAACGACATCACGCTGTGGCAGACGGAGACGCTGAAGAGGAACTTCAGGAGCCTGATCGAGATGGTTCGCAGCACGACGCCCGTGGCGACGATCGTCGTGTCAGGACCACTGCCCACGTATCGACGAGGACACGAAAGGTTCAGTAGACTTTTTGCTTTAAATGAATGGTTGTTGTCATGGTGTAAAGAACAGAGACTGCTATTTGTTAATAACTGGAATCTTTTCTGGGAGCGTCCTAGGCTGTTTCACGCTGATGGATTACACCCCAGCAGAATCGGAGCGGAGCTGCTCTCTGACAACATCTCCAGGACACTTGGCTCCTTGTGACTAGTAAGACAATTCTCAGATAACTATTATGATGAGTTTTGTTCCACCCGCTTAAATGATAAAAGTACTTGCGCTGTAAAAACTATTAAGACTGTGTCTGTTCCCCGAATAGTGAGGTCAAAATATAATGTAGGATCTAGAAAAAAAATCTTATCGTAATTAAACCAGAAAAATGTAAAGTAAATGAACAAAAACAATTTTTAAAGTTTGGGCTCATAAATATTAGATCACTCACACCCAAAGCAGTTATTGTAAATTAAATTATCACATATAATAGTTTTGATGTACTCTGCTTGACTGAAACCTGGCTAAGACCAAATGATTATTTTGGTCTAAATGAGTCTACTCCACCAAACTACTGTTATAAGCATGAGCCCCGTCAGACTGGTCGTGGAGGAGGTGTTGCAACAATATATAGTGATATTCTCAATGTTACCCAGAAAACAGGATACAGGTTTAACTCTTTTGAAATACTTCTGCTAAATGTTACACTGTCAGACATGCAAAAGAAATCTAATGTATCTCTTGCTCTGGCTACGGTGTATAGACCACCAGGGCCGTATACAGAATTCCTAAAAGAATTTGCAGATTTCCTCTCAGACCTTCTAGTTACAGTTGATAAGGCGCTAATCATGGGAGATTTTAATATTCACGTTGATAATGCAAATGATACATTAGGACTTGCGTTTACTGACCTAATAAACTCCTTTGGAGTCAAGCAAAATGTCACCGGGCCCACTCATCGTTTTAATCATACACTAGATTTAATTATATACCGATACCGTCTGGGCAGAACTATTGTTCCAGCCACCAAAGAAAGATTCGCAAATAACCTGCCTGATCTATCTCAACTGCTATTTGTACCCAAAAATACACATGAATTAGACGAAATTACTGACAACACGGGCACTATTTTCTCTAATACATTAGAAGCTGTTGCCCCCATCAAATTGAAAAAGGTTAGAGAAAAAGGTACTGTACCATGGTATAACAGTAATACTCACTCTCTCAAGAAAGTAACTCGTAGTCTTGAACGCAAATGGAGAAAAACTAACTTGGAAGTTTTTAAAATTGCATGGAAAAACAGTATGTCCAGCTATAGACAGGCTCTAAAACTGCTAGGGCAGAGCATATACACAAACTGATAGAAAATAACCAAAACAATCCAAGGTTTTTATTTAGCACAGTGGTTAAGTTAACAAATTACCAGACGCCACCCGATTCAAATATTCCACCAACGTTAAATAGTAATGACTTTATGAATTTCTTCACTGATAAAATAGATAACATTAGAAATACAATAGCGAATGTAGATTCTACAGCGTCTAACACTTCAGTTTCATCCATCGCACCCAAAGATAAACTGCAGTGCTTTACAAATATAGGACAGGAAGAGCTAAATAAACTTATCACTGTATCTAAACCAACAACATGTTTATTAGATCCTGTACCCACTAAATTACTAAAAGAGCCGTTACCTGTAGCCGAAGAACCGCTTCTCAATATTATTAACTCGTCGTTATCTTTAGGTCACGCCCCAAAACCATTCAAGCTGGCGGTTATCAAGCCTCTTATTAAGAAACCAAAACTAGATCCTAGTGTACTGGCAAATTATAGGCCTATTTCAAATCTTCAGTATATGTCTAAAATTTTAGAAAAAGTTGTGTCTGCTCAATTGAGCACCTTCCTGCATAAAGATGATCTGTATGAAGAATTTCAGGTTTTATTTTCAGGTCAGGTTTTAGGTCCCACCATAGCACAGAAACTGCACTTGTTAAAATTACAAATGACCTGCTCCTTGCGTCAGATCAAGGCTGCATCTCATTTCTAGTCTTACTTGATCTTAGTGCTGCGTTCGACACCATAGATCATGACATACTCATAGATCGATTACAAAACTATACAGGTATTCAAGGGCAGGCTCTAAGATGGTTTAGATCCTACCTGTCCGATCGCTACCATTTTGTTTACTTAAATGCGGAGTCATCTCATTTATCATCAGTAAAATATGGAGTGCCACAAGGATCCGTCCTAGGTCCCCTTCTATTTTCAATATACATGTTGCCCCTTGGTAATATTATTAGAAAATACGGAATTAGCTTCCACTGTTATGCTGATGATGCTCAGCTATATATCTCAACGAGACCAGATGAAACTTCCCAATTATCTAAGCTAACAGAGTGTGTTAAAAATGTAAAAGATTGGATGACAAATAATTTTCTTCAATTAAATTCGGATAAGACAGAGATATTAATTATTGAACCAAAAAACAGTACACAGAATCTTGTAGATTACAATCTGCAACTAGACGGATGCACTGCTACTTCCTGTACAGTCAGAAATCTGGGTGTTATATTAGACAGCAATTTGTCTTTTGAAAATCATATTTCCAATATTACAAAAACTGCATTCTTCCATCTTAGAAACATTGCCAAGCTACGAAACATGTTACCTGTTTCTGATGCAGAAAAGCTAGTTCATGCATTCATGACCTCTAGACTGGACTATTGTAATGCACTTCTAGGTGGTTGTCCTGCTTCGTCAATAAACAAGCTACAGATAGTCCAAAATGCAGCAGCTAGAGTCCTTACCAGGTCAAGAAAATATGATCATATTACCCCAATTTTACAGTCTCTGCACTGGCTACCTATTAAGTTCCGTATCAGTTACAAATTATCATTACTCACCTATAAGGCCCTAAATGGTTTAGCTCCTGCGTACCTAACTAGCCTTCTACCACGCTACAACCCATCACGCTCCCTAAGGTCACAAAACGCTGAACTTTTGGTAAAAGTTAATTAAAAAAATTTGTTAATTACATACCGATCTTAAATCTCTCTTTTCTGTCAAAGATATTAGAAAGGTAGTCTCCTCTCAGCTATATCTATGTTCCTTCTTAGAGAGAAATGGTATCTGTGAGGATTTTCAGTCCTTATTTAGACCGTATGTGTCCAGTGTTCAACTAAGCTACCTGCTATAGCTCAATAAACTCCTCACTGGAAGGGTTTCAGGACAAGAATGGCGGATACATCTCCAGCCACTTTTTGAGCATTTCTTGAGTACACATACACAACTAGTTATATGTGATGTTTACCTTGTCAGTTAACTAATCAGTTTGATCGCTAGGTTGTAAACCTTCAATGAAAACACAAAAACAAACATCAGAATGAAATAATTAAATTACACAATCATGAGATATACATTTTTGATCTGAACTCAATAACTACGCATATACAGAAATAATCTGGTGACTAGGAATGATAATAAAACATATCTACAACCTTGTAAGATTATAACATATATTAAATATAACATAAATGTGCCTGCATTTAGAATGTGGTAAATGTACAATTATTTATTCAAATACCCAAGAAAATAAACTATCACTTGTAATATACATACGCAAACAGTAGTGACACCTGCTGGAAAGTTCTACAGTATCATAGTACTGAGACTGCTCTCATCAGAGTTACAAATGGACTGCTCTTATCGTCTGATTGTGGTTGTATATCTCTATTAGTATTCTTAGCACTGCGTTTAACACTATTGACCAACACATTCTTTTGAATAGACAAGAAAAATATGTTGGCATTAGTCAAATTGCATTGCCATGGTTCAAATTGTACTTTTCATCATCAATTCATACCAGTGAATGAAGTATCATATTGCTCACAACTGCAGTATGGAGTACCACAAGGCTCAGTACTAGGACTGTTGCTTTTCACACTTTACACGTTACCCTTGGGAGATATCATCGGGAAACACGGTGTTAGCTTTCACTGATGATTCTCAGCTCTACATTTTTTTGCTGCCCAACAAAACATACCAATTTGCTAACAGAATGCATAGCTGATATAAAATAAAATAAAAATTTAAACTGGATGACTACTATATTCCTACTGTTAAATTCTGAGAAAAAATAACTGTATGTAAAGGTAATGGTACATGTAATGGTCTAGAATGCTTTCTAACACTTAATGGCTGCTCTGTTCATTTTTTGTCATCAGTTAGGAACTTAGGTGTGCTATTTGATAGCAATATTTACTTTGAAACCATGTTTCTAGCATTTATAAAACTGTATTTTTCCATCTGAAAAATATATCTAAGTTATGACCAATGCTCTCAATGTCAAATGCAGAAACATTAAATTCATGCATTCATGATCTCAAGGTTAGATTATTGTAATTCTTTATTGGGTGGTTGCATGCTTAGTAAACAAACTACAGCTAGTCCAAAATGCAGCAGTTAGAGTTCTTACTAGAACCAGGAAGTATGACCATATTAGCCCGGTTCTGTCAACACTGCACTAGCTCCCTATCAAGCATCGCATAGATTTTAAAATCTTGCTTATTACTTATAAAGCTCTGAATGGTTTAGCTTCTCAGTACTTGTGCAAGCTCTTATTACATTATAGTCCTTCATGTCCGCTGCAATCTCAACTCTCTAGCCATTCTGGCCACAGAAAACCTTGTCACCCATCGAAACAAGACCATGGGAACCAGACATCTGACAGCTTACAGCGTGGAATTAAACCATGTCGTACCCGGTCTCATGGCAGAAACATACCTGGGTGCACATTTTAGCGAGATGCGAAATACATACCAATAAGTACATATCACTGCAGTTTCCAAAAGAAATGAAGACTTTATTCCTTTTCACACAAATTTACATAGTTTCAATTAATAAAGTGTAATTTTCGCAGAATTACTTGAAGAATATCATGTTGTGACTTCAAAACAATATTTATATGCTGTGAGATTTAAAAACTGATGCTTTTGAACATTAACATTGCACATATCCAGCTTCATATCTATGGGTTTTCAGAGGTGGTAGGTTTGTTCGGTAGCTCACAGAGTTCGGAGATGTACTCCAGAGGTGAGCAGCTCCAGTTTGAATCCTATTCAACCATGGTTCAACAAAGCATTTCAAATCTGCATATAATAATAATAAATAATAATAATAATTCATTACATTTATATAGCGCTTTTCTAGGCACTCAAAGCGCTTTACATTGTCAGGGGGTATCTCCTCATCCACCACCAGTGTGCAGCATCCACCTGGATGATGCGACGGCAGCCATAGTGCGCCAGAACACCCACCACACACCAGCTTACTGGTGGAGAGGAGACAGAGTGATGAAGTCAATCAGCAGATATGGGGATTGTTAGGAGGCCATGATGGTCCGAGGCCAATGGGCAAATTTTAGCCAGGATGCCGAGGTCACACCTCTACTCTTTTCGAAAGACATCCTGGGATTTTTAATGACCACAGAGAGTCAGGACCTCGGTTTAACGTCTCATCCGAAGGACGGTGCTTGTTGACAGTATAGTGTCCCCATCACTACACTGGGGCACTAGGACCCACACAGACCACAGGGTGAGCACCCCCTGCTGGCCTCAATAGCACCTCTTCCAGCAGCAACCTAGTTTTCTCAGGAGGTCTCCCATCCAGGTACTGACCAGCTCAAACCCTGCTTAGCTTCAGTGGGAAACCAGTCTTGGGCTCCAGGGTGATATGGCTGCCAGCAAGTTAGTTGAAATGACATAAAAAAAAATCATTTTTATATAAGTTTTGCATTTGTTAACACTGTTGGGTAGGTTTAGGATTGTGTTTGGTGTAGGGCATAACTTTTAGCGACGGTCCCCGGATATTTGAATTCTGAACTGTCGCAATACGTACAAGAAGAAACATAATAAAAACACAGCAATACGTAACTAGATTAACATAATGAAAACATGTCACTCAGTGGACATTTCTCTTTGAAATTGTTGTGAAACATGGAGGTTTTCTTGCAGAAATGTACCCAGAGGTACGTATTTGACTGCGTTGACTATGTCAGGCTGGTTTCATCTGGTCAGAGGAGAACTGGCCCCCCGACTGATCCTGGATTCTCCCAAGGTTTTTTCTCCATTTCTGTCACCGATGGAGTTTTGGTTCCTTGCCACTGTCACCTTGCTTTATTTGGTGATTTCTGCTACATTGTTGACTTGATTGCAAAGACACTATTAGAAGAGAGTTGAACTGGATGATGACATCACTGTATCAATGATGAACTGACTTTAACTGATAAACTAACTGTTTGTTTTTTTTCAGCACACATTTTTCCTGTATAAGACTGTAAAGTTGCTTTGACACAATCTGCATTGTATAAACTGCTATATAAATAAAGATAACTTAACTTGACTAAATACTTGATTTATTACTAGTGGGTTACCATGATGCTCCCTTTACAATTAATTAATTAAATTCGAGTTTATTTGTATAGCGCTTTTTACAATACAAATCATTACAAAGCAGCTTTACAGAAAATTATGTTTCTACAATATTTAGTAGTAGCTTATAAGTGGTGACTGTCAGTTTGTGTGCATATGACAGGATTTTCAGAAAAATTAATACCAGACGTAGTCAGCCAGACGATGAACATTATTAACAGCAGTTATTATATGATGCAGTCACACTTGTAGCAATATTTGTTAGTTCTGTTGTTGATTCAAGGTTAGGATCATCTGGGGTCCTCTGAGGGTCAGCATCATCTCTTCTCAGGTGTTCTGGATCCAGACTGGAGCTTGTTACCACGGGATGTAAATCCCGTGGCAAAACATAGAAACAAAATAGAGACATCATTAGCATAGCTGCTGTTCCAACAAAGTAAAATTAATTAGTTTAACACAAGCTAAAGATTAAGAATGCACATTTGATCAGATACAACTGCAGTCTAAAAGATACATTATTTGTAACTAGCAATTTAACAGTAACTAGCAATTTAAAAGATACATTATTTGAATGCTTGGCGAAAGAGATGCGTTTTTAATGTAGATTTAAACAGAGAGAGTGTGTCTGAACCCCGAACATTATCAGGAAGGCTATTCCAGAGTTTGGGAGCCAAATGTGAGAAAGCTCTACCTCCTTTAGTGGACTTTGCTATCCTAGGAACTACCAAAAGTCCAGTGTTTTGTGACCTTAGGGAGCGTGATGGGTTGTAGCGTGGTAGAAGGCTAGTGAGGTACGCAGGAGCTAAACCATTTAGGGCCTTATAGGTAAGTAATGATAATTTGTAACTGATACGGAACTTAATAGGTAGCCAGTGCAGAGACTGTAAAATTGAGGTAATATGATCATATTTTCTTGACCTGGTAAGGACTCTAGCAGCTGCATTTTGGACGACCTGTAGCTTGTTTATTGACGAAGCAGGACAACCACCTAGAAGTGCATTACAATAGTCCAGTCTAGAGGTCATAAATGCATGAACTAGCTTTTCTGCATCAGAAACAGGTAACATGTTTCGTAGCTTGGCAATGTTTCTAAGATGGAAGAATGCAGTTTTTGTAACATGGGAAATATGATTTTCAAAAGACAAGTTGCTGTCTAATATAACACCCAGATTTTTAACTGTTAAAACTAGCAATGAGATGCAGCCTTGATCTGACGCAAGAAGCAGGTCATTTGTAATTTTAACAATTGCAGTTTCTGTGCTATGGTGGGGCCTGAAACCTGATTGAAATTCTTCATACAGATCATTTTTTTGCAGGAAGGTGCTCAATTGAGCAGACATAACTTTTTCTAAAATGTTAGATATAAATGGAAGATTTCAAATAGGCCCATAATTTGCCAGTTCACTAATATCTAGTTTTGGTTTCTTAATAAGAGGCTTAACAACCGCGAGCTTAAATGGTTTTGGGACGTGACCTAAAGTTAACGACGAGTTAATAATATTGAGAAGCTACAATTACACCTTATGCATTATTCATATTATTTTTGAAGCTGTATATAGTAGTTGCAAATAGTAAACTACTACATTTGACTAAGCACTATTACTTACTAATTCATTCATCAGATTTTTTTTTGTTAGTAAATAGTAGTTACTGGAGTGCTTGCATTACTCATGTGTTCCTCTGTAGTTATTCATTAATGACACAACAGTATTCTAAAGTGTTACCATATTATCTTATTAATTTTACAGTAACTTTCCCCATTTTAGTCATGATAATAATATCTATAATGAGAATATGTAACATTTTCCCAAGAATGAATTAATACCAACCTTTGGGAAATTGATTAACATTCACACACATACCAAACAGAACATACTTCATATAAACGATTAAAGAGTTATTCATAATGGGATAAACAATCAGTTATTAAATTATAGAAGTCAAACATGTGGGTAAATATAATTATGCAATGCCATGATATTTGTTTATTAGTCTTAGCATTTGGAATGATCTGATGTGTTTAAGCTTGAGTTTGATTGTATCTGAAACAAAATGTAGCAATATATTTGTGTTAGAGATAATTATCGACTGATAATTGCTTTGGGATGATTAAGAAGGCAATAATAGATTATACTCATGGTGGTAGAAAAACAAAGTTCTTTATGAACAGCAGAATTGCTTGTCATAAAGATTTTAATTACAATAACTGAATAAGAATAGTTAATACTAGAATCAAATGTATAGCTACAGTAGATATGCTAGTTTTTTTAGATAGAGAAAATGTAAAGGTACTTGCTACAGCCCGAGACCAATGTCATTTTAAGTACTGTATGTATGTTGTCTATGGATGAATTACTGTTCATGGACAGAATTTTTTTTTTTTTTTTATGTAATTAGTGTGGAGATGCATGCCAAATGAGACATTGTCACAAGTATGATGCTTTAAAAATGAAGGACCAAAATGGAAATAAATTATTGCTACTTTATTGTGTTATCCTTGACAAAGAAATGCAATTGGCAAAACATTTTCTTACATTATCACAAACTTAAACATCTCTGTGCTGTTGTTAATGTTCTGTTTCTGTTATTATTTTTGTAATGCACATCTAGATAGTTGTTGTGAATAAAACTCTAAACAGTTTAGCTCCTGTGTACAATGCTATGAACAATTAATTATTAATTATTCTAATTATTCTAATTATTACACTAATTATTCTCCTTCCAATCTTATGCCCATCTTGAGGAAACTACAGATTACTGCAGCCCTAGTTTGGATCCAGTCTTTGCAAAGATTTCAGATAACAAAAACACATGCAAAGACTGTAGAACAAAGCGAGATGAACAATGTTTTGAGTTGACAAAACCCGATAAAGCCAACCTGGTTAATATCAGGTTCACTGGGCTCACAAAGCTCGAAATACTGTAAACCTTCTCTCCCAACTCAGAGTTTGAACCAGAGGTTTGTGATTAAGTCTGAAGCACGTGACATGTGCAGCAAACAGCCAATCCCAGGGAACGATTTAAATTCTAATCGCGATTAATCACATTATTGTCTGTGATTATTCGCAATTAATATCATTGTTATGCACAAAACTAATAATGCATTCAAAAGTAGTGTATTGTGCACTTTTTTACATTTAAAAGTACATTTTAGTCTAGCTCCATGTACAATCTGACACCAATTTTAATAGATCACTGAATTTAGACCATGTTTCTAATTAAAAAGTTTGAGACCAAAAGTTTGGACACACCTTCTCATTCAAAGAGTTTTCTTTATTTTCATGACTATGAAAATTGTAGAGTCACACTGAAGGCATCAAGGGCTATTTGAGCAAGAAGGAGAGTTATGGGGTGCTGCGCCAGATGACCTGGCCTCCACAGTCACCGGACCTGAACCCAATCGAGATGGTTTAGGGGTGAGCTGGACCGCAGACAGAAGGCAAAAGGGCCAACAAGTGCTAAGCATCTCTCGGGGAACTCCTTCAAGACTGTTGGAAGACCATTTCAGGTGACTACCTCTTGAAGCTCATCAAGAGAATGCCAAGAGTGTGCAAAGCAGTAATCAAAGCAAAAGGTGGATACTTTGAAGAACCTAGAATATGACATATTTTCAGTTGTTTCACACTTTTTTGTTATGTATATAATTCCATATATAATTCCACATGTGTTAATTCATAGTTTTGATGCCTTCAATGTGAATCTACAATTTTCATAGTCATGAAAATAAAGAAAACTCTTTGAATGAGAAGGTGTGTCCAAACTTTTGGTCTGTACTGTATTAATACTGCAACATTCATTTTCTGTCAAGCTGGACAGAAAATATGTATTGTGAAAAGCGCTATAAAAGTTAAAAGTTAAATTAGATTGAACTGAATTGAACATGCATTAGTATGTGTCTCATGGGAAAATGTGCTGCTGTGCTTCAGTGCTCAGGCTGAAAAAGCCACGCAAGTTTAATGACTGTCACAAACAACCAGAAACATACTGTGTGTCATCCATGCTGATGATCTGGAAAAGGCTGCATGTGTTTTTACGCCATGCTGGAAATGAGATGTTAGCATAAAGCAACAATTAAAGAGAAAAAGTCAAAAGTGTTTAACATATAGTAAGTGTTCTGACACTCAATTGTGAAAATTAGATATTGATCACCATTCATAATTACCACTGATTACAATCAATAATTTATTTCCTTTTATTCTTCCAAGAAGGATAATGTTGTTCTATTGTCCTAGAGCATTGGTTCCCAACCTGGGGTCCCCAGAGTTTTCAGAATCAGAATCAGAATCAGAATGAGCTTTATTGCCAGGTATGTTCACACATACGAGGAATTTGTTTTCGTGACAGAGCTCCGCAGTGCAACATAACAGCGACAGAACATAAAACACAATAAGGAATAAAAATACAAAAAAATACAAATAGGTGGGTAAGGATTGACAATATACAAATTGACCATGTATGGCAGGTATATTTAAATGAGCATTTATGTATGTACATGTATATTATGTGGAAAAATTTTAACTGTACGCTAAGTATGTGTGTTTGGATAAATAAGTGTATGTGTATATAAATATAAATATAAGTAGTATAGTGTGTTCCATGTATGTACATGTATATTATGTGCAAAAGATTTACGTGTACGCTAAGTATGTGTGTTGGATAAAAAGTGTAGTGTATATAAATATAAATAGTGTAGTGTGTCCCACAGTTATTATCAGCTGTTCATAAGATGGATTGCCTGAGGGAAGAAACTGTTCCTGTGTCTGGTCGTTCTGGTGCTCAGTGCTCTGTAGCGTCGACCAGATGGCAACAGTTCAAAGAGGGAGTATGCTGGATGTGAGGGGTCCAGAGTGATTTTAACAGCCCTTTTGCTCACTCTGGATAAGTACAGTTCTTGAATAGATGGGAGAGTTGAACCGATGATTCGCTCAGCAGTCCGGACTACCCTCTGTAGTCTTCTGAGGTCCGATTTAGAAGCTGAGCTGAACCAGACAGTTACTGAAGTGCAGAGGATGGATTCGATGATGGTGGAGTAGAACTGTTTCAGCAGATCCTGTGGCAGGTTAAACTTCCTCAGCTGGCGAAGGAAGTACAACCTCTGCTGGGCCTTTTTCACAATGGAGTCAATATGAATGTCCCACTTCAGGTCCTGAGAGATAGTGGTGCCCAGGAACCTGAATGACTCCACTGCAGTCACAGTGCTGTTCATGATGGTGAGTGGGGGGAGTGCAGGGGGGTTTCTCCTGAAGTCCACAGTCATCTCCACTGTTTTGAGCGTGTTAAGCTCCAGGTTGTTGAGAGTGCACCAGACAGCCAGCTCTTTAACCTCCTGTCTGTAAGCAGACTCTTCACAGTCCTGAATGAGGCCGATGAGTGTGGTGTCATCTGCAAACTTCAGGAGCTTGACAGAGGGGTCCTTAGATGTGCAATCATTAGTGTACAGGGAGAAGAGCAGTGGGGAGAGAACGCAGCCCTGGGGAGCTCCGGTGCTGATTGTACGGGTGCTGGATGTGTATTTTCCCAGCCTCACTAGCTGCTGCCTGTCTGTCAGGAAGCTGTTGATCCACTGACAGACGGAGGTGGGCACGGAGAGCTGAGTTAGTTTGGGCAGGAGGAGGTTTGGGATGATCGTGTTGAAGGCAGAGCTGAAGTCCACAAACAGGATCCTCACATAGGTCCCCGGTCTGTCTAGGTGTTGCAGAACATAATGCAGTCCAATGTTTACTGCATCGTCCACAGACCTGTTTGCTCTGTAGGCAAACTGAAGAGGATCTAGCAAGGGTCCAGTGATGTCCTTCAGGTGGGCCAGCACCAGTTTTTCAAATGACTTCATGACTACAGATGTTAGAGCCACAGGCCTGTAGTCATTTAGTCCTGTAATTTTGGATTTCTTTGGGATGGGGATGATGGTGGAGCGTTTGAAGCATGAAGGGACTTCGCACAGCTCCAGCGATCTGTTGAAGATCTTTGTGAAGATGGGGGCCAGCTGGTCAGCACAGGATTTCAGACAGGCTGGTGTAACACAATCTGGGCCTGGTGCTTTTTTCCTTTTCTGCTTCCTGAAGACCTGGCGCACCGCATCCTCGCTGATCTGTATTGCAGGTGTGGGGGAGAGGGGGGATGCAGGAGGTGTGAGCGGTGAGAGCGCTTGATTGGAGAGGTGTTCAGGGTGGGTTGCAGGAGTTGTGAGTGGTGTGAACAGTTGCTTGGAGAGGCATTCAGGGTTGGTTGCAGGAGTTGTGAATGGTGTGAACGTTTGTTTGGTGAGGCATTCAGGGTTGGTTGCAGGAGCTGTGAATGGTGAGAGCGGTTGCTTGGAGAGGCATTCAGGGTTGGTTGCAGGGGTTGTGAATGGTGAGAGCGGTTGATTGGAGAGGTGATCAGGATGGGTTGCAGGAGCTGTGAATGGTGTGAACGTTTGTTTGGTGAGGCATTCAGGGTTGGTTGCAGGAGGTGTGAATGGTGAGAGCGGTTGATTGGAGAGGCATTCAGGGTTGGTTGCAGGAGTTGTTATTGGTGTGAATGGTTGTGTGGAGAGGTGTTCAGGGCAGGTGATGGGTGTTCTTTCAAACCTGCAGTAAAACTCGTTCAGATCGTCTGCCAGTCGTTGATTTTCCACAGTGCTGGGGGGTGGTGTCTTGTAATTGGTGATCTTCTTTAGGCTTTTCCACACTGATGCGGAGTCGTTCGAGGTGAACTGAGTCCTTATTTTTTCAGAATAATTCCTCTTTGCCACTTTGATCTCCTTTTCCAGTGTGTATTTAGCCTGTTTATACAAGACATTGTCCCCCTTCACGTAAGCATCTTCTTTGGCCTGACGGAGCTGTCTGAGTTTTGCAGTGAACCATGGTTTGTCATTGTTGTAATTTAGTTGAGTCTTGGTAGGAATACACATATCCTCACAGAAACTGATATATGATGTTACAGTCTCTGTGAGTTCGTCCAGATCGGTGGAAGCAGCTTCAAAAACACTCCAATCAGTGAGGTCAAAACAAGATTGTAAATCCTGCTCTGCTTCATCAGTCCATCTTTTTACAGTCCTTAATGCAGGTTTAGCTGATTTTAGTTTCTGCCTGTAGGTCGGTATAAGATGAACCAGAAGGTGATCAGAACGTCCCAAAGCTGCTCGTGGAACAGAGTGAAATGCATCCTTTATTGTTGTGTAACAGTGATCCAATATATTACTGTCTCTTGTGGGACAAGTAACATGCTGTCTGTATTTTGGCAGTTCACGGGAGAGATTGGCTTTATTAAAGTCCCCAAGAATGATTAAAACAGAGTCCGGGTGTTGTTGTTCTATCTCTGTGATGTGCTCAGCGAGTTTCTGTAAAGCTGAGCTCACATGTGCTTGAGGAGGGATGTAAACACTAACCAGAATGAACGAGTGAAACTCCCGCGGCGAATAGAACGGCTTGCAGTTAATGAAGAGCGTTTCGAGATTTGAGCAGCACGTCTTCTTTAACACAGTTACATCTGTACACCACCGTTCATTGATGTAAAAGCATGTCCCGCCGCCGCGCGATTTCCCCGTTGATTCTGCGTCGCGATCCGCTCTAAACAGCTGAAAGTCCGGCAGATGGAGCGCGCTGTCCGGTATGGTGTCATTCAGCCAAGTTTCCGTGAAACACAGAGCAGCAGAGTGAGAGAAATCTTTATTTGTCCGAGAGAGCAGAAGCAGTTCGTCCGTTTTGTTGGGAAGAGAGCGGAGATTTGCCAGATGGATGCTAGGCAACGGCGTTCGAAATCCGCGTTTTCTGAGTCTCACGAGCGCTTCCGCTCGCTTTCCCCGCCTGCGCGTCCTCTTGAAGCGTGTGATCAGGGCAGCCGCTCCGCCGACAAGAATGTCCAGCAAAACATCAGAATAGTCGAAAACCGGTGAAATATCGGGAGATGTGTGTTGCCGAATATCCAGCAATTCGTCCCTGGTGAAACTGATTGCAGGAATAGTTCACAGGGGGGGGGGGCGGGAGCGGATATGCTTTGAGGTGAATAAAGATGCATAAAATGTTCTACTAATAATATTATATAAAAATATTTTTTCAAAGTTTTTAAAAAATCATATGCTAATAATTTTAATAACAATTTCGTTATTTCAAATGTAGGCGGGTTGCGCGTGGCAAGCGCGCTCATAATGTAAGAGATGCCGGCGCGACCACAACAGTGCCCAACATCAATTGGCAAACATAATCCTTGTGTGGTTGACGGACCGTTTATCAGTTTGGACCAGTGCAGCGCGAGCCGATCGTGATCATGCGACGCTGTTACTACACAGCGCTAATAAGAGATCCAGTAAAGAAAGCATTTGAATTTGCCACTAAAGTAATAACATCGCTGCGAGATCTCGAGAGAAACATTCACATTTCTCCGTTATTAACGGGATTGGATTTACTGTAGTTACACTAACTGCACTAACTGCAACCATGAAAGTTTGGCAGGAATAGTAGGCTATAATGCCTTCAAGTAACATTACGTCGGTTTTATTTTGACATTATGAATACAATTGCTGCCCTCAAATGTTAATCTGAAATAAAATAAACCTTGGTTTATAACCACTACAATATTTAATTTTTTCCAAGAAGCTGTTTTGTTTTATATGCTCATAAGAAGAATCAATTACAGCTCCAGAATTACTCAAAGTAAAAAATATCACACTTTATTATGTTAGTTTTAATATAAAAAAAAGAAATCAGGGAAATTTCTCTGGCATTTCTTTCTTTTTGCTGTATAAAAAATGTACTGAACCGTACCGTGACACAAGTGTATCGTATCGAACCGAACCGTGAATTTTGTGAACCGTTACACCCTGTTACAATATTAGTGCTGGAAAAAAATTAATCGCATCCAAAATAAAAGTTTGTGTTTGCATAATATATGTGTGTGAACTGTTTTAATTATTTTGTATATAAATACACGCATATGCATGTATTAATTTTTTTTTGCATGTATATACTGTATATACATTTATACATTATTTATATTATATATAAATATAAATAATTTATATATAAATAAATAAAAATATTAAATATATACATGCATATGTGTGTATTTATATATACAAAATAATTATACACAGTACACACATATATATTATGCAAACACAAACTTTTATTTTGGATGCAATTAATTTTTTTCCAGCACTAATATATATATATATATATATATATATATATATATATGGGGGGGGGGGGGTCACGGATTGTTAAATATGTACATGGGGGGGCCCCAAGGAAAAAGGTTGGGAACCACTGTCCTAGAGAACTGTTGCACCTACTTGATAAATCAAACTCTAACATTATAAGTGTCAGACCCTGTTCCATGTTTTGTGTGTGTTCCTGTCCCCACTGTGTTCTTTCCAGGTGTTCTCTGTTTGCATTAATTTGATCACAGGTGTGTCTCGTCTTCTCATTGTCTTGTCCTGTGTATAAATAGTGTTCCAGTTTTGTGTTTGCTGTTGGCTGTGAAATGTTTTCAAAGTTCCTGTGTTTACTGGTTGTGATTATATTAAAATTCCATGCTGAAAAAAGCTCCAGTGTCTCTTTGATTCTTGACCCCGGTGTAGTGTGACAGAACGGCCAATCAAAAACTGAAATTGTAAGTGGTGCAGCTTTTCCGGTGTTTCTTTTGTTTTCCTTTTTGTGTCATAAACCTGGAGGAACGTGCACTCCTCCTCGCCATGGCTTATGGGATCCTTGACCTGTTCGACATCGTGAGGGCACTTATGCAGCTTGCCCTTGCCAGCTCTCTCTCTGTTCTGGATCTGGATAAATTCCCATTGCTCCACTGAGCTCCCAGACACCACCAACCTCGGCTGGAAAGAGGCAGTCATCCAGTGTCTGGAGAGCCTCCAACTCCAATCTGGGACCCAACTGCCAGCCATTCCTGAGTCAAGTAAGCTGGCAGTTCCCAAGTCAAGTAAGTGACTTCAAGTGCAGGCTCCTCCAGAGAACCTTCAGGTGCCCGCTCATCCAGAGCTCACTGCAGTGTTAGCCCAGACCGTGTCTTTTCCCCCTAATCCAGAAGAGGAAACTAGGGGTGAGAAGGGTGTCGGCCCAGCCTCCAGAGTATAGCCCGTGGAGGGCTCCTGATCACCCAATTAAGTCCAGGGTGGGCTCATGATCATCAATGGTTATAAGGCTGTTTCCAGGTCTGCATTCATTTGATCCTAGGTGTCATCTTCCCATTGTCTTGTCCGGTGTATAAATGGTGTTCCAGTTTTAAGCTGAGAAGTGACTTCAAAGTTGTTTACCTTTCGGGATTTATATTAAATTTCTTCAGCGGCTCCTCGATCCCCACGTAGGGTGACCGTAAGCTACACTAGCTGGGGAAGACACCGAGTACTTGAAATTAAGTAGCAATCCTTGGAGTTATTCACACATTAACATCACAAGTATTGGAACCATAATTAAAAAGGTGCAGGATCTAATTAAATATATAGGACAATGTGATTTAAAGGTACAACATGATACAAGTTTTGGGTTGTGGTGACCCTACAGTATGTACAAGGTATATATTATGAGAAAACTATTGTAGTCTTGGAAATGTGTGTGCTTTAATTGCCACCATTTTAGTTATGAGAAGAGTGCACTCATAACATCAGTTACACAATCAGACCAGTACGTAACCTACCACTGTTTTGTACAGATGCACTGTATTAAAAAAAAAAGATGGGTTATTTTTTTCAGCCCAAATATTGAGTTGATTTGACCAGATTTTGGTTGATAATCACTCAGAATCAGTAACTAAAAGGATGTAAAAGAAAGCACTCATGACAGCATGTTTAGAAAACAGCAGAAAACTCCTTCACACGGAGAGGAGAGAGAACTTTAAGTGTGCCTGCATTGAGGAGTGTGCTCTTTTAAAACTGGAGGGTGTTCTCTCACACCAGAACAACTCCAGTGGTAAGCAGTGATCGGGTGTGATTAAAACACTTCAGTCCTGTTGATTCACTATATTACACCGTTTATTTCCTAACTTTCAGCTACAATAAAAAGTGTAAATACATCTAAATCCCAGTTCAGAAACAGCTTCTAACTGATTTTAATTATTCTAAATGAATTAATTGTAAATGAAAGAATTGAACTTTAAATATTATGCCTACAATCAAAGACACTGCTGTAAAGCAGCTCTATCGACAGTAGAGTCTTTATTCAGATCAAGTCAGTTCAGTGTTGGTTTGGTTCAGAATGGGTTGCAAAATGGATCGTATTTTAACCCTGATTTCTGCTTCTCTCTATTTAAGCTTAACCATCTGTGATATTTACCCACTGGTTATTTATCCTGAAAATGTTTCATTTTAATTTGTCATCTGCATTATGCTGCATTGGTAACGAGCTTCCACAGTCTAAAGGGTAAATATTGGCTGTTTATGGAAACGTTCATTTCTGTCACTCTCTGAACTAATCACTGCACATAATGTGAAGAATATGAACGCTTCAGGAGTCAGCTGTCCACGACAGGCCTAAACCAACACAAAAACACCACACTCAGCAAAATATTGTCTAATTATTAACAAAATCCCAGAAAAATATTGATATGTGATTTCTGTCAACATGGCACATCTTAATATTCCTTAAAACCGATCAGTTGTGTGTCTGCATATTCCTCTCAAGAACTCCAGCATTAGAAACTAGCAGCTGAATTTCCTTTTCAACAACGTGACCGACTGAACAGTTTAAGCGGCACTTTTCAGCACAGATTTTTTTTTAAGAATCTTGTCACAATGTCTTTAATTGAATGATGGGCCTGTAAGAAGTGTTGCATATATGTGGTATGAAACATATTTTTTGTGTCCTCAGGAGTGTAAGAGAACCTAGTGGGGCATGATGTTTCCTGACGCATTTGACAGATGACTGCTAACACAACATTAAACTGAGATCGGAAAGATCACCATTGTTGGATTTCAAAGAATCAAAAGCACTCGTTTCTTCCCCCACGAGGTTGAGCGGTGCTCATAATTCAGCAGTTTGGCTCAGAACATGACTGTTAACAATCCATCTATCTGCCATCAGGAGCTCCTCAACAAACACCCTTCAATCTAAACGTACACTTGGGTTACAAAAGAACATCGAAGCCAAGCGTGATGAACGATAATGTCGAAAGTCACAGCCTGCAGTTCATGAAATCTGCAGGAGAAACCAAATGATAAATTAACAAGCGTCACATTCTGTCTGACTTAACAGATTATAAATGACAAACAGCACTGAAGACCCCACGTGACTGAAAGCACACGCTTGGCCAGAGTAACTTTGACAAGCAAGACCCTGAAGGACCTGTGCTTTCACGTTGAACGAGTCAGTGAGGCTGATCCGGTCCCTCGTGGTTTGTGACAGTTTTCGTATAAGAAAGGCCCTGGGAAAAGATTTCTGGAGACGTGTCGTTCCTTCAACAAGAATCAGAGTCCTTCCATTCACTGCGTCTCTTTATCGTTTTGGCTTGGCTACCTGAAAAACCTGTGTGAGTTCAGCAAAACAGATGGCTACAACAATGGGGGGAAAGGTCAGGAAAAGAAGGAGGAATGTACACAGAGAGACAAACTAGAAGAAGAATTTCAAGTTACATTTAAAATATTTTAACTAAATTTTCAAAACAGTGAAGTAAAAATACAGTGCATTTGAGTCAAATATTTGATTGATCAGAAGCCATTTCTATTGTCTTAATGATATTTATTTAGCAGATTTTATGTTTACTAGTCATTTGTGCTGGTGATGGCTAACAGAAGTCAAAGTATGGCATCAGAAAGGGGTATATTTGTCGCTAGGGGTATATTTGTAGCTTTAGCCAAAAAAACATTGTATGGGTCAAAATTATAAATTTTTCTTTTATTCCAAAAATCATTAGGATATTAAGTAAAGAACATGTTCCATGAATATATTTTGTAAATTTCCTACTGTAAATATATTAAAACGTAATTTTAATTAATTTAATTTTTGATTAGTAATATTAGTAATATGAATTACACACATCCAAAGGTGGTTTTCTCAGTATTTCGATTTTTTTGCCCCCTCAGATTCCAGATTTTCAAATAGATGTATCTTGGCCAAATATTGTCCTCCTAACAAGCTATATATCAGTGGAAACCTTTCAGCTTGTGTATATATATCAATTTAGAAAAACTGACACTTAAGACTGGTTTTGTGATCCAGGGTCACAATTTCTATAAAATTGTAGAAATTAATGTAGGCTATCAATATCCTGCCATCACAATGTGACACATTTGAGGCTGGCTGGTTTAATTAGACCATCAGCAGCACAGAAAAAGCAGCTAATGGGGCAGGAGACAGACGCCAGCCTGTCAGAGACATACACCTATTGCCTGAACACATACTTTATCATGTTTGCATACATCTGATGGGAAACTGATGCAAGTCATCAATGTACTGTACAAATCTGTTATTTCACACAGTCATTGGTGAACATTGTTGATAAGAAGAATGTACATAACCACTGACAATGACAACAACATTCACTGATATTTAGTTCCTCTCTAAACAAAAAAGAGATTATTCCTGGGGCCTGTTTCACAAAGGAGGTTAAGTGAAAACTTTAGTATGTTAACCCTGAAATGAGGTAAACTCTAGGTTTTCTGTTTCAGAATTGGAGGTTTGTCAAACCTGAGAAAGCAGGGTAAGTCAAGCCCGTTTCTGAAAGAGAGCTAACTTATACTCAGAGTCAGTTACCATAGTAACTTACTCTCTGAACCTCACCTGTTCAGGAGCAGGTTTTCTTCAATAAACCCAGAGTTTCTTTCGGTCTCCTCCCTCTTTTTAAACACTTCATTAATGCACACTGGAAAAATGCTGTTCTTACTAAGTGTTTTTTTCTTCTTCTTTTTTTCCCCAAGTACAAATATAAAAAATAAAAAAAAAATAAAGTTTGATTTTCTATAAAAGAAAATGATATAAGATACTTAGTCTTGTTTTCTGGGGGGATCTAAATTAAGTTCATTTTACTTAAGTAAAATTATATGCCAGTGTGGTAATAAAAATAAATCTTAATGCAAATGGAAACAAGATTATTCTGAGTGTCTATTACTAAGTGCAAATCTACTGTAGCTCCGCCCTCCATCCACACATAAGGTTAAATACGACACATGTGAATAACAGCTTCAGTGGTGTAGGCAGTAATGTTTTGGGCACTGAAAACTTGTGACACGATTGCTTGGTTTAGATTCCGGCTTCTGCTGAGCTCGTTCTTCTCACTTTTCCCATCACGTCACATTAGAATTTATTTTCAATAAAAATGAACAAAATGTTCTAAAAGTGGAAGTAAAGTGCCCAACGAGTAATAATTTGATACAACTATTTATAATTGTAATAAATATAATAATTTACAATCTGTTATTATTGAGTCCTGTAAATGTATAACAATACTGAGGTGCAAATGTATCTGCCAGTATAAAGTATAAAAAGGTTGCTATAGAATCCAAGATGGCAGCTATCTAAGGTCTGCTCAGTGTCTCTCTCTGGACTGATTCCATTTAAATGGATTTCATAGTATTTTACTCCTTTTAAGTTGTAGTTTTTAAGTTGTACAAGTCATTTATATGGAAATTTCATCTTGAACTTTTAAGAAGATTGTGGACTACTATGAGTTTAAAAATGACACTATACCTCTGCTCTGAGCTAACTTTGTTAACCTGAGCCTGATCCAACTGATCCTATTAGCCCAGGCTAAACAGAGCTAGACAAACGGGCTTGAGCCTGCTATATTCTCCTGGAGCTTGGGCTAACCAGCATTTAGCCTGCTACATCTTCTTGGAGCTTGGGCTAACCAACATTTAGCCTGCTACATGTTCTTGGAGCTTGGGCTAACCAACATTGAGCCTGCTACATCTTCTTGGAGCTTGGGCTAACCAGCCTGAGCTTGCTACATCTTCTTGGAGCTTGGGCTAACCAACATTTAGCCTGCTACATCTTCTTGGAGCTTGGGCTAACCAACATTTAGCCTGCTACATCTTCTTGGAGCTTGGGCTAACCAACATTGAGCCTGCTACATCTTCTTGGAGCTTGGGCTAACCAACATTTAGCCTGCTACATCTTCTTGGAGCTTGGGCTAACCAACATTTAGCCTGCTACATCTTCTTGGAGCTTGGGCTAACCAACATTTAGCCTGCTACATCTTCTTGGAGCTTGGGCTAACCAACATTTAGCCAGCTACATCTTCTTGGAGCTTGGGCTAACCAACATTGAGCCTGCTACATCTTCTTGGAGCTTGGGCTAACCAACATTGAGCCTGCTACATCTTCTTGGAGCTTGGGCTAGCCAGCATTGAGCCTGCTACATCTTCTTGGAGCTTGGGCTAGCCAACATTGAGCCTGCTACATCTTCTTGGAGCTTGGGCTAACCAACATTGAGCCTGCTACATCTTCTTGGAGCTTGGGCTAACCAGCATTGAGCCTGCTACATCTTCTTGGAGCTTGGGCTAACCAACATTGAGCCTGCTACATCTTCTTGGAGCTTGGGCTAACCAACATTGAGCCTGCTACATCTTCTTGGAGCTTGGGCTAACCAACATTGAGCCTGCTACATCTTCTTGGAGCTTGGGCTAACCAGCCTGAGTCTCACCCATCATCCTGGAGGCTAGGCTAACGGGCCTGGCCTGCTACATTCTCCTGGAGCTTGGGTTAACAAGCCTAAGCCTGCAACATCATTGTGGAAGCTGGGCCATACTCTACGAGATAAACTGGTACTGTTATTAGTCAACTTTACTATTAGTAAATTAATGACGATGGCATTTTTCTTATTTTTCTTATCCCTGTTGGTCACTTGGAACTTGAAACCGGGCACTGATCCTAGGGTGAGTTGTTTTAATAATATGGTGGGCACACAGGATACCTACTATAGTGGCACAAAAACCAGTATTGACATGCACCAGGAACCATTACACTTTTGTTGGAACCTGGACTTCTTGATGGATCTGTATTGGGATTTGTCTAAACTGCAAAAATTGTTTGCTTTGTATAATTTGTCTTTCTCAATTATTGACAGGCATTGCCTGGTTTCAGCATATGATAGGCCGGCTTCAAAATACACTGTGAAATGCAGATTGATTATTCCACTACTCCTACTTTTATCTGGAAATGTGCAGCCCAACCCTGGCCCCTGTTTGCAATGTGTCTTGACCCCTGCTGAATTTAAATCAATGCCTGGACTTAAATTTGTTCATCTTAATGTTGCAGTTTACCACCCAAAATGGACATGGTTAGAATTTGGATTGAATCTACAGATGCAGACATAGCGATAATTTCGATAAATAATAATGTTTTTCGCAGTGACAGGCTGAAGAAAGGTGGTGGCGTAGCTATCTATGTTAAGTCAAGATTTGGTGCATCAGTTGTTCTGTCTGAGTCTCTCTGTAAGCAAATGGAGTTTTTGGCCTTAAATGTTGAAATATTTAAGTCCCTTTCAATAACTGTTGTGGGGTGTTATAGACCTCCATCGGCCTCCAGGGAGGTAGGGAACTTTTACTGGGGACTTGAATTGGGACTGGCTAAATGTTGTTTCTGATTAATTTAAATCTTTCTGTGATTCTGTCAGTCTTAGCCAGTTGGTAAATGTACCTACAAGGCCTAATCTCAAAAAACCAGATAAATCTACTTTAATCGATTTGATTCTAACAAATGTCCCTCATAAATTTTTATCCATGGGTGTCTTTTGTAATGATCTGAGTGATCATTGTTTTATTGCTACTTCGAGAGGCAGTAAAATACCCAAATGTAAATCGCAAATTATTAGATAGAGGAATTTGAAACATTTTAATGAACAAGCCTATCATCACGATCTATCTTTTATTAACTGGGGACAGCTAGGCCTGTTGCCTGACGTTGAGCTTGCCTGGACACTTTTTAAGGAGAATTTTGAGAAAATTGTAAATAAACATGCTCGTTGGACAAAGCACAGAGTGAAGGGACGGGAAAACCCTTGGTTTTCTCCAGAGTTGTCAGACATTATCCATCAGCGAAATGTGGCATGGGCTAAAGCTAGAAATGGTGATTCTGCCACTGAAATAAATGTACCTCTCTTATCAAAAAGGCTAAATCAGAATATTATTTATCAGTCACTAGTGAAAACCTCAATAATCCACAGAAATTTTGGAAAGTCATCAAGTCTCTTTCTGTGAATAAAAGTAATGGAAGCCCTCCCAAAATTTGTCTTAAAAAACTCTCTCCCAGTCTACGACAGAGTTGATGTCTTAAATTGCTTTAATGAGCATTTTGTATCAGTTGGTTCTCTGTCCCAGTCGACAGGAGTAGTCGCTGTCACTCCATGCACATACTCCTCAGTGTTTTCTGGAGAGCCTTTTAATTTTGTTTCTTTTACTGTGCAGCAGGTGCATGGAGCTCTTAAAGCGTTAGATCACAGAAAACCTCCTGGACCAGATTTAATAGAGCCTTACTTTTTGAAAAAGGCGGCTGATTTTGTTGCAGAGCCCCTTACAATTCTTTTTAATCTGTCAATTCAAAACAATGAAATACCATCAGTTTGAAAGTCAGCTTTTGTTACTCCCTTGTTTAAAGGAGGTGATCCAGCAGTTTTAACTAACTATCGGCCTATATCTAATTTGTGTGTTTTGTCAAAAAAATTTAGAATCCCTTGTTTCAGACCAAATAAAACAGTTTTTATACTCAAATGAACTCCTGTCTAAACTGCAGTCAGGCTTCAGGAAAAAGCACAGTACCATCACTGCTGTTATAAAAGTAATTAATGACATACTTGTCGCTCTTGATAGAAAGCAATTCTGTGCATCACTTTTTCTTGATGTGTCGAAAGCTTTCGACACAGTGGACCATGCTGTTTTAAAGCAAAGGCTTCTTTGTCTGGGATTGTCTGATTGTGTAGTTTCCTGGTTCATGAATTATCTGAGTGACAGGACTCCGTGCATTAAATGTGATGGTCTATGTTCTGCATTAGTGAAGGTCCACAAGGGGGTGCCACAAGGGTCAATATTAGGTCCTCTCTTGTTTATTATGTATATAAATGAACTAGGCCACAATGTGTCAGATGCTAATATGCATTTCTATGCTGATGACATGATTATTTATTGTTTTGGATCGTCCCCAGCTAAAGCTGTTGAGTCTTTGCAGAGAGCTTTTGATGTGGTTCAACGTATGCTTATGCAGCTTAAACTGGTTCTCAATGCTGATAAGACCAAACTGATGCTGTTTAGTAATACTAAGAAGGTTTCTCAAGCTCCTCCTCCTGTGTTCACTTTGACTGGAAGTGTCATAGAGGTGGTTCATTCTTATAAGTACCTTGGTATCTGGCTTGATGATGCTCTCACTTTTAAGTCTCATATAGACAACCTTGTGAAGAAACTCAAACTTAAACTGTCCTTTTTCTTTCAAAATAAATTTTGTTTTTCTTTTAAAGCAAAAAAGCAGCTAGTCACTGCAACATTTTTATCTGTCTTAGATTATGGAGACCTGGTGTATAGGACCGCTTCAGCACAATGTCTGTATAAGATTGACACAGTTTATCATGTGTCTCTGAGATTTATTACGGATTGTAAAAACTTGACCTATCATTGTGAATTATATTCCAGAGTGGGATGGCCATCATTGTCCAACAGGAGATCAGGGCACTGGCATACTTTTATCTATAAGGCCATGCTTGGTCTTTTGCCATCCTGCATCTGTAGTTTAATCACATGGAGAAGTGTTGGTTCTCATTCATTGTGATCAAATGATCACTTGCTGCTCTTTGTTCCATGTGCCCATACAGAACTGGGAAAAAGGGCTTTTGTCTACTCTGCTCCTTCTGCATGGAACTTTTTGCAAAAAGACTTGAAATTATCTGAACTTATTTCCTTAAATGCTTTTAAATCCAGATTGAGAGAACCTGAAATGACCTGCTTAAATTGTAAATGTTTTTAATTATTTGTATTGTATAACTTTTATAAATGTAATTGACTGTTTTTGCTGCCTCTTAGCCAGGACTCCCTTGAAAAAGAGGTTTTTAACCTCAATGGGACTTTCCTGGTTAAATAAAGTTTAAATAAAAAAAATAAAAAATAACTAGCATCTAATTATTATTCACACTTAGCCTGTTGCAAAGAACTGCTACTTTTACATGGTAAATAGAATATATCATGATTTTCACTGTACATTTTTTCTGTAAATAGCATCTAAAGCTACTTGCACTTAGCTGTAAATAGGATCTATCGCTAAGTATGTTAATTTCACTTAGTGTAAATAGCCACTGCCGTATTTTTTGTAAAATAAGACAAATGCACTTAAAATATTATTATTAATATTATTATTTTATATATATATATATATATATATATATAAATATATATATTGCCCATGAGATACCATAAAATGATTAGCTATTAGTTCATTAATCTAACGTTCTGCCAGTTTTCACCTGTGATATTTATAACACTGCGAAGAATTATATTTGTATCGAGTCTGAAGTATGCAGATGGATTTTTGGCGGGAGTTTAGAATTGATTAAACCAACTCATTTCAGCTGCTCTGTAACCGAAAACTCAGAGTTTCCCATCTCAGGGTAAGTCAACTCAGAGTTCAAGTTTAAACTCAGAGTTGGTTGAACCTCCTTAGTGAAACGGGCCCCTGGTAATCAAACGGTTTTTGTCTTCCACTGTATGAACAAAAAACACTGTGTCAGTGTTGTGGACTTGAGTTTCTTTCTTTTAATCCGGTCTTAGTTCATGTTTTCCTTTTTTTGGTCATGCTTCCTGTTCCTGTCCTCAGTTCCATTAGTTCCAGGTGTTCCCTGTTTCGTTAATTTGGTTCCAGTCGTGTCCCATCAGGGTCTTTGTCATTATTTATTTCTGATGTGTGTATTTTTCTTGTCGGTTGAATTAAAATCAAATGTCTATGTTCTCCTGGATCTTGTCTTTCCTTCTCTCCAAGTGATGTGTGACACACTGGGACTTTTTCAAATATATTGATTTATGTTCCACAGAAGTAAGAATGTCATATGGGTTTGGAAGGTCATGAGAATGTCAAGTAAATATTGACCAATTCTTTATATTTAGGTGAATTACTCCTTTAAAATTCTTAGATTTAGTAAGTCTATTTACAATTAGCACATGCATTTATTCAAAATAACTTTTAAATGCAAACAGTCAGAAACACCAGAACCACATAGGCTGACTGTAAGAACAGTATTGAGTCCATTAATATAGACGGTTTTATGCATATACATGGTTTAAAATAATATTAGTATTCAAGTGTTCATTGAACAACTGTGCCATCAGACATCAATCTCCACTATAATTATTAAGCATAAGAAGATATAATACTTGTGATATTTCACAGGTAAACATAAGGGTTTCTTCTAACTGCCTTCCCTCAAAGATTAACCCTTGTTAAACCAGTTCTAGTCCTGGTCTTCCTCTGAATCCTGTGCACCTGTTAACAGAACCACATATCCAGACAGACTAATAGACACGTCACCTCTAACTGCAAACTGACATGGTTAGCTTTAAAAGCAATTAAAATCCTAAATTATAACATTCCAGGTCACCTCAGTACCATTGATTATTTTGAGTTCATTTACATCAATACATCTGGCAGATGTTTTATCCAAAGTGATATTGCGTTCTTGCGTTCCCTGAGAATGAAACCCATAACCCTGGTGTTGCTAGCGCCATGATCTATTGTTTGAGCTGTAGGAAAGCTGCCACTAAACGTCCCAAACCGTTTTAGTTGTTCATCACGTCATGCAGCGTCAAAATGAAACAGGAAAAGGAACAAAACAATCCATCATCTAATCTGAAAAAGGGTAAAATCAGGCATCCTTTCTGGCAGATTTTTTTTGTACATTTTTTTATTGGCAATCATTAATTAAGTAAAGGGAAAGGACATGCTCTCCGCCACCGTCTGTCTCATTCGAGACTTTTAATTGGCTCGACTTGATGGGTCCTGATAAGCGCAAACAATGCATTCAGATGATTGGCAACTCATTTGTTGCCATGTAATTAGCGAGACAGCAGCATCTTCAGAGGCACGAATGTGTCTCCTTTAGGCTGCGCCTCCTCATCTTTAATCACTTCTGCTTTTTTTATTACACAGAAACACAATTTGTAGCAGCAGTTCAGCGTAGGCTCATGATAAACATAATAACAGCACCTGGATGACTGATGGAGTGGGAAGATAAGCTACCACTAACCATACGCGATCACACAGATGATTTCAGCTATATATAGACTTTTTATTATAAGCAGATAAAAGTATGAATTGCTTTATTTTATGGATAATAGAGAACAAATTTAATCTGAGTCAATTCTACATATAATGGTATTCTTGTTTCACTGTTATTAAAAGTAAAAAAAAAAAAACACTCAAAGCTGCCAATGTAGTTTGGTATGTTTTTGTTTGTGTATTAAAAAAAAAATTGCAAAGCAGCATCTTAGCCTGTCATGCTTTAATGCAATTTTTAAGATATTAAAAATGTATTTTTCATTCAGTGAATTATACATATGTTTTGTCAACTGTACTCTGCAAATCCTTGCATTTTTTAATTTATTGTGGCTTGATGTCTCTCTCAAGACTGATTCTGTCTTTGTCATTGTGAAGATGTATTTCTGAGCATTTTTTCAACAATAAGCCTCCATAAAGCACATCACAGCCAATGGCTTTTCCAGTCGTTTTTGTTCTCATTATTTTTGTAAACAGGATTTAAAAAAAATCCTCAATGAATTCATAGGTTGTGTGGTAAATCACAACATTAGAGTTAGAATTTTAATAATGCAGTGTTGTTAGGGTTTTTGGTGGATTATTGGGCTGTTCTGTAGGGTTGTTAGGTTTAGGGTTATCATTAGGATGTTCTGGATTATTAATCTACATCAGGGGTTCCCAACCACAATCCATTGATTAAATGTGTAGAATGAAATGCATAACTAATACATAACACATCTGACTTTAGATATAATATATCACATATTAGAGAGGTGTGTGTGAATTAAAATGTGAAAACCTAATAAATGGCAATGGCAATTTGGCATTTTTATTTGTATAGCAAGTAAATAGCAATGGGCAAGTCATTGCAGAGTCTGGGGGCAATGACAGAGAAATCACGGTCACTACTAGTCTTGTACTTCAACCTAGAAATAACCAACTGTTTTCTGTTATAAGTCAGAAAGGTAAGATAGAGCAATACACCATTTAAAGATGTATACACAATAAGTAATATTTTAATTAATCTGTGGTAATTTAAAGATTATCAAGCATGAAATAAAAAAATCTGTAAACATTATAGGTAGAGAGCCCCTGGAGCAAACCTTCCCATGTGTCAGTGAAAGATCAGTGTTACGCTTATGTTATGGCCGTTAGCGGGTGACTAGCCTCGTCAGGAGTGAGCGTCTCTTTGATGTTGTTGTTGTGCGCCGCTGCTCCTCCTCATCATCTGAATATCACAGACTGACGACCGGCCACTCAATGAGCCTTTGTTTCTGTGATTAAAGCAGGTGTCGCCGAGGTTTGTGTTTGTTCATGACAGCCTGCATTTAAATAGCTGTCAGTCGTCTGTCAGAAGAAGGGAAGTGTTCGTTTCCGAGCCCCTGAACATGCATCTGTTTTACATCAGCTTAACCCAGCTTTGCAGACGAGTTGCTGAAGTTTGTTTGCTGCTCCAAGGCTCAGTCTCTGGTTACTGCTTTTACTTTTATGATGAAGTTCTCTTGTAAGACTGACAGAGACTCGTCAAACAAGCAGTTGATGACCAATTCGGTCAGAAAAGTTTCTGATATAGAAACTTTTTATTCTCTGTTGAGCTGGTTCTAGTTAAGATGGTGACCTGGAGGATTGAGCTCTGCATCTTAATTAGATGATTCACAATATAAAGATTAATACGGTACATTGTGATTGTTGCACTGCTTTGAACTTATGCTGTTTAATATATAAATAATTTTATTGTGATACAGTGAATATACTGTATAACAAATGAGAATCATCTATGAAAGTAATGATGATTAAACTCTGTAATAAAAAAGTCACAAAAAAAGTCTTAATGGTCTTATAGGATGCAATGATCTCTATTTTCTTGATGCGAGATACATTTGGGTGACTGTCTTGAACTTTGTGTGGTTTTTAATGGTTTTCAAATGTCCCTTTACAAGGACTTAATCTCAGAGCTGGCTGGTTTAGTTCAAAGATTAAAACTCATTATTGCTCACAGTATTGAACTATTTTTTATTGCACTCATTTGTTATATCAGACATCGGTCTTCGAAGGCTGCTGGTGGCTGCTGCTGGTTTAAAGGCAATTCTCAAACCTGTCCTGGACGAACCCAAGCCTCGATGACCGATGAGACTGAACCATCTCCAGGACAATGAGCAACACATTTCCATCCTAAACTCAAGGGAAAAATTAATAAGGCAAAATTGCCCTCAGTGTTTAATCAGCTATGATTGTGCTGTTCCGCAGTTGGTGGCATTTCTTCTTAAGTAGAGCATTATTTTTAAATCCCAAAGGATGTGAAAGGTTTGTTACCCTTGGCATTTAGCAGGAAGGTGAGCTTTTGTTTTAGTGGAAAACTGTCCTCCTCTGAAGACACGACTAATCAAACCAGCTTAACATCAGTGCAACATCAAAGATAACGGTGAATAATTCATTTCCGGATTTCTGCAGAAAGCTCACAATCATTTCTCTTGTCTGATTAGCATTTGAATTGTTCAGAATAAAATCTGATGTGAAATGCTTTTCTTCTAAGTAATTTTTTCTCAATGTTTTCAGGTGTTCTTCACTGATTCAGAGTCTGTCAGCACAGTCCAGTGCAGCAGACTGTCTGTACGCTCCATACACATGAACTCATTTGAGCCCCATACAGCAGCTTTCAGAGCTCAGGAGTCACACTTTAGATCAACAACGGCAGGATCGGTCCATTTTTGACTTCATGTATCATATGCAGATAGGGTTAGGGTTAAAAGCATGGCAGTCTGTGTCAGTGTACGCTACATTATTATGCTGCAGGTTGAACCAGGAGACTGCTCTGTCAGGCACAGAGTGCATCAGCTCTGGCTCCACAGAGACTCCGGGGCATATATAACTACTGCGATGCCATGTCGACCCACTTCGATGGAAGCTGCACCCTCAGATTTGGCACAAAAGGGTGGAGGAAGGTTAGAGTTTATCGAGAGGAGAGTCTCAGGACAGCCATTCATGACTTTAGAGAGGTTGGGTGATGCAACAAGACAATGACCCAAAACACATCTAAATCAACTAAAGAACAGAGGGCTGCACTATCAAGACGACCAATATATATATATATATATATATATATATATATATATATATTTATTTAATAATTGTAATTTTTTTTTGCTCCAGGAGGGTCAAATAGTTCACTTATTTTTCCAGCTACACTGTGAATAATAATATATTCAACAAAAATGTGAAAAGTGCAATTGACTGGGTGTTATTTGTTATTCAGATATATGTCTATAATTGAGAGTTATGGATAATCTATGCTGACATCCAGATATTTTCAATATTTCACAAGTTTCAAGGGTTCACAAACTTATTTTTGCCACTGTAATATCAAAATCTGTTGGGTGTCCAAAAATGAAAAAAATTAATACATAAATAAAATAAAGTCAAAATTTGTCCACTGAATGGATATAGGACTATAGATATGGAAAGTTGAAAAATCTTTCACGCACTTCTATAATAAAATTAATTCTCCTTTTCAAGTTTCTAATAGGGGTCATAAAGAAAAATGAATATGAGTCATTTTATCATCCCTTTTCCATAAACATACTGCCATAAACACTCTTTTATTTCACCTTATGATGGTGAAGAGGATTTTGTTCTCAGAGAATGGCATTGTCTGATTCTTAAATTCAGAGAAAAAAAACAGTGCTATCAACAAAAATCAATTATTCAAGAGTCTATTGTGAGAGGAAGAGAATAAACGAGTAGCCTCCTGTTTACTGACATGACGCTCTAACATTGAGGAACACATATCAAATCCTTATAATGAGGAGATGCTGCTCTTTACTGGGTAAAGTCATGATGGTTTACAATCATTATCTGTTTTACCTCTTGTAAAATTTAGAACAAAGAATAAAAATTAATTACCAAAAAGAAAAAGAAAGGAGTAATAAAAGAGGAAAGAAAGAAAACAATGAACTGTTCTTACATTGATAATGTATTATGTAAGGTACATGCATGCACAACTGTATGTGAACTGTACATAAACCTGATCTTGATGTATATTACTTTATTATATTTAATTATTTTTTCTTAATTTTATTTAAATGTTTTTTCTATTCTCTTGTGTGTCGCACGTCCTGATTTTGCTGAGTTAGACGTGTTCCAGGGTCAACATATTTTGTTGACCCTGGAACAACATTTTACTCCAAAAATATATTCTTGACCATATCCCTACACCTAAACCTAACCTTAACCATGAGTAATCCCTAAAATCAGAGGGAATGATAGATTAATGACACTGATGTACAAGCATCAAACAGTGATTTTAAGCATAAACTTCACAAAATATATAAACTGGTTCTTCAAATCTGATTGGTTAATCACAATGTTGTTCCAGGGTCAACAAAGATGTTGTCCCAGGAACATGTCTCACTTGGTAAAATCAGGTTCTGCGTTATATATGTGTGTATGTACCTAGAAGTCCTGGAAACAAATTCCTGGTGTGTTTGCACACATTTGGCAAATTAAGCTCATTCTGATTCTGATATATTAATAAAGCTCATTCTGATTCTGATATATTAATAAAGCTCATTCTGATTCTGATATTAATTAAGCTCATTCTGATTCTGATATATTAATAAAGCTCATTCTGATTCTGATATTAATAAAGCTCATTCTGATTCTGATATATTAATAAAGCTCATTCTGATTCTGATATATTAATAAAGCTCATTCTGATTCTGATATATTAATAAAGCTCATTCTGATTCTGATATATTAATAAAGCTCATTCTGATTCTGATATTAATTAAGCTCATTCTGATTCTGATATATTAATAAAGCTCATTCTGATTCTGATATATTAATAAAGCTCATTCTGATTCTGATATATTAATAAAGCTCATTCTGATTCTGATATATTAATAAAGCTCATTCTGATTCTGATATATTAATAAAGCTCATTCTGATTCTGATATATTAATAAAGCTCATTCTGATTCTGATATATTAATAAAGCTCATTCTGATTCTGATATATTAATAAAGCTCATTCTGATTCTGATATATTAATAAAGCTCATTCTGATTCTGATATATTAATAAAGCTCATTCTGATTCTGATATATTAATAAAGCTCATTCTGATTCTGATATATTAATAAAGCTCATTCTGATTCTGATATATTAATAAAGCTCATTCTGATTCTGATATATTAATAAAGCTCATTCTGATTCTGATATATTAATAAAGCTCATTCTGATTCTGATATATTAATAAAGCTCATTCTGATTCTGATATATTAATAAAGCTCATTCTGATTCTGATATATTAATAAAGCTCATTCTGATTCTGATATATTAATAAAGCTCATTCTGATTCTGATATATTAATAAAGCTCATTCTGATTCTGATATATTAATAAAGCTTATTCTGATTCTGATATATTAATAAAGCTCATTCTGATTCTGATATATTAATAAAGCTCATTCTGATTCTGATATATTAATAAAGCTCATTCTGATTCTGATATATTAATAAAGCTCATTCTGATTCTGATATTAATAAAGCTCATTCTGATTCTGATATATTAATAAAGCTCATTCTGATTCTGATATATTAATAAAGCTCATTCTGATTCTGATATATTAATAAAGCTCATTCTGATTCTGATATATTAATAAAGCTCATTCTGATTCTGATATTAATTAAGCTCATTCTGATTCTGATATTAATTAAGCTCATTCTGATTCTGATATATTAATAAAGCTTATTCTGATTCTGATATATTAATAAAGCTCATTCTGATTCTGATATATTAATAAAGCTCATTCTGATTCTGATATATTAATAAAGCTCATTCTGATTCTGATATATTAATAAAGCTCATTCTGATTCTGATATTAATTAAGCTCATTCTGATTCTGATATTAATTAAGCTCATTCTGATTCTGATATATTAATAAAGCTCATTCTGATTCTGATATTAATTAAGCTCATTCTGATTCTGATATATTAATAAAGCTCATTCTGATTCTGATATTAATTAAGCTCATTCTGATTCTGATATTAATTAAGCTCATTCTGATTCTGATATATTAATAAAGCTCATTCTGATTCTGATATTAATAAAGCTCATTCTGATTCTGATATATTAATAAAGCTTATTCTGATTCTGATATATTAATAAAGCTCATTCTGATTCTGATATATTAATAAAGCTCATTCTGATTCTGATATTAATAAAGCTCATTCTGATTCTGATATATTAATAAAGCTCATTCTGATACTGATATTAATAAAGCTCATTCTGATTCTGATATATTAATAAAGCTCATTCTGATTCTGATATATTAATAAAGCTCATTCTGATTCTGATATATTAATAAAGCTCATTCTGATTCTGATATATTAATAAAGCTCATTCTGATTCTGATATATTAATAAAGCTCATTCTGATTCTGATATATTAATAAAGCTCATTCTGATTCTGATATATTAATAAAGCTCATTCTGATTCTGATATTAATTAAGCTCATTCTGATTCTGATATTAATTAAGCTCATTCTGATTCTGATATATTAATAAAGCTCATTCTGATTCTGATATTAATTAAGCTCATTCTGATTCTGATATATTAATAAAGCTCATTCTGATTCTGATATTAATTAAGCTCATTCTGATTCTGATATTAATTAAGCTCATTCTGATTCTGATATATTAATAAAGCTTATTCTGATTCTGATATATTAATAAAGCTCATTCTGATTCTGATATATTAATAAAGCTCATTCTGATTCTGATATATTAATAAAGCTCATTCTGATTCTGATATATTAATAAAGCTCATTCTGATTCTGATATTAATAAAGCTCATTCTGATTCTGATATTAATAAAGCTCATTCTGATTCTGATATATTAATAAAGCTCATTCTGATTCTGATATTAATAAAGCTCATTCTGATTCTGATATATTAATAAAGCTCATTCTGATTCTGATATATTAATAAAGCTCATTCTGATTCTGATATATTAATAAAGCTCATTCTGACTCTGATATATTAATAAAGCTCATTCTGATTCTGATATATTAATAAAGCTCATTCTGATTCTGATATATTAATAAAGCTCATTCTGATTCTGATATATTAATAAAGCTCATTCTGATTCTGATATATTAATAAAGCTCATTCTGATTCTGATATATTAATAAAGCTCATTCTGATTCTGATATATTAATAAAGCTCATTCTGATTCTGATATATTAATAAAGCTCATTCTGATTCTGATATATTAATAAAGCTCATTCTGATTCTGATATATTAATAAAGCTCATTCTGATTCTGATATATTAATAAAGCTCATTCTGATTCTGATATATTAATAAAGCTCATTCTGATTCTGATATATTAATAAAGCTCATTCTGATTCTGATATATTAATAAAGCTCATTCTGATTCTGATATTAATTAAGCTCATTCTGATTCTGATATTAATTAAGCTCATTCTGATTCTGATATATTAATAAAGCTCATTCTGATTCTGATATATTAATAAAGCTCATTCTGATTCTGATATATTAATAAAGCTCATTCTGATTCTGATATTAATTAAGCTCATTCTGATTCTGATATATTAATAAAGCTCATTCTGATTCTGATATATTAATAAAGCTCATTCTGATTCTGATATATTAATAAAGCTCATTCTGATTCTGATATATTAATAAAGCTCATTCTGATTCTGATATATTAATAAAGCTCATTCTGATTCTGATATATTAATAAAGCTCATTCTGATTCTGATATATTAATAAAGCTCATTCTGATTCTGATATTAATTAAGCTCATTCTGATTCTGATATTAATTAAGCTCATTCTGATTCTGATATATTAATAAAGCTCATTCTGATTCTGATATTAATTAAGCTCATTCTGATTCTGATATATTAATTAAGCTCATTCTGATTCTGATATATTAATAAAGCTCATTCTGATTCTGATATTAATTAAGCTCATTCTGATTCTGATATATTAATAAAGCTCATTCTGATTCTGATATTAATTAAGCTCATTCTGATTCTGATATTAATTAAGCTCATTCTGATTCTGATATATTAATAAAGCTCATTCTGATTCTGATATTAATAAAGCTCATTCTGATTCTGATATATTAATAAAGCTCATTCTGATTCTGATATATTAATAAAGCTCATTCTGATTCTGATATATTAATTAAGCTCATTCTGATTCTGATATATTAATAAAGCTCATTCTGATTCTGATATATTAATAAAGCTCATTCTGATTCTGATATATTAATAAAGCTCATTCTGATTCTGATATTAATAAAGCTCATTCTGATTCTGATATATTAATAAAGCTCATTCTGATTCTGATATATTAATAAAGCTCATTCTGATTCTGATATTAATAAAGCTCATTCTGATTCTGATATATTAATAAAGCTCATTCTGATTCTGATATTAATAAAGCTCATTCTGATTCTGATATATTAATAAAGCTCATTCTGATTCTGATATATTAATAAAGCTCATTCTGATTCTGATATTAATTAAGCTCATTCTGATTCTGATATTAATTAAGCTCATTCTGATTCTGATATTAATTAAGCTCATTCTGATTCTGATATTAATTAAGCTCATTCTGATTCTGATATTAATTAAGCTCATTCTGATTCTGATATTAATTAAGCTCATTCTGATTCTGATATATTAATAAAGCTCATTCTGATTCTGATATTAATAAAGCTCATTCTGATTCTGATATATTAATAAAGCTCATTCTGATTCTGATATATTAATAAAGCTCATTCTGATTCTGATATATTAATTAAGCTCATTCTGATTCTGATATATTAATAAAGCTCATTCTGATTCTGATATATTAATAAAGCTCATTCTGATTCTGATATATTAATAAAGCTCATTCTGATTCTGATATATTAATAAAGCTCATTCTGATTCTGATATATTAATAAAGCTCATTCTGATTCTGATATTAATAAAGCTCATTCTGATTCTGATATATTAATAAAGCTCATTCTGATTCTGATATATTAATAAAGCTCATTCTGATTCTGATATATTAATAAAGCTCATTCTGATTCTGATATTAATAAAGCTCATTCTGATTCTGATATATTAATAAAGCTCATTCTGATTCTGATATTAATAAAGCTCATTCTGATTCTGATATATTAATAAAGCTCATTCTGATTCTGATATATTAATAAAGCTCATTCTGATTCTGATATTAATAAAGCTCATTCTGATTCTGATATATTAATAAAGCTCATTCTGATTCTGATATTAATAAAGCTCATTCTGATTCTGATATATTAATAAAGCTCATTCTGATTCTGATATTAATAAAGCTCATTCTGATTCTGATATTAATAAAGCTCATTCTGATTCTGATATATTAATAAAGCTCATTCTGATTCTGATATATTAATAAAGCTCATTCTGATTCTGATATATTAATAAAGCTCATTCTGATTCTGATATATTAATAAAGCTCATTCTGATTCTGATATTAATAAAGCTCATTCTGATTCTGATATATTAATAAAGCTCATTCTGATTCTGATATTAATAAAGCTCATTCTGATTCTGATATATTAATAAAGCTCATTCTGATTCTGATATATTAATAAAGCTCATTCTGATTCTGATATATTAATAAAGCTCATTCTGATTCTGATATATTAATAAAGCTCATTCTGATTCTGATATATTAATAAAGCTCATTCTGATTCTGATATTAATAAAGCTCATTCTGATTCTGATATATTAATAAAGCTCATTCTGATTCTGATATATTAATTAAGCTCATTCTGATTCTGATATATTAATAAAGCTCATTCTGATTCTGATATATTAATAAAGCTCATTCTGATTCTGATATATTAATAAAGCTCATTCTGATTCTGATATATTAATAAAGCTCATTCTGATTCTGATATATTAATAAAGCTCATTCTGATTCTGATATATTAATAAAGCTCATTCTGATTCTGATATATTAATAAAGCTCATTCTGATTCTGATATATTAATAAAGCTCATTCTGATTCTGATATATTAATAAAGCTCATTCTGATTCTGATATTAATAAAGCTCATTCTGATTCTGATATATTAATTAAGCTCATTCTGATTCTGATATTAATTAAGCTCATTCTGATTCTGATATATTAATTAAGCTCATTCTGATTCTGATATTAATTAAGCTCATTCTGATTCTGATATTAATTAAGCTCATTCTGATTCTGATATATTAATAAAGCTCATTCTGATTCTGATATTAATTAAGCTCATTCTGATTCTGATATATTAATTAAGCTCATTCTGATTCTGATATTAATTAAGCTCATTCTGATATATTAATAAAGCTCATTCTGATTCTGATATATTAATAAAGCTCATTCTGATTCTGATATATTAATAAAGCTCATTCTGATTCTGATATTAATTAAGCTCATTCTGATTCTGATATATTAATAAAGCTCATTCTGATTCTGATATATTAATAAAGCTCATTCTGATTCTGATATATTAATAAAGCTCATTCTGATTCTGATATATTAATAAAGCTCATTCTGATTCTGATATATTAATAAAGCTCATTCTGATTCTGATATATTAATAAAGCTTATTCTGATTATGATATATTAATAAAGCTCATTCTGATTCTGATATATTAATAAAGCTTATTCTGATTATGATATATTAATAAAGCTCATTCTGATTCTGATATATTAATAAAGCTCATTCTGATATATTAATAAAGCTCATTCTGATTCTGATATATTAATAAAGCTCATTCTGATTCTGATATATTAATTAAGCTCATTCTGATTCTGATATATTAATAAAGCTCATTCTGATTCTGATATATTAATAAAGCTCATTCTGATTCTGATATATTAATAAAGCTCATTCTGATTCTGATATATTAATAAAGCTCATTCTGATTCTGATATATTAATAAAGCTCATTCTGATTCTGATATTAATAAAGCTCATTCTGATTCTGATATATTAATAAAGCTCATTCTGATTCTGATATTAATAAAGCTCATTCTGATTCTGATATTAATTAAGCTCATTCTGATTCTGATATATTAATAAAGCTCATTCTGATTCTGATATATTAATAAAGCTCATTCTGATTCTGATATTAATAAAGCTCATTCTGATTCTGATATATTAATAAAGCTCATTCTGATTCTGATATTAATAAAGCTCATTCTGATTCTGATATTAATTAAGCTCATTCTGATTCTGATATATTAATAAAGCTCATTCTGATTCTGATATTAATTAAGCTCATTCTGATTCTGATATATTAATTAAGCTCATTCTGATTCTGATATATTAATAAAGCTCATTCTGATTCTGATATATTAATAAAGCTCATTCTGATTCTGATATATTAATAAAGCTCATTCTGATTCTGATATTAATTAAGCTCATTCTGATTCTGATATATTAATAAAGCTCATTCTGATTCTGATATATTAATAAAGCTCATTCTGATTCTGATATTAATTAAGCTCATTCTGATTCTGATATATTAATAAAGCTCATTCTGATTCTGATATATTAATAAAGCTCATTCTGATTCTGATATATTAATAAAGCTCATTCTGATTCTGATATATTAATAAAGCTCATTCTGATTCTGATATATTAATTAAGCTCATTCTGATTCTGATATTAATTAAGCTCATTCTGATTCTGATATATTAATAAAGCTCATTCTGATTCTGATATATTAATAAAGCTCATTCTGATTCTGATATATTAATAAAGCTTATTCTGATTCTGATATATTAATAAAGCTCATTCTGATTCTGATATATTAATAAAGCTCATTCTGATTCTGATATTAATAAAGCTCATTCTGATTCTGATATATTAATAAAGCTCATTCTGATTCTGATATATTAATAAAGCTCATTCTGATTCTGATATTAATAAAGCTCATTCTGATTCTGATATATTAATTAAGCTCATTCTGATTCTGATATATTAATAAAGCTCATTCTGATTCTGATATTAATTAAGCTCATTCTGATTCTGATATATTAATAAAGCTCATTCTGATTCTGATATATTAATAAAGCTCATTCTGATTCTGATATATTAATAAAGCTCATTCTGATTCTGATATATTAATAAAGCTCATTCTGATTCTGATATATTAATAAAGCTCATTCTGATGCTGATATATTAATAAAGCTCATTCTGATTCTGATATATTAATAAAGCTCATTCTGATTCTGATATTAATTAAGCTCATTCTGATTCTGATATTAATTAAGCTCATTCTGATTCTGATATATTAATAAAGCTCATTCTGATTCTGATATATTAATAAAGCTCATTCTGATTCTGATATATTAATAAAGCTCATTCTGATTCTGATATATTAATAAAGCTCATTCTGATTCTGATATATTAATAAAGCTCATTCTGATTCTGATATATTAATAAAGCTCATTCTGATTCTGATATATTAATAAAGCTCATTCTGATGCTGATATATTAATAAAGCTCATTCTGATTCTGATATATTAATAAAGCTCATTCTGATTCTGATATTAATTAAGCTCATTCTGATTCTGATATTAATTAAGCTCATTCTGATTCTGATATATTAATTAAGCTCATTCTGATTCTGATATATTAATAAAGCTCATTCTGATTCTGATATTAATTAAGCTCATTCTGATTCTGATATATTAATAAAGCTCATTCTGATTCTGATATATTAATAAAGCTCATTCTGATTCTGATATATTAATAAAGCTCATTCTGATTCTGATATATTAATAAAGCTCATTCTGATTCTGATATATTAATAAAGCTCATTCTGATTCTGATATATTAATAAAGCTCATTCTGATTCTGATATTAATTAAGCTCATTCTGATTCTGATATTAATTAAGCTCATTCTGATTCTGATATATTAATAAAGCTCATTCTGATATATTAATAAAGCTCATTCTGATTCTGATATATTAATAAAGCTCATTCTGATTCTGATATATTAATAAAGCTCATTCTGATTCTGATATATTAATAAAGCTCATTCTGATTCTGATATATTAATAAAGCTCATTCTGATTCTGATATATTAATAAAGCTCATTCTGATTCTGATATATTAATAAAGCTCATTCTGATTCTGATATTAATAAAGCTCATTCTGATTCTGATATATTAATAAAGCTCATTCTGATTCTGATATATTAATAAAGCTCATTCTGATTCTGATATTAATAAAGCTCATTCTGATTCTGATATATTAATAAAGCTCATTCTGATTCTGATATATTAATAAAGCTCATTCTGATTCTGATATTAATAAAGCTCATTCTGATTCTGATATTAATAAAGCTCATTCTGATTCTGATATATTAATAAAGCTCATTCTGATTCTGATATTAATAAAGCTCATTCTGATTCTGATATATTAATAAAGCTCATTCTGATATGAATGCCTGCAGTGAATGATGCTTGTCTGTCTCCAGTGCGGATCCAATAACACTGCTGCCCTCTAGTGCATGTCACTATTATCACACACACACCGGTTCACACTCCATGGATATCACCCAGTTAGATATTTTACATAAAATAACTGTTATACAGCTTACATTTATTTGTGAAATTAGACAAATAAGCATGAGATGGACAAATAAGAAACATGGAATGGACTTACATTTAATTTGGATATTGGAGTTAAACATTTAAGTCATTGCTGCCAAACAAACCCTTACAAAACTTTTTTTTTTGGAATATTGATTACTGTTAGAATAACCACAGTTTTACTACAAATATCATGGTTAAACTATGGTTAGTGAAGCAAAACCATGGTTAATTTATGGTTACCATGGTTTAACAAGAACAAGGTTTTTTTTGTTTTTGTGGTAAAACCATAGTTAATTTTCAGCCTTTAAAGCTTGAGGTTTTCTGTATGAAAACGGGTAAGTTTCACCCCACAAAAACCTTATTTTTATTTTTGCCCTGTTTTCAGACATATCACATTCAAGACCACACAAAGGCAATCGTCCACAGATGATGTAGACTTGACCTGATCCTCCAAAAATCAGCAACATCTGAAGCACGCTGACAGCAGTGAAGCAGGGGTTAAAGTATATGGGGCAAGAGAGCAAAACATAAGTGTTGAGGTTGTACTTTTGTTAAACCAAATAAATTGATGAATAAAGTCTAATGGTCATGTGATGGTGATGAGAAATAACAGATGTTCAGGCTTTACTGCAGAGTAACACACACCTGGTAGATGCTCCACACATCAAGGTGTGACTGAGGTGTGAGTAACTGTACTAATAGGCTCGTTAGACTTGAAGCAGTGCTGCACAGAAGGATCACTGTATGACAGCTACAGCGAGAGCGATAAGAGAGCAGACAGATCCAATGCATTCAAATCGCTCTCGCTGTACTTTGTCATACAGTTGTCATTCTGTGCAGCACTGCTTCTAGTCGAACCACATGGACTTTGTGTTTTCACCGTTCCTACCCCAGGGGCCCGTTTCACTAAGAGTTTAAACTTGAACTCTGAGTTGACTTACCCTGAGATGGGAAACTGAGTTTTCAGTTAAAGAACAGCTGAAATGAGTTGGTTTAATCAACTCTAAATTGACTCACTCTGAGTTAAGCGTGTGCACAACTATAAAAAGCCATTATCAATGGAGCGCTGATATTACGATTCACCATGGCAACAGCTCCCGCCAAAAATCCATCTGCATACTTCAGACTCGATACAAATGTAATTCTTCTCAGTGTTATAATATCACAGGTGAAAACTGGCAGAACATTAGATTAATAAACTAATAGTTAATCATTTTATGGTATCTCATGGGCAAAAAATAAATATAAAATAATAATATTAATAATAATATTTTAAGTGCATTTTTCTTATTTTAAGAAAAATACGGCAGTGGCTATTTACACTAAGTGGAATTAACATACTTTCTTAGCGATAGATCCTATTTACAGCTAAGTGCAAGTAGCTTTAGATGCTTTTTACAGAAAAAATGTACAGTGAAAATCATGATATATTCTATTTACCATGTAAAAATAGCAGTTCTTTGCAACAGGTTAAGTGTAAATAATAATTAGATGCTAGTTATACTTTATACTGGCAGATACATTTGCACCTCAGTATTGTTACATTAACAGTATTCAATAATAACAGATTGTAAATGATTATATTTACACATGGGTTACATGTTACACATGGCATCTCTTGATGCTAACAGTGCTACTGATGCTTTCTGCTCCACTCTTACATCTTGTTTAGACACTGTTTGCCCCTTGTCTTCCAGGCCAGCCCGTAACACCCTTCTGCCCCTTGGTTATCTGATGTTCTATGTGAACACCGTTCTAAGCTTAGAGCTGATGAAAGGGTGTGGCGCAAATCCCAAAATACTACTGACCTTGATGTGTATCAGTCACTCCTATCTTCTTTCTCTGCTAATGTCTCCCCTGCTTAAATGACATAACAAAACGTGAAAAAGTGAAAGTGACGTGACATTCAGCCAAGTATGGTGACCCATACTCAGAATTCGTGCTCTGCATTTAACCCATCCTAAGTGCACACACACAGAGCAGTGAACACACACACACACACTGTGAGCACACACCCGGAGCAGTGGGCAGCCATTTATGCTGCGGCGCCCGGGGAGCAGTTGGGGGTTTGATGCCTTGCTCAAGGGCACCTAAGTCATGGTGTTGAAGGTGGAGAGAGAACTGTACATTCACTCCCCCCACCCACAATTCCTGCCGTCCCGGGACTCAAACTCACAACCTTTCGATTGGGAGTCCAACTCTCTAACCATTAGGCCACGACTTCCCCCAAAACATAACAAACAGTAAGAATTCATCTAACTCTCGAATGCTTTTTAAAACATTTTCCTCACTTCTTTGTCCTCCTCCTCCACCTCCTGCTTCATCTCTAATAGCTGACGACTTTGCCACGTTTTTCATTAATAAAATTAAAAACATCAGTGCACAATTTTCCACACCACAATCAGTCAAGCTCATATCACCAGCAAACTTACACTCATTTACATCCTTCTCTTCACTTTCTGAGGCAGAAGTCTCAAAACTCATCCTTTCTAATCATCCTACAACTTGCCTGCTTGATCCTATTCCATCTCATCTCCTTCAAGCCATTTCTCCTGCAGTTGTACCTGCACTCACTCACATCATTAACACATGCCTCCACACTGGTGTTTTTCCCTCATCAATTAGACAGGCACGTATAACTCCACTACTTAAAAACCATCCCTCAACCCATCTCTTTTAGAGAACTACAGACCAGTTTCCCTTCTTCCTTTCAAAGCAAAAACACTTGAACGAGCTGTGTTAAACCAAGTCTCTCCATTTCTGACCCAGAACAACCTCCTTGACATTAACCAATCTGGCTTCAGAAGTGGACATTCAACTGAGACTTCCTTGCTCTCAGTTGTTGATGCCCTAAGGGGCCGTTCACATATCGCACCTAAAAACACGTGGAATATGCTAGGTGCGCCGCTTTCTCCTTCTTTCCAAAGCGCTCGGGCAGTTGTGCTCCTGAGGCGTCTGCCGTTGCTAAGCAACCATGACCTGCTCTCTCCATGAAGACACAGAAATTTCAGCAAAGGATAAATTGATTTGCAGCACTAAAAATTGCTTGCAGTAGCTCCACTACTTAATTTATTTCAAAATGGCAATCCCTATACAGCTTTGATCAGCTGTTCCTTCATCTTGGCTGAGCTTTCAACGTTGTTACGGGAAAGGATGAAGCTGATTGATTAGTTCTTGTTACATGACCCGTGGTGTAGTGGTGGGCGATACTGCAAAATTTGGTATCGATCCGATACCAAATACATATAGGGTCAGTATCGTCGATACCGATACCAATACGATACTTTTTACTTAAAAAAAAAAAAATTTTGTGTAGGAGAGAGCAGTAGGTCTATGTGATTATTTCTGAGGTGGATGAATTATCAATTATTTAGGCAATATTTTTTATTAATGTATTGAAGTCCACAAAATTATTAGTTATTAGGCACTGTAGAATAAATTCTTTACAGCCTTTTTATAAAAAAAATTAAAAAAAATAAAGAATAAAAAAAAATCTCCCTTTTTTCTTGTTTTAAAAGCAAATGAAATAAAGTGCACACAATTATTACTGAAGAACAAACAAAGAACAAATATACCTGTGCAATTACATTCCCTGAGCCCCCCTTCTGAATGTGCTATCAGCTTCGCTCACTCTTTTCGCTGCTCTTTGGCGCGTTGTGTCAGTGAGTCACGTGACGACACAACAACGAATCACAGCAGAACAGCAGGAGGGGGGGGGGGTAGCAAAGTGGGCCAGGATGTGAAAGCAGCGTTTGCTCAGGATTGTAGAGGTAGAAGACACAAGGAAAGTATAATGAACGTAGATGAGAGATATTTAAATTAAAATATCGATTCAATTACAATTGTATCGATCCGATACCAATACCAGTGTTGGCATCGATACTATCGATATTTAGATCGATCCGCCCACCCCTACCGCGGTGCGCTTGCGGCATTCTGAAAAGTTGAGATGTTTTTAACTCGATGCTGTGTGGACACGCCTGGAAAAAAAGAGCGCATCGCACCGCGTGTGCGTTGCGACCGCGTTGCTTCCATTATGAGCGTGCATGCCGCACGCCTACATTGGGAATAACAAACTTAAGAATGCAAAAGACGCAATATGTGAATGGTCCCTAAGACTGGCACGAGCAGAATCCAAATCTTCAGTAATTATCCTGCTTGATCTGTCGGCTGCTTCTGACACGGTTAACCACCAGATCCTCCTATCAACCCTACTGGCAAAGGGCATCTCAAGAAGCACACTTCAGTGGTTTGAATCTTACTTCTCAGATAGGTCCTTCAAAGTATCTTGGAGAGGTGAGGTGTCTAAGTCACAACATCTAACTACTGGGGTGCCTCAGGGCTCAGTTCTTGGACCACTTCTCTTCTATGTCTACATGGCATCATTAGGTTCTGTCATTCAGAAACATGGCTTTTCATACCACTGCTATGCTGATGACACTCAACTCTACCTCTCATTCCCTTCTGAAGATCCTAAGGTAGCTACTCGCATCTCAGCTTGTCTAACAGACATTTCTTGCTGGATGATGGACCATCACCTTCAACTCAACCTTGCTTGAACCACAAGCAGTTCTGTGCTACTCCTCTGTAGCACAAAGCAACATCAGTGCAGAAGAGACAGCTAGTGGTAGAAGAAGTCAGGAGACAGGAGGAGGGTGAGCGACATGCCAAAGCTGTCTCAATGGCCAAGCAGTGGAAATGGACCAACTGGGAGGGCCTGGAGAAGAAAAAGCTCAGCTCACATGACATCTGGCAGATGGATGGAGCACAGCTGATTTTTGTCATCAGAGCCACATACGACCTGCTACCATCCCCTCAAAATCTGAAACAGTGGTATGGAGAAGATCCCACCTGTTCCCTGTGTCAAGTACCTGCATCCCTAAGGCACATTCTATCAGGGTGCACTACAAGTCTCACTTCATTTCAATACTGAAACAGAAATGAACCACCACAAACGTTGGCAGGACAGGTCAACTTCACAAATTTTGTACCAGCTGGCCAACATCAAGAGCATTATATGACACCTAAAGATGCAAGCTCCCTATAATCAGCGCGGAGATTGGAATTGGACCTTGATAAGAAGCTTGTGTTTCCCCCAGAAATAGTGGCTACAACACTCCAGCCAGACATGGTCCTGTGGTCTCCAACAACAAAGGTGGTATATGTTGTCGAATTAACAGTACCATGGGAAGAGGGGGTTGAAGAGGCTTATGAGAGGAAAAAGAACAAATATTCTGACCTGGCAGCTGAAGCATCCCAAAACGGCTGGAAGACTAACATCTTTCCAGTAGAGGTGAGATGCAGGGGATTTGTTGCAACATCTACCACCATCTTGCTGAAAAAGATTGGGGTGAAGGGTCACTCTCTCCAACAGGCCATCAAGTCCATATCAAAATGCTGCTGAAAAAAACAGTAACTGGCTCTGGATCAAGGGCAAGGACCCCATCTGGATAGTAAGGTAGAGACAGATGGTATGCGGTCAGGCTTAGGCCTGCAGAGCCCATCAGGGATATAGAGGGTATGGCATGGAGGGGGGTGTACCTGGGACACTGGGTACACCGTTGAGCCTTCTGGAGACGTTGTGGGCTTAAATCAACGAAACTTTGATGAAGCAGGGTTCCCACCTGATGACCCCAATGACATACCTTACCCTCCTTTGTTTAATCACTCCACACTGGTTGCTACTATCAAGAATTTCCTACTAAAGGGATTGAAACATCTTGTTCTATTAGCTTTACTGTCTTGGCAAACCCATCGTTTAATCACAATTTCACCATCAAGTTAGGCACATCAACCATAACTCCTTCAAAAACAGCCAGAAGTCTTGGAGTTATGATTGATGATCAGCTGACTTTCTCAGACCACATTGTTAAACCTGTCCGATCCTGCAGATTTGCTTTATTCAACATCAAGAAGATCAGGCCCTTTCTTTCGGAACATGCTGCACAACTCCTTGTTCAAGCTCTTGTTCTGTCCAGGCTGGACTATTGCAATGCCCTCTTGGCAGGTCTTCCAGCCAGTTCTATCAAACCTTTACAATTAATCCTGAATGCGGCAACAAGATTAATTTTTAATGAGCCAAAAATAATTCACGTCACACCTCTGTTTATCAATTTGCACTGGATTCCAATAGCTGCTCGCATAAAATTCAAGGCATTGATGTTTGCCTACAAAACTACCACTGGCTCTGCACCCATTTACCTAAATGTATTAGTTCAGACTTATGTGCCTCTAGAAGCTTGCGTTCTGCAAGTGAACGTTGCTGGATTGTTCATCCCAAAGAAGCACAAAGTCACTTTTACGGACTTTTAAGTTAAATGTTTCCTCCTGGTGGAATGACCTCCCCAACTCAATCCGAGCAGCTGAGTCCTTAGCCATCTTCAAGAATCGGCTTAAAACACATCTCTTCCATCTTTATTTGACCCTCTAACTTTAGCACTCACTATTCTAATTCTATTCTTTAAAAAAAAAATCTAACTACCTTTCTAATCTTTTTATATTCTATTTTCTTTTCATTTCTTTATATATATATATATGTATCCATCTATATATATATATATATATATATATATATATATATATATATATATGGATTGCTTCCATTTTCCTCATTTGTAAGTCACTTTGGATAAAAGCGTCTGCCAAATAATGAAATGTAATGTATATGCGTTCCATCAGTCACCCCTATCATTTGAGGAATAGGGATGTAACGATTACCAGTCAAAACAGGGTGGAAAACCTGGGAGGCCGTAAAAGAGTGCTGAGGGAATTATTCAAATGAATATATGGATTGATCAATTATATGAATGTACCTTTGAAAGTTTTGACTGTCTTCAGAAATGATTTGATGGCATTTTGTTTTCATCTTTGCTCCAAGTAATAGCTTACCTAAAACAGCTGTTCTCAATTCCAGTCCTCGTGCCCCTGCTCTGCACATTTAATATGTTTCTTTTATGGATTCAGACATTTGTTCTATTCAAACGCAAGTGCCCTGTGAAGTGGACATCACAGGATATTACGAAGCGAACGTACTGTAGGCTATATGTTCCATTCAAAGTGCATTGACGTGTGCTTGACAGAGTATGTGAGCGGAGCGACGTGTTATTGTCTGGAGCTATGAGCAGATTCGGATCGTTGTGTTTTTCACTCGCTCTGAGAACGAGCCGCTACCGCTCCGTCACGAGCACAAATTATGCCAACTCATGCATTAAACATAATTAGAGACGAGTGTGCGAGGTTAAAGCATGCTGTAAGTTGTACAGTTTGTTAATCTCCACTTGAAACTTATTTGCTGCTACATCGCTGCACATGGACGGAGCACACAAGCTTGCAAATAATGTAGCCTACAGATCGCACGCATACATTCAGGAAAGAAGAATAACTGAAAAGTTACAGCATATTCTCTCTGTTTCTGAAGTGACTACCCTCATCTTTGCCATAGTAGAGAAAGACGTTTTTGAGAGCAGTCAGTTAATCATTTAATGTGGACTTTGTGGCTAATTGTAGTGTTCCAATAAACCATGATAAAACTATTCTTCTAGTATTATGCATCTATTTTTCGTTTTAGTTTCGAAATATAATTTCTGAACAAAACTGATTTTTCAAGCATAGTGAAATAAGTTCATGCACTTCTAACTAGCTGATGATCTGAATCAGGTGTGATCCCACATGGACCGGAAAAGCTTTAATGGCCTCAAAATCTCCAACTGCGGCTGTAATGTCTCCACAAGCATATAAGCACAGGAAATGCATGTCAAAGTTGCTGCGTTCCGTTGTAAATAATCCTGAAGCGAGTTCGTGGCAGGATTTATTCCAACAGGATGAACATCGGGCCCCGCCGCTATCGAGAACGCAGCAGCTGTGTGAGGCGTCATAAGCGGGCCATCTTTGCCAGACCCTTAGGCCGTCCCTCAAACTCTGAAAGCTGAATTGAGTGTGTGAGGGGGCACTCGAAGTGGTAATTCGATGCAATGCAGCTCAAGGTGCCTTTTGCGGCGAGACAGTCAATGTTAGAGCATGCAGTGAGAGGATTGGATACAAATTAGTGGTCCAATAGCGCTCTCTAATGGAGGGCACAGTCCCTGATGAACAGCAGAAGTATCAGGAACTGCTGTTAGGGGCCTGAGAACGAGAGGTCATTGCCGTCGAACTCAGGTCTAGCCTTTTTCATTGTCGCTGGTGAGCCGGTGGATAAGCTCTAGGACACCATGCCTTACGAGGGGGTGCCATAGGTGAAGGCTCTTCCTGTGAAGTGACACATTGGTGGTGTGAGGATGCTGAACGTGATCGCGCCGCTGGCAGCTGGCGTCGCTACGTTTCTCTGTGCCTGTGAGGAATCAGCTGGCAGAAAGCAGCTGATTGCTGCCTTAAATGTCTCCACCACTGAGGTGCCCGCCTCTCCAAACAGCCCATCCTTGGAAATCGGGGGAATCCATAAGAAAAGATTTATCTTTTTCTTTGATATAGTTGAGGCCAAAGGTGGCCCTCAGCCATTAACATCCCCACCATAGAACGGCCTCCTGCTCGGGCAGTGTGTTTGGTAGCATGTAGCACCAAATCTGTTGCCTACTGCAGCTCTTTCACAGCCTCTGGTGTGATACCTTCTCCCTCGTCAAGCTCTTTTAAGAGCTCCAGTTGGTAAGCTTGAAGCATCGCCATCGAATACCGCTTGACCTGCAGCCAGGTAAGACTTACCGAAGAGGTTGAACGTGACTTGACACGCCTTTGAAGGAAGAAGGGGGTGAGACTTCCAGGCAGTGGCCGAATTTAGCGCAAGATGTTCGGCAAGAGTCTCTTCCTGCCCACAACCGAAGGAAACAGCATTTCTTGCACTCAATTCGGGGAGAGTAAGCGAAGTGGGGAAAACTCCAGCGCAGCTCCGTCCTCGTAATCCATGTCGCATATGTCGCCCCAAGCTATCGCCTTGTACAGTGTCTCGGCAACCGCAGAAGTGACACATCGGGGGTTGGATGCAGGGGCGATCTTAGAAAAGACTTCTACCCTCGAGCGCAAAAATTTTAGCCATGGGCTATCACAGTGAGGACAAGTAGAAATGCCACTAAGTGCTGCCTGAGCATGATGCAAGCCCAAGCACACTACACACCTTTCATCTTCCCCGTGATAAACCTGTTACAGGGCTCCTTGCACTTTCAATGACTCATTGCATCCGCGAAGAGGAGTTGAACACCTTGCTCATTGTGGATGTTGCTGTTCCTGAAGCACAAAGTCACTTTTATGCATGCGTAGGGCTGTGCCAAGCACTATTTGGCCAATAAAATTTATGTGATGGTACTTGAGGCAAACCTCAAACCGTTGTGCACCGTTTTAGTTTCCAGTTTGAACGACATGTTTCCTGGAAATGGTGTGCAACGGTGTTTGAGATGAGTTTTCTCTTGTTTGGTGGCTTTGTCAAACATATCCTGGAACAAGCTCTCCTTGACACTGATTAATGTGACATAAAAATACTATACATATTTATATATTTTACTATTGTATTTTGGTGTGGATTATATAATGGTAAATATTACTATATCAAAACATAACAACAGTGATCAGCAATAATGATACTCACAATAAAAATAATAAGGTCATATAGATCATAACACAGTCTCGGAGGTAAGAAGTGGATTATCCTTTATCTGAAATATTTGTGTTTTCGTCCTGAAATGCGAGGCAAATGTTGGATCACAATAATTAGGAAGCACAGTTTCTACAGATCCTTTCACCCGATTGGGATGTTCTCTATTCTGGACACAAGGGCAGTGACTGTAACATCGAGTGTATTTTGCAGTATTAAACACGTATTTATACTGATTTCATCAGGCTCTGATAATTCTTCAAATAGAACACAAAGAATGGCCTTATCAGCTGCCATAGCTGCAACTCTTGCGTCATCAGAACAGAGTGTGCAACACACAAGTGTGTCCCTTTAAAAAACGTCTTTCAATATTTTATCAAGATTGAAAACAGCCCTGGTTAACAGTATACGGAAGTCTTCTTCTTCTTCTCAGTTGAACAGCGATTGGCATCCAGATTGTTGGTGCATTAACTACCAATACAGAAATCTGTTGCGCATAACCCCTATTATAACGAAGTAGTTTGTCCCAAAACTTTTTTTTAATGCCAAGAACAATACAGCGAGAAATTTTAATCAAAAGGAGAAAAAAAAAGAAACCGAGTCCAATGCAATGACAAAATTATTCAAATTTATGCACCAATATCTTTACACCTGTGTAAATAATTACTTTTATTTTATTTATTTTTTTGTTGTTGTTTTTTGAGGTAACTGAGAAAATTATGTTCTGGAGTCAGACCATTGTGTTCTATAAATGTGACATTTATAAACGAATTATTACCGTCAGTGTCAGCATTCTGTCATCTTCGCTCAGTCCTTCTCTGTGTAGTGCACTGCGTGTCATCCACTATCGAGGGAACAAGAGCGTGACGCAGCTTCAGCGCTCTGACCGAAGACTGTCACTGCGCATGCGCTGCTGCCGCCGCTCACATTTCCGGTTGATGCTCTTCTCATTCGGAGCCATGGCGCTGCTGACAGCGGGTACAGACTCTATATCTTTTATATTTCTTTATATCAGTCATCATAAATCAGATCGGCGTCTGAAGGAGTGATTGTGTGTGTTTGCAGTTTTCTCTTGTCTTCTCTTCAGCCCCGCGGTTGCTTTGGTGCAGGAGCTCGATGACACGTGAGATATTCCTTCCTTTAATATAATATTCTCTATAATATTCTCTCGAAGACTTTTCATTATGTGAACAGGATCGTGAGAGATGTCTGTCAACAGTCTTGAGTTTATTACAGTATGAATGAAGATCTGCTCTGATGTATTGAGTTCATATCTTCAGAAATGACAGCTGTATGTTCAGCATTTACTGATGTTTATATATCTCTGTTAGAAAGCAGACTTCATGATCACAGTACTGCTGTGGCTTTATTAAACCTCATGACATTACTTCACAAGCGGCTTCTTTTCTGTAGGAGTTATTTTTGCTAAATGAGTTTAAAAGCTGTTCTGTTTGAGTCAAAGGCTGATATGATGCAGTGATGAATGTGATGTGCATCTTTATTTGATGAAAAATCAGTCTAATAAAAATATAAATTGATCAGTTTATATATATATATATATATATATATATATATATATATATATATATATATCCAGTGTAAGTCTATTTCAGTATTTCAGTTTAAATATCATGAATGTGTCACTGCAAGCAGTGAAACAGAAGAAACCCAGCGAACAGAATGAATGTGAGGAGCAGTGTGTGTGAGAGAGAACGAACCAGAAGTGTTTCTTTGAACGAACAGAGCAGTGCTCAGCTGAAGAAGAGCCGGATGCGTTCTGTTATAAAGAGTCAAACACACAGGAGCATTGTATAGAGGACACAGTGCTTCTGAACTTTGGTTACTCGCTCTGTTATTTCCTTCAGTAGATGCAAATCTTGTTTGTCCTCTGTGTTCTGTGCAGGTTTAAAGACAGCAGGATGGAGGATGTTTGGCTGGTGGAAGTGAGTCACACACACATGATCTCTTGTGAAACCGTGTGTGTGTGTGTGTGTGTGTGTGTGATGGGTCTCTGTGTGAGTGTGCGTGCGTGTGTGTGTGATGGGTCTGTGTGTGTGTGTGTGTGTGTGTGTGTGATGGGTCTGTGTGTGTGTGTGTGTGTGTGTGTGTGATGGGCCTCTGTGTGTGTGTGATGGGTTTCTGTGTTGCGTGTGTGTGTGTGTGTGTGTGTGTGTGTGTGTGTGTGTGTGTGTGTGTGATGGGTCTCTGTGTGTGTGTGATGGGTTTCTGTGTTGCGTGTGTGTGTGTGTGTGTGTGTGTGTGTGATGGGTTTCTGTGTTGCGTGTGTGTGTGTGTGTGTGTGTGTGTGTGTGTGTGTGTGATGGGCCTCTGTGTGTGTGTGATGGGTTTCTGTGTTGCGTGTGTGTGTGTGTGTGTGTGTGTGATGGGTTTCTGTGTTGTGTGTGTGTGTGTGTGATGGGTCTCTGTGTGAGTGTGCGTGTGTGATGGGTCTGTGTGTGTGTGTGTGTGTGTGTGATGGGCCTCTGTGTGTGTGATGGGTTTCTGTGTTGCGTGTGTGTGTGTGTGTGTGTGTGTGTGATGGGTCTCTGTGTGTGTGTTGTGTGTGTGATGGCTCTGTGTGTGTCTGATGGGTTTCTGTGGTGTGTGTGTGTGTGTGTGTGTGTGTGATGGGTCTCTGTGTGTGTGTGATGGGTTTCTGTGTTGTGTGTGTGTGTGTGTGTGTGTGATGGGCCTGTGTGTGTGTGTGTGTGTTGTGTGTGTGATGGGTCTGTGTGTGATGGGTCTTTGTGTGTGTGTGATGGGTTTCTGTGTTGTGTGTGTGTGTGTGTGTGTGTGTGTGATGGGTTTCTGTGTGTGTGTGTGTGTGTGTGTGTGTGTGTGTGTGATGGGCCTCTGTGTGTTGTGTGTGTGATGGGTCTGTGTGTGATGGGTTTTTGTGTGTGTGTGATGGGTTTCTGTGATGTGTGTGTGTGTGTGATAGGTCTCTGTGTGTGTGTGTGTGTGTGTGATGGGTTTCTGTGTTGTTTGTGTGTGTGTGTGATGGGTCTCTCTCTGTGTGTGTGTTGTGTGTGTGTGATGGGTTTCTGTGTTGTGTGTGTGTGTGTGTGTGTGTGTGATGGGTTTCTGTGTGTGTGTGATGGGCCTCTGTGTGTTGTTTGTGTGATGGGTTTCTGTGTGTGTGTGTGTGATGGGTCTCTGCTGTGCTGTAGTTCTACGCTCCGTGGTGTGGATACTGTAAGAAGCTGGAGCCGGTCTGGCAGGAGGTGGGGGTGGAGCTGACCCGCTCGGGGTCACCGGTCCGAGTCGGAAAGATGGACGCCACGGCATACTCAGGTGAAGTGGTCAAATCTCCATTATACAAGCTCTCCATGCAGTTACCTAGCTGTCTTTATGAGGCAATCAAACATACTAAATAATTATATTAAAGATAAATTAAGTATGTTGTAATTAATAGAAGATTGCAAATGAAACTAAAGATAAAAGTGCTTGATAAGCAGACGCTTTGCAATGTGAGTGAATTGTTGTAATCACACACAGATGATTGATGGGATTGTTTGTGGCTCTGTTTGACATGCAGTTTACGTGTTTTTACTTGATGTCTAAGAGCAAAACTACATCAGAGTTGAGCTGCAAGCTGTGATCTATTCACATTTGAGTGTGTTAGAAAAGACACGCGTCATTCCTTTACTGCTGCTGATTCCATAGCACAAAACACTTTAATGACAATGATAACAGCAATAGCAATACAATAACAAACGATTTTAATTAAATCAAGAGAAGCTGCTGGAGTTTAGTTGAGTGTCTCTGACTCTCTCTTTTCTCTGAGCTCGGTGTCATTATAACAGAAGTGTTTGTTCGAGACCGAGACTCACAGTGATCTTTGATCATCTCAGTGTCTTTGCTTGTTTTCTGTATGTAATTTACTCACTGTCTAAATAACCATGGAAAAGAAAGCATTATAATTAGTAATCAGTGTTTTTATTGAACCGCGTTCACTATAAGTAGATGGTAATATTGTGTATGTGACAGGCTGATGATGGGGTTACAGTAACACACATGATTCAGATCCGTACAGTATGTCCTGATCACGACTGATCCTCTCATCTGGTGTTCATGTGTGTGACGCAGGTGTGGCGTCAGAGTTCGGCGTGCGAGGATATCCCACCATTAAACTGTAAGTCTGTCTCCAGCGCTTCTACAGATTCACTGTGTCTTCTGCAAATCAACTTTTCATGGGTTTCCTAAACTATTAGTGACTAACTGATCTTAAAGAAGCTTGTAGAGTAATTCGGGTTAGTGTAAAATCTACAGCACGTCTGACGCGAAGCTCAAATGGATTTGCACTGGTTGTCTATTTAAAATCCTTAAATGTAGAAGACTTTGCAAGAAAACTAAAAGACTGAAAGAGATCATTTATTTCTAAAAATCTTCAACTGCATTTAGTCCACTTTTACCCTGTTAAAGATCACTGAACTTTTGAAACGCTTTTTATAATGAAGTAAAATAAGAGCGTGCTGCTGTCTGACTGCGGTGTGTTTTCACTGATGTCTGTACGCCTCAGTGTGTGATTCAGTGCCGTTATATGGGCGATTGTAAGCAGGTCTCTCTGCTTCTGTGGTCTGAGAATGAAAGAAGCTCATAAGAAGGTAGATAATGAAATCTTGTAATGGGAGAAATATAACGAGCTCTGTATGCGTGTGTTTCAGTGTTGATTGAGTCTCACTGCTGTCAGTCAGTCAGTTATTATCATGAGCATGATTCCTGAAGAGCGGCGTGTGACTCTGTGAGAGTCAGGAGACGCCCCGAGGTGTTGATGAGATTACCCATGAGGCTAATGCTTCACCTAATGAAGGACAGAGTCGAGGAACTGTGCAAACCCATATGTTTTTAATGACTGTATGTGTATATATTAGGTAGATTAGTTTGTTTGTCACGCCGGGTTGAGCTGACTCCTCGTCGGTGAAGCAGTGCTGGATCAGTCCTGGACCCTCGCTCTCTCTGGAGGACGCTCACAGAGTCTTGTGTACTTCTGTTACCGGAGTAAACGCTCACAACAGAGCCTGCTGGAGATGTCTTAGGAATTATTACATCATTTACATGACCGTAGAGGGTTAATCACCTATAGCATTTATACAGTTACATATACTGTATACATACAGAGTTTAGTCAGAACAATGTCAACACTTCTGGCCTCTCAGTACAACATCTCACATTTATCTGCTGGATTGTGATTGACCAAGCACCAATCAAAGCTATAATATAACTAATTAAATAAATGATTGTATGTATATGCACTTCCATAACGTTTGAATAGTCTTAGTCCAATGTTGTCTAACAAAAGAGTCATTTATCTGAATTCATTAATATAAAAAGAAAAATCTCGTCAATGATGAGCAGATTATACTGTAATTAATGAATTCTTCCATAAGAGTTTGAGTGTCATGTCTTTCTGAAGAAGCAAGCACACTTCAGGATCAGGGTCAGGTGTTTCTGTGTCTGTCACACACAGGTGTAAAGATCGGACGTGATGCTTCATCACACCACTGAGATGTGTGTCAGGCTCTCTGACTCGCGTCATCTACGCGTCTGGATTATTTCAGTTCTGTAGTTTTATTGTTGATTAATAGAGGTGTGTTTCTCTCTCAGGCTGAAGGGGGAGCTGGCATATAATTACAAGGGACCCAGAACCAAAGATGACATAATCGAGTTTGCCAACAGAGTGGCTGGGTGAGAATTCAGTTCAGAGACATTTTGAAACACTTGTTAAGGCTTTAATAGCTAATGGATGTCATCTTATCTGTGATTATAAGACATGTTTTTGCAGCAGGGTCTGTCCTCCATAACTGCTCTCGATCATATTAAACTAAACGATTGTAGTGAATACTTCTACCTTCTTAAAGTTAACATTTGATTAAAACTCTTGCAGCGGTGGAAAGTTACTAATTACTATTACTATAATACAGTACTTGAGTACATTTAAAAAAAGTTAATTATTAAGTATAATTAAATTGTGGTACTTTTACTTTGAATAAAAGTTGAATAAAAGTGAAGTATTCAACTTCGCTGCATTTATTTTTCACCAAAAGTACAAAGTACAAGAAAGACAGAGGTGCACTTCAGCCAATAACAGACCGGTCTGACTCTGACTCATAACCAATCAAAACGTCCAGTTCAGCTGGAGGCGGGGCTTTGCTTTGACTGTCAATCACCAGCTTTGGCGTATGGTTAAATTGTAATTTCGACAGGTCCTGGAGTGGGTCACACCATTGATATTAGCAGAGCAGTTTGAGTAAATAGATAACTGATAGTAGGACACAGTTATTACAATGTAAGTGTCTTAAACGCAGGCACACAGTTCAGTTGAATGGTAAAGCTAACTTCATATGAAGCAACGGTGGACTCCAGGCACATTTTCCAGAATTCAATTTAATTTCAATTCTGAAATTGGATATTTATGGTCAGGAATATATATATAAATGTAGAGTTCTCTTATCAGTCTGTGCACATTTTAATATGACTTTAAACCATTCAAGCACATGAAGACTGGCGCTCACAGAAATCCAGCTGTCACGCTGAATACTGTGAGATGAACGGAGTATCCTTGTTGTCTTGTCCATGTCTTTTTGCATTTGAAAGGACAAATACACACAAAAATATGTGAGAATTTCCTCGTAAACAGTCGGTTATTTCTTAAGTGAATGTAAACAGTTGTGAAAGGAAATGCATGTGTAACTGTGTGCGGATCCCTAAATAAGCAGCTGGTCAGGAGCATCAGGTCCCTGCATCCTAAATCACAAGCTCTCCTCCCTGAACAGTGTCTGAGAGGAGCGAGTGTGTTCTGTGCCACGGGTTGAGATGACGAACACACAGACACGCAGGGTATGATGTGATAGTTTGTCCCAAAACTTCCCATGTTTTAGAAGTGTTAGCAGGTGAACTGAGACACAGCGAGTGTGTGGGAGAACTCTGCTGGGTTAGGTTAGGACTGAATAAACATGATGAATCCTACGTCACTTTCTAATGATCGTGTGTGTCTCTGTCTCTCTGTGTGTGTCGCGCTCTCTTTCTCTCTCTCTGTTGTGTGTGTGTGTGTGTGTGTCTCTCTCTCTCTCTCTCTCTCTCTCTGTGTGTGTCGCGCTCTCTTTCTCTCTCTCTCTCTCTCTCTCTCTCTCTCTCTCTCTCTCTCTCTGTGTGTGTCGCGCTCTCTTTCTCTCTCTCTGTTGTGTGTGTGTGTGTGTGTGTGTCTCTCTCTCTCTCTCTCTCTCTCTCTCTCTCTCTCTCTCTCTCTCTCTCTCTCTCTCTCTCTCTGTGTGTATCGCGCTCTCTTTCTCTCTCTCTGTTGTGTGTGTGTGTGTGTGTGTGTCTCTCTCTCTCTCTCTCTCTCTCTCTCTGTGTGTGTCGCGCTCTCTTTCTCTCTCTCTCTCTCTCTCTCTCTCTCTCTCTCTCTCTCTCTCTCTCTCTCTCTCTGTGTGTGTCGCGCTCTCTTTCTCTCTCTCTGTTGTGTGTGTGTGTGTGTGTGTCTCTCTCTCTCTCTCTCTCTCTCTCTCTCTCTCTCTCTGTGTGTCGCGCTCTCTTTCTCTCTGTTGTGTGTGTGTGTGTGTGTCTGTGTCTCTCTCTCTCTCTCTCTCTCTCTCTCTCTCTCTCTGTGTGTCGCGCTCTCTTTCTCTCTCTCTCTCTCTCTGTTGTGTGTGTGTGTGTGTGTGTGTGTCTCTCTCTCTCTCTCTCTCTCTCTCTCTGTGTGTCGCGCTCTCTTTCTCTCTGTTGTGTGTGTGTGTGTGTCTGTGTCTCTCTCTCTCTCTCTCTGTGTCTCTCTCTCTCTTTCTCTCTCTCTCTCTCTCTCTCTCTCTCTCTGTGTGTCGCGCTCTCTTTCTCTCTGTTGTGTGTGTGTGTGTGTGTGTGTGTGTCTGTGTCTCTCTCTCTCTCTCTCTCTCTCTCTCTCTCTCTCTCTCTCTGTGTGTCGCGCTCTCTTTCTCTCTGTTGTGTGTGTGTGTGTGTCTGTGTCTCTCTCTCTCTCTCTTTCTCTCTCTCTCTCTCTCTCTCTCTCTCTCTCTCTCTCTCTGTGTGTCGCGCTCTCTTTCTCTCTGTTGTGTGTGTGTGTGTGTCTGTGTCTCTCTCTCTCTCTCTCTCTCTCTCTCTCTCTCTCTCTCTCTCTGTGTGTCGCGCTCTCTTTCTCTCTGTTGTGTGTGTGTGTGTGTGTGTCTGTGTCTCTCTCTCTCTCTCTCTCTCTCTCTCTCTCTCTCTCTCTTTCTCTCTGTGTGTGTGTGTGTGTGTCTGTGTCTCTCTCTCTCTCTCTCTCTCTCTCTCTCTCTCTCTCTCTCTCTCTCTCTCTCTGTGTGTGTGTGTTTCAGGCCAGCCGTGCGGTCGCTGCCCAGCAGACAGATGTTCGAGCACGTCTTGAAGAGGCACAGTGTGTTGTTTCTGTATGTCGGAGGCGAGTCTCCTCTGAAAGTGAGCAGCTCAATCCGTCTTCATGTCTACACTTAAAGGAACACTCCACCGTTTTTTGAAATAGGGCTTATTCACATTATTTCCTACATTTAGATAGGTGGGCAAATGCATTTTTGTGTCAGTGCATGCATTGTTTAAGTTTGACTGGGTCGGCGTTAGCTTAGCTTAGCACAATGAATGGAATCCTTTGTTGCCAGCTAGCATGGCCTGAGTAAATGTGATAAAAAAAAAAAAAAAAAAAAAACACCTAATTACTTCTTGTGGCCTGCGTATTCACAACGAGTATAAATAGCGATCCAGATTAACACTAGGCGATTTCCTAGGCAGATATTGACTTGGGACTATATTATGGGGAAGCACAGGCAAAGCACTGCTACTTCGGCGCAGAGATATCACGCAACACATGAAATCCCACGACTTCCGTCAACATACCGGCGTGCAACGCGTCAAAAAAAACAGAAGAAGAAGAACATACCGGCGTGACCTGCACCGAGTGTCTTCGCTTTTGGATGATTTATTTTGAGAAGTTACAGCAAACATGGTTATTACCTGCATAGCAAAAGGTTGTGAGAACAAGCAAAGGACATACACGAATGTAATGTTTCACAGAATTCCACCTAATGTGGAACTGAGAAATAAATGGCTAGCAGCTCTGGAGATCTGTAGTTCAACGCCTCTCAACAAAATAAAGCAGTATCGTGTTTGCGAAGAACATTTTGCACCAGAGGACTACTTTGAAAACACAGGAAGAACAAAGTGCACATGTAAGTTGTCTTTTATTTCTTTTCCTATATAACCTATATTGCCTGTGAAAACATAAACTCTATGTGAATACAGGTATAATATGGGTCGATCTATACATGCGTCATGATTAAAATAATCACTTACTCTGTGGACAGCTGTCCATTTGGTCCATTCGGCGTGGGGCGTTTTTTCCAGTTCACTTTGTCACACCGGAAAAAAAAATCGAGTACTGCAGAATGGATCAGCGCCGTGAAATCCTCTGTAGATGTGACACAACTTCGGGCACACTCATCTTGATCTGACGTGTTGAGCCTGGTCATCAATAGCAAAAACATGTCCCACTCTCTACAGCATAGACCCTCACACTCTATTTCCGTCGGCATAGATTGGCATATTCCCCCACATTCACACCACCAGTTCATGTTTGCTCTCATCACGAGCGATCGCAACCTCCTCCTCCTGTCGTTCTATTTCCAAAGCACGCAGCTCGTCTTCTGTAAACTCTGGTCCAAATAGGTATGGTTCTGGTTCTTGACTGTCTGAGAAGTCACCCTCTTCGTCTCTCTCAAAATCAGCCATGTTCATCGCCATTCGTGTACTGTAAAGAAAATAGCCAGGCAGCTACTATTCACGCCGGTATGTTCTTCTTCTTCTGTTTTTTTTGACGCGTTGCATGCCGGTATGTTGACGGAAGTCGTGGGATTTCATGTGTTGCGTGATATCTCTGCGCCGAAGTAGCAGTGCTTCGCCTGTGCTTCCCCATAATATAGTCCCAAGTCAATATCTGCCTAGGAAATCGCCTAGTGTTAATCTGGATCGCTATTTATACTCGTTGTGAATACGCAGGCCACAAGAAGTAATTAGGTGGGTTTTTTTAATTTTTTTGATCACTTTTACTCAGGCCATGCTAGCTGGCAACAAAGGATTCCATTCATTGTGCTAAGCTAAGCTAACGCCGACCCAGTCAAACTAAAACAATGCATGCACTGACACAAAAATGCATTTGCCCACCTATCTAAATGTAGGAAATAATGTGAATAAGCCCTATTTCAAAAAACGGTGGAGTGTTCCTTTAACTAAAGTTAACAGAGTGAACTGTGTTGTGTTGTGTGAAAAGCTAAACGAACGTAACTCACAGATCATGAAGAAACAAAGCAAGCTCATCATCTGATTCCCTTCTGCTCCTTGAGTCCTCTGCACCGCTGGAAGCTGCTCTGATATTTACACGATCTCTCTCCATCTCTAGTCGATTCGCTCATATCTGTGCTGTGCTCTTCTCCCGATCATCACTAGACACGCCCCTCACTGCTGATTGGCGGCGAGTGTGTTTTGGGATTCAGTGCTTCACTGTGGTCAAAAGCGTTTTTCAGAAATCTCTTCGTGCACCTTTAAAGACTCAGCCATGTGTGTCTGCTTTAATTTTCCTTTAACTATGTTCCTTCTTTCTGTCTTCGTTGTGGAGCACACATATTTATAGTTTCTCAATGCTTCTGTCGCATTGTTATAAAATAAAACCCAAACCAAATACACACCCTTCTGTGACTTGATAATCACACCAAGCCATGTCACAATGATTCATTATTAGCTTTTCATCGCTCCTCAAACCCTGCAGTTCCTCGCGAAGCCCCAGTGAAATACAGAAATGTTTCTGTTGTGTGTTTTCAGGAGAAGTACACCGAGGTGGCGTCGGAGCTCATTGTTTACACATATTTCTTCTCTGCGTCTGAAGACGTCTTACCAGAGGTGAGCTGAATGTCATTCACCCAGTCGGCTGTGTTTTAGACAATCACATGAAGTCTGACTGATGTTGTTCTGCTGCAGTCTGTGACTTTGCATGAATTGCCTTCAGTGGTCGTCTTCAAAGATGGAAGCTATTTCACATACGATGGTAAGTGAAGAAAACTGTAAATCAGATTCTAGTATGTCATAATGAACCCTAAACACTTTTCAGAAAACATCAAATGTGTTGGAGGTTGTGTTCACTGTAGTGAAAAGTAAAATTTATATAAGTATTTTTTCATTTATTTTTATGATGATGATTGTCTGGCTTCTGAAAACAGCAGTGTGAATGTAATGTTGAGAGAGACACTGTTATAACTAAAAGAGGTTCGAATCCACTTTAAAGTCCAGCTACATATTTTTACTCTGGTCAGTAAAAGCTGTACCCAAACATAGACCTCCTCCCCTCATTTTCCGTCCCTGTGCCGTCTCAGATGTGTTGGTAAGGTGTTTGGTGCTGTGTTTCAGAGTATGAAGACGGCAGCTTGTCGTCCTGGGTGAACCGAGAGCGATTCCAGAGTTACCTGCCCATCGATGGCTTCACGCTCTATGAGCTGGGAGACACAGGTGAGACGCTCTACACACTACAGCATCTGGAGCATCGCTTTTAAACTACAGCATCTGCTGGATGGAACGCTACCTTACTTGTGAACATACTTCAGAGCCTGTCTCTGTAAAAGCATGTGTCTTGGTCGAGGAACGGTTTTCCTTTCTTTGTCTTCCAGGTAAGTTGGTGGCGATTGCAGTTACTGATGAGAAAGATCCGACGGAGCAGAGCAGCAGGTACAGAGATGTGCTTCCTGTGCTCGTGTGATGCTGTGATGTGTGTTTTCTCTTGTGTTTAACTGATCCGTGTTGGTTCAGGTTGAAGGGTCTGATCCAGAGAGTAGCTGCTGAACACCGGGATCAGTTCAACAGGTGATTCCCAGCATCCGCTCACATCCAGGCTTAGATTCCAGTGTTTTGACAGTACACCGTTTACCGAGGGGTTTTGACTCCAAGACGCAGTTTGCTGTGAAATCTCATTATATTGGCAAAGATAGATTTCAGTTGTGTCACAGAATCGTTAGTGTCGTGACCCATCGCCAATACAGTGTTCTTGTTTAGTTTCTTTTCAGTCTGGATGGACAAATAACCAGAAGCTTGTCATGTTTTCAGGCTCAAACAGTCAGTCACTAGTTCAGAGTCTGTAAGCTGCTCTGTTTTGGCTTGTGTTTATAGGCTAGTGTAGAGTAGACATGAGAGAGCGAGCTACATCGAGCGCTGCTGCTCCTGTAATGATCAGAAGAGCTTCACAGACATGTGTCTCTCATGCTGCGCTCCTCTCTGTCCTCCAGAGATTTCCAGTTCGGCCACATGGATGGGAACGACTACATCAACAGCCTCATAATGGGGTGAGTACGTCTGGACAGAGGTCAGGGGAAGATGGTGATGTAATGGGTGACATGGGTTTGAGACTGATGTGTGCTCTTCCTCCTGCAGCGAGGTGTCTGTGCCCAGCATCATCATCCTCAACACCTCAAACGAGCAGTACTTCCTGCCAGCAGAGCCTGTGGAGGACCTTCAGCAGCTGCTCCAGTTCTTCAGCAGCGTCCTGGACGGCAGCGCCCCGGTACCCTCACACACACACACACACACACACACACACTTACACACACGCGCACACACACACAGGCACGCATGCACGCACTCACTCACTCACACCCACACACACACTTACACACACACACTCACACCCACACACACACTTACACACACTCACTTACACCCACACACACTTACACACACACACACATGCACACACACACACACACACACACACACGCACACACACACACACACTTACACACACACACTCACTTACACACACCCACACACACACTTACACACACACACTTACACACACACACTCACACCCACACACACACACACGCACACATACACCGATAGAGAAGACACACACACACACACACACACACACACACACATCTTGATCGGCTCTGTCCCTGTGTCTCCTGACAGGCGTATGGAGGAGACGGCTTTCTCCAGAGGATCAGGCGTGTGGCGTATGATGCCAGATCCACTGTAATGGTGAGCTGAGCTCAGAAAAACTAACCCAAGTCAATCATTATTGGATAGTTAACAGCAGTCGGTCTTTACACTCACACACTTTACACTTTACACTTGTTCATTCAGTGTTATTTCATTATTTCCCACCAAACCTTGACAGCATGGCACTTCAGAGGTGTGAAGAATATGAGCTGCTGTGCTTCATGTAGAGATAACAGCCATAGCAATGCATTATACTCCTGTGTGCTCCTGAATTTGGAAAACCACTTTCACAGCGAACGGGGACTGATAAACATAGATCCACAGCAAAAGATTGATGTGTCAGTTCACACACCCTAAACACATAACCAACACCTGTTTATTCCAGTTCCATTAACCCTTAAACACCCGGTTCAGTGTGCCAGGGCGTTAACCCTTAAACACCGGTTCAGTTTGCCAGGACGTCAACCCTTAAACACCCGGCTCAGTGTGCCAGGACGTTAACCCTTAAACACCGGCTCAGTGTGCCAGGGCGTTAACCCTTAAACACCCGGCTCAGTGTGCCAGGACGTTAACCCTTAAACACCGGCTCAGTGTGCCAGGACGTTAACCCTTAAACACCGGCTCAGTGTGCCAGGGCGTTAACCCTTAAACACCCGGCTCAGTGTGCCAGGACGTTAACCCTTAAACACCGGCTCAGTGTGCCAGGACGTTAACCCTTAAACACCGGCTCAGTGTGCCAGGACATTAACCCTTAAACACCGGCTCAGTGTGCCAGGACGTTAACCCTTGAACACCGGCTCAGTGTGCCAGGACGTTAATCCTTAAACACCCGGCTCAGTGTGCCAGGACGTTAACCCTTAAACACCCGGCTCAGTTTGCCAGGACGTCAACCCTTAAACACCCGGCTCAGTTTGCCAGGACGTCAACCCTTAAACACCCGGCTCAGTGTGCCAGGATGTTAACCCTTAAACACCCGGCTCAGTTTGCCAGGACGTCAACCCTTAAACACCCGGCTCAGTGTGCCAGGATGTTAACCCTTAAACACCTGGCTCAGTGTGCCAGGACGTTAACCCTTAAACACCGGCTCAGTGTGCCAGGATGTTAACCCTTAAACACCGGTTCAGTGTGCCAGGACGTTAACCCTTAAACACCCAGCTCAGTGTGCCAGGATGTTAACCCTTAAACACCCGGCTCAGTGTCCCAGGACGTTAACCCTTAAACACCCGGCTCAGTTTGCCAGGACGTTAACCCTTAAACAACCGGTTCAGTTTGCCAGGAAGTTAACCCTTAAACACCCAGCTCAGTGTGCCAGGATGTTAACCCTTAAACACCCGGCTCAGTGTCCCAGGACGTTAACCCTTAAACACCCGGCTCAGTTTGCCAGGACGTTAACCCTTAAACAACCGGTTCAGTTTGCCAGGAAGTTAACCCTTAAACAACCGGTTCAGTTTGCCGGGACGTTAACCCTTAAACAACCGGTTCAGTGTGCCGGGACGTTAACCCTTAAACAACCGGTTCAGTGTGCCGGGACGTTAACCCTTAAACGCCCGGCTCAGTGTGCCAGGACGTCAACCCTTAAACACCCGGCTCAGTGTGCCAGGACGTTAACCCTTAAACACCCGGCTCAGTTTGCCAGGACGTCAACCCTTAAACACCCGGCTCAGTGTGCCAGGATGTTAACCCTTAAACACCCGGCTCAGTGTGCCAGGACGTTAACCCTTAAACACCGGCTCAGTGTGCCAGGATGTTAACCCTTAAACACCGGTTCAGTGTGCCAGGACGTTAACCCTTAAACACCCGGCTCAGTGTGCCAGGATGTTAACCCTTAAACACCCGGCTCAGTGTCCCAGGACGTTAACCCTTAAACACCCGGCTCAGTTTGCCAGGACGTTAACCCTTAAACAACCGGTTCAGTTTGCCAGGACGTTAACCCTTAAACAACCGGTTCAGTGTGCCAGGACGTTAACCCTTAAACAACCGGTTCAGTTTGCCAGGACGTTAACCCTTAAACAACCGGTTCAGTGTGCCAGGACGTTAACCCTTAAACAACCGGTTCAGTGTACCAGGACGTTAACCCTTAAACGCCCGGCTCAGTGTGCCAGGACGTTAACCCTTAAACACCCGGCTCAGTGTCCCAGGACGTTAACCCTTAAACACCCGGCTCAGTGTGCCAGGACGTTAACCCTTAAACAACCGGCTCAGTGTGCCAGGACGTTAACCCTTAAACAACCGGCTCAGTTTGCCAGGACGTTAACCCTTAAACACCGGCTCAGTTTGCCAGGACGTTAACCCTTAAAAAACCGGTTCAGTTTGCCAGGACGTTAACCCTTAAACAACCGGTTCAGTTTGCCAGGACGTTAACCCTTAAACAACCGGTTCAGTGTACCAGGACGTTAACCCTTAAACGCCTGGCTCAGTGTGCCAGGACGTTAACCCTTAAACACCCGGCTCAGTGTGCCAGGATGTTAACCCTTAAACACCCGGCTCAGTGTGCCAGGACGTTAACCCTTAAACACCCGGCTCAGTGTGCCAGGACGTTAACCCTTAAACACCCGTTTCAGTGTCCCAGGACGTTAACCCTTAAACACCCGGCTCAGTGTGCCAGGACATTAACCCTTAAACACCCGGCTCAGTGTCCCAGGACGTTAACCCTTCAGTCATCTTTATGTGAGACCTCCTTAGTATTGTTCAATCTGTTAATTATCAACAGTAAGACAAGGAACAATGTGTGTAAGCATGTCTGTTTTGATTGAGTGGTGTGTGATTAGAGTGTGTCATCTCTCTCTCTGTCTGGTGTGCAGTCGGTGTTCCGCAGCTCTCCGCTGCTCGGCTGCTTCCTGTTCGGTCTGCCGCTAGGCGTCATCAGTCTCATGTGCTATGGCATCTGCACGGCCGAGACTGAGGACGACACAGAGCTGATGAAGAGAGACGGCTTCACAGACGAAGAGGAAGAGGAGGGTGAGGAAGAAGAGCAGCAGCAGCTGACGGCTAGAACAGAAGACATGGGAGAGGAGGATGAAGACGAAGAGAAGATCAAACAAAAGAGTCCAAGTGAAAAAAAAGTTGATTAATGAGAAACGAACGTCTGCGAAGAGGAAACCATGGCCTAGAATCTCCTCACTGGCTTTCATTGTTTTCTAATTCTTTATTTTCAGAGTCGCTCTAAATATCCACCAAAAGTCTTGTTTCTGAAATCTTCAAAATCAGTCATGCAGCTCTGCGTGTGACTGTATCGAGTTACATAAGCACATAGACTGTTTTCAAGTGAATTAATAATTAATAATCATTGCCCTTATGAGCCATTCTGGATGCTCACTTTAAATCCTGTGTCGACTGCAGTTAACTCTTAGTTGAAACATGCTGAACGAGCGATCTCTCAATGGACACACGTCCCTACTACTTTATGTTTTTTGGATGAGAAAGTGCAGTTATTGTCGCATCGGAGACTTGATCTCCAGAGGATTGTCTTACATGAGATTTATTACATTATCAAAACATAATGAGCGCACACAGATGCTTTTACCTTGCTTGCTTCTCGGACGTGATCCGACCGAATGAAGAAGTCTAGTGAAGTTAATCTAGGATGGATTTGGTGAAAGGCTTGGGCTTTATCAAATGCACTGAACACACACACACACACAGATATACACACACACACACACACAGCAGCTTTAGGTTCGGTTGAGTTTTTTTGTTTTTAACTAGATAGTCCTGATCCTTCTGTAGGGTGCTACATTTAACATTTACAGCAGGTAAAGTCAGTGTATGTGTTTTATAGATAGAAAGGCTTCATGTGTCAGCTGTCCTCAGCATCTGTTACCAAAATTTCCTCAGAAACTGTTACTGGATTCATGAAAAAGGAAAGTGAAGACACAGGACTTTTATTTGGATTCTCAAAACTACAGCGAATCAGTGTAAAGGATGTAAGTCTGTGCGAGGAGACGTCTTCTTGAGCTTCAGCTCAGCAGATCTCAGACTCAAGCGTTTCCAGTTTGAGCCGAAGCTGTGGTTGTGTGAGAAGAACAGGATTGAAGAGCTCATGCTGCTGTGTTCACACTGGATGGGAATGGAGTAACGTTCCTAACCTGGTCTTCACGCTCCCTTCCTGATGCCTGATGTTACTGTAGGGATTCTCTTATCTTAACATAACTTGTCTTACTCTTTCTGCTGTGTCCATTAAATGTTTCTGTCTCTCGCTCTGCTTTCTTCCCTCACATCACTATCATGGTAAAGTAGACTAGATTTCCTTCAGTTTTGTATGTGATTACATTCGTCTCAAAGGTAATTGTAAGGATTTATAACAGACAGCGGTCTTCTTTTTTCTCATCCCAGATGTTTGTAGATATTGTTTAGGTGTTAGTAAGGTTAGACTGTTTGTCACATCCATATATTAATGAAGGGCCTGTCATGAACAGAAGCGTTCTGCCAAAAACAATGATTACAATCAATAAAGAAGTCCATGTTTGACACATTTTTGTGAAGCTGTTATTCATTAAGGGCCTCATCATGTGTAATTATGACCAGTCAGTAGAGTAACTAACGAGTGAGTTCAGCTTGCTCTGGAGGTCACGGGGTCACGGGTGAGTTCGTATCTGGGGAGGCATTTCTCTGTTAATTGGCCATTATTGAGTCTTCACACACTGTTCATTCGTCCTGTACTGATCACAGAACGGTTTGCTCTGGGGAGATGAAGTTCTGTTCAGTGAACAGAAGAATGTCCCTCAGTGTTATGATGGGAAGAGCTGGGTAATGTTTGTGCAGTCCGTGTGATGTGTGTGGTTTCTGAAATCTGTATAAAGCAGGATTTGGGCTGTTTCAGTCTGGTAGAAACCACAGAGAGATGTGTTTGCTGGACAGGGCTACACTGATTTAACTGAAGCCGTGTTTCATTTGACATCAGAAAAATAATGTTCCTTCTTTTTTTGGAATGGTTTCTTCTAGACAACATTATATTTCCTCTGGTATACGTAGAGATGAAACGGTTTGCTCATATCCACTAAAACAGATCTCAGCTGTGTTTAAATCGCAGGCGGCTCATTATACACACTATCAAACATCATTTATGGCTCTATACTTTTACTGTGCAGCAACAGTTCATATTAATGTAACTGTCGGTGAAACATCTAAATCGAAGCTGATAATAAAACAATTAACAGCACTGTTAAAGGCACAGTTCACCCAGTGGTCGTATATGTATTAAACAACATGAGAGCGAGTAAATGATTGCAGTATTCATCTTTGGGTGAGCTAAGAGCAAGAACTGAGCAATTAAGTGTTTGCTCTGGGAGTATCTTTAAACAATATCAGACTTTGAGGTTGATTAATAATGAAACTCATTAGACAGAATGATAACTGTGTAGAAGTCAGCAACATCTTTTCACTCTCAACCATTTATCTCGATGCAGACTGCTGGAAATAACTTAAGTGTTCAGTGGAAGAAAGTACGGTGGCCCAGTAGTGCACAACACAACGACATTAAAAAAGCAAACATAAGCTCACAACACAAAGACATTCTCACAACACAACGGAAGTGCTCCCGACCACTAGGGGGCAGTGTTGAAAGTTAAACACTGATTTTTCATCGAGACATGTGTAACTTAATACGTGTAATCGATTTTTAAATGAAAAACGTATTTTTATTAAATGTTTTGATATCCTGATAATCTTAATGTATCGATTCATGAATCGAGCAAAAAATAAATCGATAATATTTTCAATTTGGACCGTTTAGCTCGGCTCTTGTACACAATGTTTTATCTCAGGGGGCTTATTTAAATCCGGTGCTGTGCCGGTGTTATTGGGCACAACAAGGGCATTAAACGTTTCAAGTTACATCAACAACTTTAGGGTGAGCATGTTTTATCGTCTTCTAGCAAATCTAGCTAATAAGGCTGGATAACGCTGCTGCACTGACTTGATCAGCTCAAAAATAGCAGGGCTAAGTTAGAGTTTAGCTTTAAACTCCGTCCACCTCATCTTTTTATAACTCGTAAGAGATAGTAATCCACGTTGATTTGCATCGGTGGTTCTGATAGGTGTTTGCTGTGACAGGAACTTCTTCACTTGATATGAAGTATTTAAAATACTGTTGCCATTTTTAGATTGCCATGTATCGTAATAAATCTTAAAGGACCGTTCACACCAAACAATAAAGAAAACGATAAAGATATTTAGTTTTAAAAATCATTCTCACTATTTAAAAAAAAAGAGTCCACACCACAGCTATAATGATAAAGAAGAGAAACAATATCATATCGTTATCTTAATAGTTATCATTCATTGTGTGAACGGGGCTTTAGTCTGACAGTTATTGTTATATTTTCAAATCATATTATCTGTAACCTGAAGTTTGAATTAATTGTTTACATTTATATAACAGTTTTCCAGGGATCCCCAACACAAGCATGATAAAGCTATTCAGTAAAAAGCAAACACGATCAGAAATGGTTAAGAGAGATAGGGACATCCTTTGAAATATTAATGATCTCTTTACAGTCTATTGGCATGTTTGTAACATTATATAAAATATTAATTATTTGTCATAATTTATTTTAAATATAGAGTAATTTACAATGTAATAATTTAAAATGCAACTGAAAGTAATTCCAAATGTATCTGAAATCAATTAAATATGTAAACCAATGTTATTATCTTCACAGACTCCCATCCATACTGTTGCAGCACTGTAGCAGACAGCACACTATTCAGAAGAGAGAATCAGTGCAGTTCCTCCTGTACAGAGCTGCACTGAAGGGAGCAGAGCTGGCACAAACCTACAACAATGGGAAGTAAGAGAATTATCAAATTCTTTAATCTATGACATAATTAATAAACTTTGATTAATAACATTAACACGCCCCATTGGTATGCCTAGAGAGTCAAGCCAGGTCCTGTCAGTGGGATGAGGGTCCTGTTTTCAAGAGAGGAAAATCACTGAGTGGTTAAGGTAGGAGGAAAGTGTCTAATATTGATACATCATCTTTTCATATCTTGCTTTTATTCATAATCTATAACATGCTTATTTGATTAGCCCTAACAGAAAAAAGACAAAAACACAATCATAATGATTATGGCTCTATTCATTATGCATGCAACTTGTAATGATGGTGGAAATTTTTATTTTTCTTAATGGTCAATTTACACTATACCTTTGTTTTTCATCTCAGGAGAATGTTTACAGTGATGTCACCAGTGATCTGCCTGACCTAGCAGTCCTCCAAGTGCCAGAAGTGTTATAAATATAGTAGTGTTATAAAAATATATGTATACATATATATATATATATATATATATATATATATATATATATATATATATATATATATATATATATATATATATATATATATGTATGCATGTATGTATGTATGTATGTATGTATTTTACATAACTATTAAAACTGTATCAAAGTTTAAAATTTTTTATTGTGGATATTTACATGTTTACACTACACTGGTGAGCAAGAAAACATATTAAAGTTAAATATATTTGCACTTACATAATATTTAATTTACATTTTATATTGTAGTCTGTACAAATAAAACCAAATGAATCCATCCCAAGTGTTTTGTGTAAGGCCAGATCTCTCTGTGGAAGATCGACTGAAAGGTGGACCATGAAGAGGAGGAACTCATCGAAGGGCTGCAGAGACTGACACTGTCAAAATAAATGTTAAATAATTATGATACATACATGTAATGTGTGCCTCAAAAAGTGAAAATAAATATAACATTTTCTTTCTCTGTCACAAACAATACAATATCAATATTTACCATTGCATTGCTTGTTATTCCAACTTCTCTCCTCGCTGTAGCTGTCCTTGCTCTGGTCACACGAACCATGTGGAATGCAGGTTCAATAACTCTCCAAAAGGCCATTAAATGGATCTACTTCTCAAATCTAGATTGGATGAGACATGTTTTCAGAAAATACACACCAAACAATGTAAAAAGTTTGTTTGCCTACACTGAACCTGAAGGATACTTAAAAATGTATAATCTATTGACATACAAGTGGAAAAAAGGTAGGTCTGTAAAAAGATTTTAGCTGGGGTTTTAGCTTATTCTCCCTCGTGTCATTCTAAACTGTTCTGAATTTATTCTGTGGGGTCTATCTAGATAGCTGACTGACGGTAACATTATTTACAACATTTCTGTATGCCAATGAACAAAGCAAGCCACATGGGTTTACAGCGGCATAATGTTGAGTATATGATGACAGCTGTATTTTTCTATTTTTGGGTTAATCATCTATTAACACGTATTGCCTTGATCCACGGAAGAGGTTTTTAAACAAACAGGCAACCACAGCGACAAAAAATAAATAATGACAATTAAAAAATTCACAATAGGCCTACATTGTGCTCGTTAATATAGTAATAAAGGTTTAGATCTTAGCTAGTGTAGATTCGCATGCTGTTGTCATTCTTGAAGAGGCGCCTGCAGACTGAAGTATCAGAAGTGATGTTGAAATCCTTAAATCTTACATTACTAATCTGAATCCACTTATTTCGAGTTTCTACATCCAGGGAGAAGTGTGGAAAACCTTTGAGGAGCCTCACAAAACGGGTCACAGCAATAGCTGTGTAAACCACTCTCACAGATGTCTATGGAACTCTTCATTAAATAATTATATTGCTGTGGTATACTTAATTTGTCGTATTATAGCAAAATGTATAAATATTATTTAATATTCATCGTTTATGGATAAAAGTTTGCAGCTTGTAATGCGCTCACACTACGGCAGAATAAAGACAGGAACCTTTTAATTGCCCTGAGATTTCACAGGAAATACGTAGTCTATTGCCCGTTTCTGCAGACCAACTGCCCCCTAGTGGTCGGGAGCATTTCCGTTGTGTTGTGGCTTAATGAATTTGTGTTGTGAGAATTTCGTTGTGTTGTGGCTTAATGAATTTGTGTTTTGGCTTAATGTCGTTGTGCTGTGAGCTTATATTTGCTTTTTTAATGTCATTGTGTTGTGCACTACTGGGCCACCGTAAGAAAGTCTTGCAGGTTTGGAAAGACGAGGCAAGAGATGAGATTCAGAAAGTGTTCAGACAGACTTTACTATGCTAATGTGTTTTATAATAGCTGGCTGTAGATGAGCTTCACTGATCAGTCATTCTTCACATTTTGCAACACATTTATCACAAAGCTCTCGTGTATAATACTGGTTAGTGGTTTCCTGATTTCATGTCTCTGTCCCCACACTGACTTCTTCTGTATCACAGATCTGACTGAGGAGACAGTGTGGAGTGGAAACAGAGTTAAATGTGTGACAATGATGGCTAATGTCCCTTAAACAATGAGTCTGTTCTCCATTCATCCTTCAGCTCCTCAAATTCATCTCTGCTTGAGAATTCCTGCTAGCTAAAATCCTCAGGATTTTTTTTTTTTTTTTTATTGTTTGTTTCTTTAATTTAGGTGTTGTTTTGTTTTATATCAAACATAATTTTAAAGGACAGACCGATCATTCAGTTTGAAGTCTGTGTGTGTGTGTGAGAGAGAGCGAGTGTGTGTGCGCTTGCGTGCGTGCGTGTGTGCAGAGAGAGAGAGAGAGCGCGCGCCCTCCGCGGTCGCTATGGTAACGTCAGTGTCGTCGACGGAGCCGCAGACAGACGCAGCGCGTTGAGCATCAGACGCGTTTTACGCACTGAAATCACGCGTCAGCGGATGGATGCGGACAAACACACCTCTTAAATGTCATCTCTGAGGATCATTAGACGCACACTCGTTTAACCGTTTTTCAAGATGTCGTGGATTGTGCCTTTTCTTCATTTCTACTCGAACTTTCCATTGACTTGCGTTCTGTTTCTGCATCTGTCTGCAGCGCGCGGCGAATAAACGACCCGCGGGAACACATCTCTCCTGGAGATGATGATGATGTGTGTGTGTTTGTGTGTTGTGATCGGGAGGGTTCGAGATTGATGGAGGATCGACTGTGCTGTGGATGATGATGATGATGATAGAGCAGAGCAGACGCACGCGCGCGCGCTCACAGTCCACGCCACATCACCTGACACATCTATTCAGTGGATTACAGAGAACTGCGTCGAGTTTCTCACACAAATGAATGGATTAGTGACTGACAGCTCACTGCACATCATTCCTCCTCAGATGATTGTGTGGGTTTGACTGGACACATGTAAGTTCACTGCTGACAGACGGAGAGCTGATGTTATGACATGACTCGGTCAGATTATTTTCATCAAGGTCCATTTTACTCCCTCAGATGTAGAGTATATTCTGTGATCTTCTGAATGATCGGCTCACATAGAAACTGCTGTAAGATGGTTTCATGGTCCTGGTTCATCTTGTAGGAATGGGGACATGAAAAATACATTTCAGTGTAATGCAAAAAAATAACAACCCCAGCTACGTGTCAACAATGAAGTGAGCACAGTTAGAGCACCAGGAGTCTGACTGTAGTGTAGTGCTATAGCATGATAACATTGAGCCTAAACTAGTTTGGAGCAGTGATCTATGATAACTGGATTACTCATGACCTCTCAAACATGTGAAACCACCATATGGCTATTCATACACATTCTATTAAATATTTAGATTGCCTGACTTGAATGTGGAAACGTTATCTAACTAGCCAGCATTTATCTGAAGTCTCCCTGTACTTTCTTATACGACAAACATCCTAAGCATGTAAATTATTATCTTAAAGTTAGGAAAAAGTTGCATTCATGATCCTCAACACATGTATTAAAGTGCTCATTCTGGAATCTGAAGATGGATTTATGCTTTATTCCATAAATAATTAGCCATTTACAGTTATTACCTGTGGTTATGAAGGAGCTAAAACATTGGTTTATACCGTAACCTTTAAACTGATTTTGTGCTGTTCTGTGTCCTTTTTAACCATCACGGTTTCCAAGATCTCTAAGAGACTGAACGAGATGTTTGTTAATAAAAAGAGATAAAATAAAATACACACATCCCAAATTATTCATAGAAATAACGCTGACTGCATTTGGACTTGAATACATGAATACATTGAATCCAAGCATTTATATGAGCAAGATGATGCATAGTAAACTTGGAATTGTAATGCAACATAATAATCCCAAATATAAGTTCATGTTTGCTTATATATTGAAATCATTAAGCGTGTGTTGTTAACCAAACACAGACGCACCTTAGTGAATTCAAGATATTGCCCATCCTGCGTGAAATGCACATTAATGTGATAGATAACATGATATATCCTAAAAACTAATGGTGTGCAGCTGCAGATCAGGTGTTTTTGGGAAGGTTTTGGCTGTCAGTCAGTGATGCTCTCTGTCAATAGAGAAAAACTCAATCCCATGCGGTGATTCACTTTGTGATTCTGTGAGCAGTCCAGTCATATTCATTGATCAGTGGGCATAGTTTAAGAGAAACAGTGTATTAGCAGTACAAGCTAAGAAGAGTACACTTGAAATGGTTACAAAGTGGATGCAGGAAGTTGTTAATAATACATGTACAATTAATTGTAGCCAGCAGGTGTGAAGAATATTACCTGATCGCAGTCAGCACCTGTGTGACATTAGCCATCAAAATAGCCCATGTGGTAAGAAAGAGGTGGTTTTAACAGGAAATCAAATGTCTTTCTTCATTTTTAAATGGTGAATTATGGCGAATATTGAAATACCGCTGTATAAAAGCACAAACACAGCAACCTGTTTAAGCATTAGACAGCTAACAGTCAGCACACTCAGGCCATAAACATTACTCCAGCAGATGAAGCTTTAGAATGAAACTGCTTGCTAGGGGTTTGCTTTTGGTTGTCACTGTCTCATCATTCAATAATGGTTTATTTGCCAGGCCTGCATCATAGTTCATAAACAATCTGTACTGAAATGTGCTGAACAATCAAAATCCTGCACAGATGTGATCAGGTACTTTGTTAAAATAAGCCTCAGCCTTTCCTAATATCGATCCTTCGGAAGTAGAGATGTGTTTCTGTAGCCAGGAGCAGTACAAAGTTTGCTGAGCTTCAGCATCCACTCAGATAAATAACAGCTGAAACAGTTCACCACTGTAAATGACAAACCAGAACAAACAGAATATTCACATTCTTTATAGACCATTCATACAGATTCATAGAGAGTTCATGTGACTGTTGTAAAAGGCAGTTTATTGTTTGGTTAGGATTAGCAGCACTGCAGGACATGTTTGATATCAAAAACTAATTTAAAGTGCATTAAGCTGTGAAAGAGAACACTGTTTGACAGAGCCAGAGGAACACATACAGTACACGTTGTGCTTAACTCAGGTGTGTACCTAAACAACCAAATACACACAAACATGTGTTAGAATGTTTGTCTTTGTGAGCAATCACATAAACACAGTCAGCCTGAATGTAAATAGCAGGGAGATGATTAGATAGTTTCTGTACAGTGGATCCATGCATTAGGTCATCCGCACATAAATATGTGAATAAACTGATGCTGACTGTCATTAATCTTAATCTTAATCAAACTTTGTAATAAAAGAAAAAAAATCACACTTTAAAAAGAAGAAACTTGACGCACTTTTCATTTCATTTCTCTAGTATTTTGTACCTGAATACTGATAGATAAACTCACCTGAAATACTTAAAAGACTATCTGTGTATAAAGATGTCTTCTATTGAACAATTTATTTACCAATTATATTATTATAGTTAAATATACAAATGAATGATTTTGGCCACATCACCCATCCCTGTCACAACCCCTTTAATATCAAATTGATTTTTGATGTTGTTTAATTAAAGGAAATTCACTCATATTTTGTCTCTATTTTTCAACAGTGTATAAGACTGTGGAAGCCTAAGAAAACACTCCAAGTCCAAGTCAACAACAACTGAAATAAGCACCCAATATCATTTTTTATGTCATGAAAAACATTTGCATTGAACAAGAAAGTAAAGCGGGGAGAGGGAAACCAGACTAAATCGGGGAAGAAGAGTGCTTAAAAACAAAGGGAGGATGTGGTGGCCAGTGGTTTGGAGGTCCATAGGGTGGCCTACATTTGCAGCGTCTCTATTTCTAGCAGTGGGAGCTTCATACTCTGATGTCTTTAATGCCACAGGGAAAGATATTTTTAGTGACTTTGGACAATTCCAGATTACAGAGAATGGGCCACCAGAGCTACGGAAACTCCAAGCCGCTAATCTTCACCCTAATTTATACTTTAACCAAGACGATGTACCACTGTTGAGACAAAGGTCAACTACGACTCACAGCCACATCTTTAAAGTGATCCGTACAGCTGTGCTAACGATGCTCTCCGCAGGCCCGCTCTACATGCCACCCACAAAGCATGAGGAGTTCACCAGCAAGTGGAACGAGATTTATGGAAACAACCTCCCTCCTCTGGCTCTCTACTGCCTCCTGTATCCTGAGGACACCGCAGCAATGCAGTTCCTGATTAAGTTCATGGACCGGATGTCAGAGTATCCTGACTGGAAAGTAAGCAGCGCACCTAATGATGAAGTTCCGATGGCTCATTCGCTCACTGGATTTGCTACTGCTTTTGACTTCATCTACTCATTGCTGGATCAGAAGCGCCGAGAACTGTACTTAAAGAAGATTTCTGCTGAAACCCAAGCACTGTACGAGACGTCAAAGTACAGGGGCTGGGGGAAGCAGTTTCTTCAAAACCATCAAACCACTAATATAGTTGCTATTCTGACTGGAGCAATAGTTGTGGGTGCACACGATGACACTCAGTCGATGGTTTGGAAACAGGTATCTGTAAATTACATGGAGAAGACAATGTTTCTGTTAAGTCATGTTGTAGACGGCTCTCTGGACGAGGGAGTTGCATACGGGAGCTACACAACAAAGTCAATCACGCAGTATGTTTTCCTAGCAAAGCGCCACTTTAGCATAGACAACACACAGAACAACTGGCTGCATACTCATTATTGGTTTTATTATGCCACTTTGCTTCCGGGCTTTCAGAGAACGGTTGGAATAGGGGACTCAAACTATAACTGGTTCTATGGACCAGAGAGCCAGTTAGTGTTTTTAGATTCATTTGTGATAAGAAATGGGTCTGGTAATTGGCTGGCACAGCAAATTAGGAAGCACAGACCTAAAGACGGTCCCATGGGTCAGTCCTTTGCCCAGCGCTGGACGACGCTTCACACAGAGTTCATCTGGTATAATGCCGACTTCACACCACAGCCCCCTTATGATCACAATAAGGCTAAGATGCACATCTTCTCTAACTGGGGTGTGGTAACCTATGGGGCTGGTTTATCTGTTGCACAAGGCAACACCTTCGTCTCATTTAAATCTGGTAAACTGGGTGGGCGGGCAGTGTTTGACATTGTCCATGCTAAACCTTACTCATGGGTGGATGGCTGGAACAGCTTTAACCCTGGTCACGAGCACCCAGACCAAAACTCATTTACTTTTGCCCCTAATGGACAAGTGTTTGTTTCTGAGGCATTATATGGCCCCAAATACAGCTTCCTAAACAACGTGCTGGTGTTCAGCCCTTCCCCGACGAGCCAGTGTAATGTCCCTTGGGAAGGACAGCTCGGGGAATGTGCCAAGTGGCTGCGCTGGACAGACCCAGGGGTCGGAGACTCGGCGGGAGAGCTGATCGCTGCTTCTGCTCATGGAGACGCTATGTTTGTGAGCGGAGAAGCGGCTGCAGCATATTCCCCAGCCATGAGACTGAAGAGTGTGTACCGAGCCCTGCTTCTCCTCAACTCACAGACTCTTGTGGTAGTGGACCACGTTGAGAAAAGAGACGACTCACCAGTGAACGCCGTCAGTGCTTTCTTTCACAATCTTGATATTGACTTTAAATATGTGCCCCATAGTTTCACAGACAGGTACAATGGGGCATTGATGGATGTTTGGGATGCTCATTACAAAATGTTTTGGTTTGACAGTCAGGGACGCAGCCCTAATACACAAATACAGGAGGCTGAGCAGGAAGCTGAGTTTAAAAAGAGGTGGACACAGTTTATCAACATCACCTTCCCTCTCACAGATTCAGTAGGTAGGATGGTGTATGTGATGCACGGACCTTACGTTAAAGTTTCCAACTGTAGGTTCACTGAAAGCAGTAAGAATGGACTAAAACTTTCTCTTGTCATCAATAACACTGAGAAAATTGTGTCTGTAGTAACCAATCACAGAGACATCGTAGCCCGTTACAGCTATCTGGGCTTTGGGGGTTACGCTAAGGTGGAAGACAGACATCAGGTTATGCGTTTTGGCTTGGAGACACAGCTTGTCCCCAAACAGACTAAACTGCACAATCATCTCTTTGACTTTGGGGTTACGGTGAATGTCATTGCTGGGGTAATACTGTGTGTGGCCATTATTTTCTTGACCCTGCAGCGGAAGTTTTACATTTGCTTTAGCAGACTGATGCGTTATGCTTTGCTTTCGGTGTTAATGCTGTGGATAACTGAGCTCCTGTTCGTCTCAAACAGCTGTGATCAGCTCCTGTGTAAGGTGAAGTGGCGCGGAGCCACCACAGACCCAGAGCTTAGCAAACAAATGAGGCTTTATGACCAGCATCAGCTCCCTCTGCCCACGGTAGTGATCACCACACTTCCTGGCTCAGGATCAGACATCCTTAAGCATCTATTCTACAACAACACAGACTTTGTCTACCTGCGCATCCCTACAGAACACTTGGATATACCCGAAACAGAGTTTGAATTTGACTCTTTAGTAGATGCTTGTGAATGGACGCGTTCGGAAGCCCAGTGTGGGCGTTTTAAAATGATTCAGGGCTGGCTGCATTCACTTGTTCACAACACCCACTTATTCCTGCAGAACATCCCACTCCATGACACCAGCCGCCTGAAACCGGCCCAAAGACTGAGCCTCTCTCAGGACAAGAGGAGGAGGCTGAGGAGGAGAGAGTCCAAGGCTGAGATGAAAGGCCGGGTGCGAGTCGACAGGGATGTAGAGTATGTCCAAGAGCTGAGGAGACACACGCTGGACTATCCTAACGCCCGTGTAGTTCTCAATCTCTGCAGCGGCAGCTGGGCTCTCAAGCTGCCTTTTCTCCAAGAAGTTATCGGACCTTCCCTGAGAGCTATCTACGTCGTCAGGGACCCTCGTGCATGGATTTATCTGATGCTTTATAATAGCAAACCTAGCCTTTACTCACTCAAGAACATTCCCCAGCATCTAGCTCTTATTTTCAAGCAGGACATGGTTAGTGACAGGTGTCCGACCACGTTTGCGGAGGAGTTTAGGAAGCTGTGGCAGCTCATATCTCGTTCAGAGACCAATCCTGTGCTGTTATTGTCCCATCTGTGGCTGGCTCACACCGCTGCTGTCCTCAGAGTCACAGCTACCTTATCTGAAGAGTCCTATCTTCAAGTCAGGTTTGAGGATGTCGTAAACTATCCTCAAGAGACAGCTGAGAAGATTCACTATTTCCTTGGAATCCCTGTATCTCCTTCAGCCCTGAATCAGCTCATGTTCACCACCTCCACAAACTTGTATAACTTGATGTATGAAGGGGACATTTCACCAGCTAACATCAACAAATGGAGGAGAAACATGCCAAGAAGAGATATCAGACTCATAGAGTACACGTGTGGATTCCTGATGAGGCAACTCGGGTATCAAAGGTTCACTGATTAATTAGCTGCAGGCCAGCTGTTGTCATTGATCTCGTGTATCTGATCATTTGATATTTGTGTTGTATTTTTGCACAACATTGAGTTGAAAACAAAGTGGAAATGAAAAAAACTAGGCCAGGGGTGCCCAAACTGGGTCCTGGAGGTCCGGCGTCCTGCAAGGTTTATATCTATCCCCAATTAGACACACCTGAACCAGCTAATCAAGCTCTTACTAGACATACTAGAAACCTCCAGGCAGGTGTGTTGAGGCAGTTTGGAGCTAAACTCTGCGGGACATCAGCCCTCCAGGACAGAGTCTGGCACCCCTGAACTAGGCACAAGAATGGGAACATCAGTCTGTGATTCAGCACCATGTCCAGTCTAACATTTTGTACTACAATCCCTCCAGGACACTGATCAAAGATTTATGATCAAATAAATGCATCCTTGTTGAGCAGAAGAGACTTCTTGGAAAAAACATTGTACCAACCCACACTTTTATAGATCGATTCACATTAGTATTGTTTATATTAGACACTGTGTTTCCTGTTGTATGACACCAGTGAAGTAATCACAGTTATCTACATATGGTGTGTCTACATATGGCCTCCATACAATCACACGTGAGTCCAGCGGTTGAAGAACTTCACTGTTACATGAAAAATCAACTGTTCAAATCCACAACAGAATCAGATGTTTGATGATCAATGAGATTGCTGTCCTAAAAATGACATAACGAATTAAGATGAATACTCAAATTGTTTGGACCTGAAATGACTTTTTGGCTGAAATTATATTTTAAACTATCGCCTGAATGTCAGTTTACACAAGTAATTTGAAAGAGAGCAAGCACTTCATTTCACTTTGCATGAAACAAAGTGTTCACAGAATGTTTTAGTAAGATAATAATTCCCTTCAGCCATGCATTGGTATTTTTGCTATCGTTGTGTGTTCTGTGTCTACAGTCATGCTCTTTTTGCATCCAGGGGTGTGTTTCCCCAAAGCTAACGTTAGCCAGCTCTCAATCCATCCTTACCATCATAGTTCAGTGATTCAGTGTTTCCTGAAATCATAGTTCCAACAAACTCTCACAGACAGCATGGCAAATGTATGTGTTTGGAGTGGGTTAGGGTTAGGAGTGATAAGGAATCCCACAAAATAAAGCATAAGGAAGAAAAGACATAGCAAAGCAGTCTTCAGATGCAAAGTTCAGTATTACATTACAGCAATAATCTGAACTGATTAATTAGCAGAAGTTATCTCTCCACCACTTCCTCAACGTCATTAACAACTATTCCAACCAACGTGGTTCTAGGGACTGATGTGTGACAAAGCTTCTACATTTGGGGCAGTCATGACTAGCTGGTTAGTTTGTCTAGTACTGTGGTGGTTTAGCAGTGAGTTACGCCGCTGTTGGGAAGCGCACTCTTGATGGTCTAATGCTTCAGTCTGACAGATTTAAGTCTCAATGGCCTTCATCTCTGACTCTGAGCTATTCTTAAGGTTTGATTTCTCAACATTAAATAAAGATGCATAACTTGACAAATGACAATTGTTTCATACTACATGTGATATAAAACATGCCACTTTCTCATTTACACTAAGACACTCTTTTTATCAGACAATGGAAAGAGTCTGATAGTAGTGTTTTATATTTTAAAGCTTTCATCACATGGTCACGGATTTATTTGTGCTGTAATTTAGCTGCAATCATGTTCACTTCTGTCAAAAATGTCCTTCTTAGCAAGGTATTAACATGCATACTGTTTCTAAATGATGCGTTCTGAATCAGAATTGGTCTGAAAGGAGATGACTTGATGGAGATGTGTAGTTCTCAATCTGAAGCTGAGATGGGGTGCTCAGAAGTGTGTAAGTCTTCTCTTGAACACATAAAGTTAGTAACACCTCATCCCAACACATTTGATTGTCGCAATGTCAAAATTAGACACACAAAACCCAATGAGATTTGACATCAGTGATTTCAGACCTGTGTGATTAAATGATTAATTCATCAAACAGAGTTATAGCACGACATCTGAAGATTGCTACTAGTTTGTGGAATTGGAAATGTAAGTACGCAAGAATCACACTTTACATACAAATAACATTATGTAAGAAAAGCACATTTTCATGCTAATAAAATGCACTGGAACAGCTCAGAGTTCATCTCTCATTCAGGGTATGACATTTAACAATTAATAGATGACAATTAACCCATAAAGGTCAATCAGTTTATCCAACAATGAAAGACATGAGTTGGAGGTCCAGCAATAACCATGCATTTCATTTCACATAAGAAAATATGCCTGCAGGATCTGTTTCTGTTCCCTCGTGTATTTTTCTCGTGTCATGTGATCACGTCTCCTAGGACTGGCTTGTTTGTGCAGATCCCTGGTGATCACCGGAGCATTGAGCACACACTTCTGTGTGAGACAGCCTTGTCTTCTGCTCTCGTTCAGCAGCGTATCAGTCCGAGCTGTTAGATCACGCATGCACACCAGACACAATCAGATCCTGTCCGGAAACATCCGTTTTGTCTGGTTACAAAACAACTAGTCAGCAAAATTGCCTAATACCCAAAGACTTGACTGTTAGCCCAAACGGTATCAACAAGAGCTGACTGTGTGAAGCCAGAGAAGAGCAGAAGCAGGAGACGGAGTGATGACGGTAAAAGCCAGGAGCAGAGTATATTGAATAGTCTTAGTTGTGTATTTTTCAATGCTCAGACTTCATCTGACGAACACAAATCTAACCAGTAGTGCTTCACAACAACATCCCATAAACCCATCACCATTCCCTCTCATTTCTTATTCATGAAGACACAGCCCTCGAAACCACACAGTCATAAGACTAAACAATGGAAAAATAGTATTAAAACAGTAATATAAATAAACAAATCAATGAAATGAGTGTATAAATGATTATAATGATTATTAGAAATGATTAAATGGTATACTAAAACGACTGTGAATAAACAAATATAAAAGAAGAGTAAAACAGCACAAAGGTGTTGGTCTGGATCCTCAGGTCCTTCTGGACATTGTAACGTGGAGTTGGAGAGAAGCTAATCCACGAGACTATTAGCATAGCTCCAGCATGAAATAAAGTAGCAAGGCAGGAGACGAAGTGGAGGGATTTCCACACTGCACGTACGTACGTGACCTATAGCTTTCACCAGCGTCCACATTACTCGAGTCAAGGAAGTCGAGCGGGGGTTAAAGGTGATACTCAGTGACAAAAACAAAAAGGAGGCACCACCGTGTGGCGTCAACTGGTAATGCTCCGCTACACTCTGGCTGTTACATATTCCCCCCTGGTAATAACAAGGCTGTCCTCAGCCGTACACAAATGAAGAAGTAGCCAAGCTACGCTTAACACCTCATTATACATGAACTTGATGAAAAGTTAGCCGTTACACACAGAGAAGGACACAATGACTAGCCTACAGATATACATATCAATGAACAGAGTGTACAATTAAAACAGAGAAATACCTAGTAAACATATCAGGTGAATGAGTACAGTGCAATATCCCAATTTTATGGTTTTTAGCAAAATCAAAAAAAAAAAATTTTAATGGTGGCCTATAAAAGCCTGAACCACACAGCAAAAATGAGGAGATAAAGACTTCAGAAACACTGCAAGGAAATTTGAACTTTAGCAAAACCTATACCACCAAAGTAGGATACACAATGTAAACACAAGGTATGCAAAAAAAATAGTACCATAACTCTGAACTGTGAAAGGTGCATTGCATTTCAATCTTTAACACATGCGTTGCATAACAAACCCTTGCTTATTACAGGTCAAGTCTGTCAGTATGGTAAGCGTTTGTCCATCTGCTGGCTGACCAACCAGACGTGATTCTGGGGTGACGTCTCGGTCTGAGGTCATAACGGTCAGTGCTACCAGGGTTTGAGTCAGACACACTCATAGCTGAACGGTCCACAGAGTCAAAGTCCATGACTGGCGCTGGACCAGAGTCAGTGTTACCATACGAGTCAAAACACATGTCTGCAGCAGGGAGGTGAGCCTGGCTGTCAATCTGGGTGATGGGCTCATCGTCATCCTGAGCCCAAGTTTCAGTTTGCTCTTCAGCCGCAGTACGCCTGCCGGGGGAAACAGAGTCCCAAGTGTGGAAAGGTTGCAAGTTAACTACATGAAAGACCCCAGCATCCACACCGGTGTCCAGCTTAGTCAGTCTGTAGTTGACCTCTCCCAGTTTTTGACTAACACGGAGTGGGCCTGTGAACAGCGGTGCCAGTTTAGCAGTAAAGTTGGACTGTGAGTCAGATCTGGGATGTGTCTTAACCCTAACAAGGTCACCAACAGCATATGAGGCCTGACGGCGTCTCAAGTCATAATAGTGTTTTTGTCTTTTGTGACTGTGGTCAAGAGCCGCTCTTGCGTGGTCATGAGCTTCCTGTAGAGAGGCTCTGAGCGTCTCTGGGTACGGCACACCAGGATCATCCACACCGTCACTGGATGGGTTTGTTATGAGGTCAAGTGGGGTGTCCAGCTCCCGACCATAAAGCATCATGGAGGGGCTGAGGCTTGTGCTGTCATGCGGGGCTGTACGCAGAGCAAAGCAGATTTGTGACAGGTATTTATCCCATGTAGTGTGTTTGTCCCCAACATAGGCACGTATGGCAGTTTTGAGAGTCCTGTTAACGCGTTCAGTCGCATTTGTTTGAGGGTGGTAGGCAGTGGTGAGCCTGTGTACAGATCCCAGAGTGGAAACAACATGTTCAAACAACTCACTGACAAAGGGTGAACCTCTGTCGGAGATCAGGTAGGTTGGGGCACCATGTCTTGCAAACACCTCACTGACAAATTTTCCTGCTGCCACCTGCGCTGTTGCTTCCTTAACTGCACACACTTCAATCCACTTAGAGAAATAGTCAACAAAAACCAGCAAGTGGGAGTTACCAGATGCCGTCCGGGGCAATGGTCCAACGAAATCCACGCCTGTGTACTGCCAGGGCTTTTGGGGAGAGATGGGAACCATGAGACCAGCCGGTCTTTTCTGACTTGGTTTAGTGAGCTGACACACTGAGCAGGACATGACATATCGCTTGACATCTGCTGCTATCTTGGGCCAAAAAAATCTTAATCGCAGCCTTGCTAATGTCTTTGAAAAACCGAGATGACCTGCAGTAGGGTGGTCATGATAATAGGACAGCAAAGTGCCACGGATTGATGTAGGCGCGTAAAGCTTCAGTTCTTTCAGAGGATGCAAACCACATCTGGCTTTCGGGTCAGAGTAGAAAAGCAGACTATCATGAACAACAAACTGGGGGGCTGTTTATGTCTGAGCCAGTGTGCGGATTCACCTCTAGATTTCTGAGAAGCTGGCCAATGTCTGGGTCATCATTCTGTAGCTGTTTCAAATGCGAGCGATCTGCCAAGAGCACTGGGGGTAGAGCGCGGAGGTCCAAACTGCCGATAACAGCGTAGTCGGGCAACAGGTCTATGGGAGCGTCGTCAGTCAGGGGCAGGGGGTTGCGTGATAGCGCATCTGGCACAGTGTTGCGAGTGCAGGGCTTGTGCACTATTGAGAAATCAAAGTCTTGGAGTCGCAGTGACCAGCGAGCCAGCCGGCCCGAGGGGTTTGGGCGTGACATGAGCCACCTGAGGCTGTTGTGGTCGGTGAAAATGGTTACATGGAGGCCTTCCACGTAAGGTCTAAAATGTTCAAGAGCCCAAATCACAGCCAAACACTCTTTTTCTGGGGTGGAGTATGGCCTTTCTGCTTTGTGCAGAGAGCGACTTGCATAAGCCACAGCGACCTCTCGACCGTCTGAGTCTTTCTGCATCAGAGCAGCTCCAAGCCCAAGGTCACAAGCGTCAGTGTGAATGAAAAAAGATCTTGTGAAGTCGGGGAATCTCAGGACGGGTGCAGATGTGATGAACTTTTTCAAAGTTTCCATGGATTCTTGACATTTGTCATCCCAGCGGAAGACAGCATCTTTCCTCGTGAGTACATGGAGGGGCTCTGCATGGCGAGCGTAGTTCGGGACAAACCGCCGGTAGTATCCGGTCAGTCCGAGGAACTGTCTGACATTTTTCACGGTGGATGGGGCCTGGAACTTTGTCACAGCTTGTATTTTGTCCTCATCAGGTTTTATGCCAGAGGGTGTGATGCGGTAGCCGAGGAATGTGAGTTCACTCAGACAGAACTGACATTTCTTTAGCTTCAATGAGAGACCAGCGGTTTTGAGTCTTTCAAGTACCTCTTTCAGGTCCTTCAGGTGCTGCTCGAAGGTGGGGGAAGCAACGACAATATCATCAAGATACACCGCACATGTTTTGTAAATGAGACCAGCCAGTACAGTGTTCATTAGCCTCTGAAACGTAGCTGGGGCATTGCAGAGACCAAAAGGGAGTACACGAAATTGAAAGAGACCACAGTGTGAAATAAAGGCTGTCTTTGATCGTGACTCTTCTGCAACTGCCACCTGCCAGTATCCTCGTGCTAAGTCCAGTGTTGTGATGAACTGCCCCCTCGCCAGAAAGTCAAGTGAGTCGTCAATACGTGGTAAAGGGTATGAGTCTTTTTGTGTGACTTGGTTGACGCCTCTATAGTCCACACAGAATCTTGGGTCAGAGCCAGGCCTGTTAACAATAACGACAGGTGCGGCCCACGGGCCAGTGGAAGGCTCAATAATGTTGTCTTGTAACATCTGCTCAACCTGTTCTTCAATTATTCTTTTCTTTGTTGGAGAGGTGCGATAAGGAGGGAGGTTTATGGGCTTTGCGTCCCCAGTGTCAATTTGGTGTTCAGCCATTGAAGTGCGCCCCAGATGATCATCAAACATGTCGACGAACTGGGTGAGGATATTGAGCATCGCTGCTTTCTGTCCATCCTCAAGGCTCGCCTCAGCGACTTTGGACCCGAGACTGGTTTGCAAGGCGTCCAGTGACATGATGGCTCCCCCTGCAGCGAATGATTCATCGATACAGTCCTCATCTTCGTCCACCACAGGGCAAGGGATGTCCTCCATTAAGACGGTTCTGGATGGGACGTGGATGGTCAGGGAGGCTCGAATCATGAAATCCATGCCTAGGATGAAAGGGGATGACAGATTAGGGATTATGGCAAAACGTTGGTAGAAGCGTTTCCCCATGAAGCCAATAGATAGCCAAGTCACACCGTCAGGTGTACATGAATCATTATTGGCAAGTCTCACTGTTGGACCTATCCATTGATGCGTTGTCCTTGGATAAGAGTCATTAACACAGATGAGATCTGCGCGCACCGCAGATAGTGAAGCGCCTGTGTCTAAGGTTGCATCCACAGGCACAGCATTAAAGTTCACTTTAGTTCTCAGTGGTGTATTCCAGGGAGCCTTGGAGTCAGTGTCCTCAACGTGACATAGGACGTGTTGTTCTTGTGGGATTGAGGCAAGTGGATGAGGCTCAGTCAACGTCTGGAGGGAGGATTGCCTCTGCGAAATGTCCTCCCTCCTCTGAAGTTTCCCGACTGCCTGTATGGAGGTGGTGTGTCAAAAGACAAGCTGTCTGTCTCGACGCGCTGCACACCAACATCTGTAGACACAGGTGCTGGGGTTGAGGAATTCAGTAAGTGGTGACCCAGGAAGTGGTGACACCTGAGATGCAGTGTTGCAGGTTGGGCAGGTGCGAGACATGAACCCAGGGCGGGAGCATTTATAGCAATGGGGTCACTATTCTGGTTTCTCCTCATCTGTGGGGGAGGAGACTGGTGTCCACTTGGCCCCAGGACCGCATGGAGTTCATGTGCACGCAGTAACAAGTTCATCACTGAGGGGATAGGGGCTCCATACAGTGCAACTCTATATTTTTCCAAAGAGTGTTTACTTATCAGTTCAATCTGCTCTTGTTCAGGTGGTGGGCTCCTTAATTTATTAAACTCCCCCAGCATGTGAGCTACGAATGTTGGGAGGGGCTCATGCAGTGCTTGGACACGGTCGAGAATGCCTCTCAGGACACGTTCTTGGCGGTCAGATGGCAGAAAAACAGTTTTAAACAGCTGGCAGAATTTGGCCCATGTGGTGACATGTGAACTGAGAGCTTTAAACCATTTACCTGGCTCTTTTGCAAGGAAACGTGGCAGCTCGTATAGTATCTGCATGTCTGTCAAATTTAGTGAAGCTCTGTAGGTGTTGACAGCCTGCAACCAGTCTTCAGGGGGCACTTTACCATCACCAGCAAACACAAGGGGCTCTAGCTTTGCATGATGTAATGCAGCAGCGATCACTCTAGATGTGTTGCTCAGCTCGACTGACGGGGGCTGCAGAAAATAGCCTGAGTGATTACCTTGAGCACCAGAATCTGATGTGGGGCCCGATTTGGTAACAGCAGGTGTGAATGGGGTTGAAGTGGCCATGGGGGTTGGTTTCAGTTGCTGAGTACCAGGACTGGCAGAGTGGATTTCATCCCACCGTTTAAGTAAGCCTCGCTGTAGTTCCAGCGAGTCGTTCAGACACTCACGTAGCTTTTCAACCTCCGACTGCAGATCCTGAACTTGGTTTTCGAGGTCCGCAGTAGTGCGTTGGGGGACAGTGTACCCAGTCAAACATATAAGGTCCATGTCTGGGTCAAAGTCAGAATCACCAGCTTGTGTTTTTGGGCGAGTTGCCATTATCTGCACTTATAAAGTCAAATACCCACAATGAAATCAACTTTAACGCTGTCAAGGATCAAGAGTAATATAACTGCCCGACCTTAGGCTTAATAACAAAAGCTCTACTAGAATACACTTAGCACTGCATATGAACAACACGTGCACCAAACATATTAAATACCAAAAAGGTTGGCAATATGAGAAAATCACTGAAAATGTGATACTACAGTAGCACAATTGGCAACTCAAAACTTCAAATACATTTAACTCAATTTTTTTTTTTTTTTTTTTTTGATAGTCACGGTTCTCCGAAATACTCACAGAGTCCAACTCACAGAGTCCAACTCACAGAGTCCAACTCCCCGAGAGAAAATTATGTTCGCGAGTGTTTATCAGGCCGTCAGCAGACACATATCCAATGCACTCGGCAGGCAGGGAGGCAACGTGAAGTTCACACAGTTATCAGTTCTCACGGCTGTAATCACGGTAGCTTTAGCTCTAGCAGAAGGGGACACGTGCATCGAAGAGGATGGCGAAATACACACTCACGCGGACACCCACGGTGGAGAAAAGTTCAAAGCAGTCCGGTCCGGTCTAGTCCTTCTTCGCGTGCCCACGCGAGGTCCAGGTAATAATGTTCGGGCGCCAGTTGTAACGTGGAGTTGGAGGGAAGCTAATCCACGAGACTATTAGCATAGCTCCAGCATGAAATAAAGTAGCAAGGCAGGAGACGAAGTGGAGGGATTTCCACACTGCATATTTATTTCTCAGATACAGACCATACAAGCCAGGTCTCACGGCATATAAACTATTACATTCACCAGAAATAATAACCGGACAGAAATGTACGTGACCTATAGCTTTCACCAGCGTCCACATTACTCGAGTCAAGGAAGTCGAGCGGGGGTTAAAGGTGATACTCAGTGACAAAAACAAAAAGGAGGCACCACCGTGTGGCGTCAACTGGTAATGCTCCGCTACACTCTGGCTGTTACAACATCAGTCAGCTGTTACTGTCTCAGTGAGGACTCTTCCCATCATTCCCATCACACTTCTCTTTCTGTTTCAGGAAACACTTGTCATTTCTTTCCTCTGTTTTTGTGTCATTCCTCTATCGCTCTCTGACCGAACAATCTGGCCAATCACGGAGCCAGCAGGGAGAACACTTCAGCTCAGTTCAGCCAGTCGAGACAGACAGACTGATTTTATATTTCATATTTATTGGCATCATATTTTCCACAATACATATGGTGTCAAAGCAGCTTCACAGACAGAGTTTGTTTTTAATGTTACGGTGATGAAGCCAGAAGTTCCTGTCAATCAATTAATGTCCTAATGACAATAATATACAGCTTTAAGATCAGGTTAACAGTTAAAGTCATGTGTTTAAACAGAACCCTTGAATGTGTTATTACAGCTTGTGATTGCAATAATGTATATCATCTAGAGAAAATATAAACATGATATAAAGGGTTCTTTTTTTGAAGTTTCTGTTTGATTTTCTCAAAAAAGTTTTTTCTCACAATTGCGGTTGAACAACTTCCTTCCAACAGATGGCACTAATGTTCAATTTCCTGTCATGTCTGCTGTACCTAGACACAACATTAGATGCATCTGTGATGGCTGATCTTTAAAATACAAATGTTCTGTGCAGAACTCAGATGGGTTGGATATCAATGAAGCGTGCTGCATACAGAGCTAGAGCATCCACGCTTCGTGTTCACACCACACACACCATGAGCATCCTCTCCATTCTGGCTGAACAAATACTCAGTTCATGGATCTTTGTTGCCATTATTCAATTTTCCAGCAATTTGATATCTTGTAAAAATGTCACCTGTTGAGTTATCAGATCTGACCGGGTGGATGATTAATATCTATATGCATGGTGTTAAAGGAATAGTCCACCCACAAATTAAAGATTTGAATTATTATGTAGCTTTTGAAATGTTTCTCCAAATACTAAATAATTTTCAAGGTAACTTTGCTGTACTGTTATTGTTAGTTGTTCATTCATATAACCACACTTTTTCAATGTGTGATAGATGTGTGCCTTCAGATGCATCACGTGTATAATAATGCAGAATGTGTGTTTACAGATGAATTGTTATGGTATTTGCTGCTGCAGCACATATTGATGAATGAGGAATCAACAGAAGAATATGGTGTTGATGCTGTTAAAAACAGAACATAATCAGCAATGCCATACCTATATAACTAGTGTTTTTCCCGAGTCAGTCTTCAAATCAAAGTCAAGTCTCGAGTCAGATGTTATGTTTCTTACAGACAACACAAGTCACAAAAAACACCCTGCAGCTTGACTTGGTCTTATGTTCAAGTTGTGTTCTTTTGTGACTTGTGTGCGACTCAAGTTTCCATCTCTGCTGTTAGGTCACACAGTTTCACTGATGATCCTTTATAAACCCCAAACCCAGGATAGAGCGTCTGAGTGAATGTGGTCTGGACTGTGTGGATGAGGCTCATTGTGTCAGAGACGCTGTAGAAGGACAGAGTTCCTGCGCTGTGATCCACAAACACTCCTATTCTACTGATGATGGGCTTCACAGAGAGATCAGTCTCTATGTTATTGTGTATGAATGAGTAACTGTCAGGAGAGCAGATCAAACTCCAGGACTGATCATTAGATCCAAACCCACACTCATTACCCCGTCCCTTCCTGCCGATGCTCTTATATGACACTGATATACACACACATCCACTCCACTCAATCTCCCAGTAACAGCGTCCACACACACTCTCTCTACACAACACCTGATCCCACTGATCAAATCGGTCTGGATGATCAGGGACAGAGAGAGAGCAGAGGATCTGTAGACACTGTGACCTACAGCACATCGAGGATGAGGAACACTTTCTGCTCTTCTGCTCTAAATACACCAGTATAAGAGAAACCTTTCTGCCCAGGTTTGAAATCTTAATTCCATCATTCTCTGAACTGAGCGACACTGACAAAATGTTCTTCTTACTGGGAGAAGATGATAGTACAGCTGCACTAGCGGCTAAATATGTGTTAGCTATTCACAACGCCAGAGTCAGCTAATTCTCTAGAGAGACCGACTGGATTTATCTATTTATTTATATTTACTATGCTACATATGACATGATCTGTACATATATGTTTTGTTTGTTTGTTTTATTACTTATATATAATATGTTGATGCTTTGGCAACATTGTGTTTCACATCCATGCTAATAAAGCTCATTTGAATTTGAATTTGAATTTTGACAGAGAGAGAGAGAGAGAGACAGAGAGAGAGAGAGAGAGAGACAGAGAGAGTGAGAGAGAGAGAGAGAGAGAGAGAGAAGGCGAGAGAGAGAGAGAGCGAGAGAGAGAGAGAGAGAGACTCTAACGGGAAATATGTCAATGAGAGACTTCTGCTACCAAACATGAGAGCCAAGAAAATCTGGTGCCCAAACACAAGAAGTGCTTTTCAGATCCTGTCTGAGAGTAAACATGAAAACTACAAGCACATCGTAATCCACACAGGGACGAATGATTTAAGGGCCATGAAGGGCCGTGTGGCTCCTATGATGAGAGAGGTGGCGATCAGAGCCACACAACGCTTCCCAGAGGCTAGAGTAACTCTGTCCACACTGCTGCCACGCACCGATGTGCCTTTCCACGTCATCCACGGGAATAATGTGGAACTCTCCAGAAGCTGCGCACTCATTCCTAATGTTCATCTCGCCCATCACAAAGACATACAGCCTCATCATATGTATGACCACATACATCTCAATAAGCAAGGAGTGAAAGTCTTCGCCAGAGTGCTGAAAAGCACAGCCCTTGGAAACACAGCAAGAAACAACAGAAACTCCGATAACAGGCGAAGCCCTCGTCCTCCAGCAGAGCCCAGACGGACCACCGGACCTCCATCCCAACACAAGAGCTACACAACACAGAGAAGCCCTCGTCCTCCAGCAGAGCCCAGACGGACCACCGGACCTCCATCCCAACACAAGAGCTACGCAGCGGCCGCTCAACAACCACAGAACCCTGCAGCCGCTGAACTCAACCAGATCCGACATCTGCTGAACGTCATCTGCTCCAGGCTGAGGACATAACCTGCATAGCACACACACACACACCTATTCATGAAATCATTTAAAATCAGTTGTTGGAATATACAAGGTCTGCACTCTTCTACTTTTGGTAATAAGACTGCAGACCAAGACTTACTCAGCAGTGTAACAGACATGGACATCTGTATCTTTCATGAGACGTGGTGTCGTAGTAATGAGACCTTACATTGTCCAATAGGATACAAGGAAATTATGGTTCCTTCATCAAAAAATTCTAAAATTAAATGTGGCCGAGACTCAGGTGGAATACTCATATGGCACAAAGACGATTTAAAGCATTCGATTAAAGTTGCTAAAAGTGGAAAATCATCCATTTGGCTTGAAGTGAAATCCGTCATATATCAGTCTAATCTTTATCTCTGTGCAATCTATATTCCACCTCATGACTCTCCCTATTACGAAGAGCAAAGCTTCCCAACATTACAGACTGACATCTTACACTTTCAGTCCAGAGGAAACATCCTCATCTGCGGAGACTTAAACGCCAGAACAGGGCGAGAAATTGATTATGTAAATATTGTAGATAATGACCACATCCCCAATGGCACCACGTTTCATCCCTCATCTAATATCACACCGAGAAACAGCTATGATACTTCAGTGAACATTAGTGGAAAACAAATGTTGAAACTCTGTAAAGGTTTAGGATTATACATCATGAACGGCAGAACTCGTGGAGATACATTAGGTAGATTCACTTACTGCTCCAGATTAGGAGCCAGTGTGGTTGATTATTCAATAACAGATATTGATCAAAGTTTTATCAATGCCTTCACAGTCAGACCTCAGCTCCCGATGTCCGATCACTGCCAAACTGTGCTTTATCTGAAAGCCCCATGTCAAATAACCAAAACTGCTCCACCTGAAGCTGAAAAACTGTTTCCTCTGAAACAGAAACTCAAGTGGAATCAATCCAACTCAGAACAATTCAAAGAAAATATGAACAATCCGACTATATTAAAAATGCTAGATGACTTTATGTCCACTGATTTCACTTTAGATATTAATGGAATAAATTTAGCAACAAAAAACTTAAATAACATATTCGTAACATTGATAACTCTATCTAATATTAAACAGCAAACCAAACATAGAACCAATGGACAGAGAAAGAGAAAGGATGTCTGGTTTGATGATGAATGTGCCGGTCTCAGAAAAGAACTCAGGAGACTTTCCAATAAAAAGCACAAAGATCCGTCCAGCCAGACATTACGGCTTTCTTACTCAGACTGTCTGCAAAAGTACAAAACACTGCTGTGGAAAAAAAGAGAAAAATATTTTCAAACTAAAATTGAAGAAATTGACGATTCAATAGATCAAAACACTTTCTGGAACCTATATAAAAAACTCCAAAAATCCAAATTAGAGATTTCACTCCAGAATGGCACAATTTGGAAATCTTACTTTGAAAATCTGTATCAAAAAATTGAACCGACCGACCTCAACCAACCTCAGAGTAAAATAAAGAAAACACTAGAAGACATGGAAAAAACTATTAAGAATTATCAAAATCCATTAGATGAATCAATAACAATATCTGAAATATTAGAACATATTAAAAATCTTAAATTAAAGAAAGCATGTGGACAAGATCACATTAATAATGAAATGCTTAAACTCAGCAGTCCCAGCATGATTCAAACAATAGGCAAATGATTTAATCTGGTGTTCTGGTCCGGACACTTCCCTGAGATCTGGTCTGAGGGACTCATCACCCCCATATTTAAGAGCGGCGATCGATTCGACCCCAATAACTACCGCGGGATAAGTGTGGGCAGTGTGTTGGGGAAACTGTTCTGCAGTATCATACACACACGCATCGTCTCACACATCTCAGCACACAACATCTTAAATAAAGCACAGATTGGCTTTTTACCAAAACATCGCACATCCGACCACATCTACTCTCTCCACACTCTAATCAACAAGAACATCAACCACAAACAAAGGAAAATATTTGCATGTTTTGTAGACTTTAAAAAAGCATTTGATTCAATTTGGCATGATGGTCTACTGTACAAAATCCTACAAATTGGCATTGGCGGAAAAACATTTGACATTATTAAATCTCTGTACACCAACAGCAAAAGTGCGGTGAAGATGGGTAACCGCAGAACCGCGTTCTTCCAGCAGGGCCGTGGAGTGAGGCAGGGCTGCAGTCTGAGCCCAACTCTATTCAACATCTACATCAATGACCTGGCGTCAGCGCTGGAGAGCTCTACTGCGCCCGGCCTCACTCTACAGGGGTCAGAGGTCAGATGTCTGCTGTATGCGGATGACCTGGTCCTGCTGTCCCGCACACCTGAGGGCCTTCAGCAGAGCCTGTCCCTGCTGGAACAATACTGTCACGACTGGGCCCTGACCGTCAATCTGGACAAAACCAGAGTCATGGTGTTCCAGAAGAAAGCCAGATCTCAGGGACACAAACAGCAGTTCCTGTATAAAGGCCAGGTCCTGCAGCACAGCTCTAGCTACAGCTATCTGGGCATCGACATCAGCGCTTCGGGACGCTTCGGTCTGGCTGTCAAAACACTCGCTGAAAAGGCTCGGAGGGCTTTCTATGCTATAAAGTCACGATGTGGACACTTAAAATTACCCATTAAGACCTGGATAAAATTATATAATTCAATAATAAAACCAATTCTTTTATATGGATGTGAAATTTGGGGACCAGTACTAAATTTTAAAAATTGGGATAAAACATCAGTAGAAAAATTACAATTGGAAATTGGCAAAAATATTCTGGGGGTTGACAGAAAGACGTCCACTGCGGCCTGCAGGGCTGAGCTGGGCCTGTACCCGCTGAACATGTAGATCCAGAAGAGATGTGTTCAGTTCTGGCATCACCTCCATCAGTCTGACCCAGAGTCAGTGCAATATAAAGCCCTCCTCGCCAATGAAAGCTCAGCAGAACCTCATCCTCTGAACTCACTCGCTCTTCAACTCGTCCATCAACCCCAAACCTTTTATTAACCATATCCACAAACATCTAAAAGTCACTCATGATCAAGCACTAAAAGCACATTTTGCCCTCCAGAATAAACTGCAATGTTACTCGGCCCTCAATAGAACCACTAAATTGGCCAGTTATCTATTTATTAAACATTTTAAAGAAAGACAAATCCTCTCCAAATACAGATTAAGTGAGCATGATCTAGAGATAGAGAGAGGAAGACAGAGAGAGAGCAGAGGATCTGTAGACACTGTGACCTACAGCACATCGAGGATGAGGAACACTTTCTGCTCTTCTGCTCTAAATACACCAGTATAAGAGAAACCTTTCTGCCCAGGTTTGAAATCTTAATTCCATCATTCTCTGAACTGAGCGACACTGACAAAATGTTCTTCTTACTGGGAGAAGATGATAGTACAGCTGCACTAGCGGCTAAATATGTGTTAGCTATTCACAACGCCAGAGTCAGCTAATTCTCTAGAGAGACCGACTGGATTTATCTATTTATTTATATTTACTATGCTACATATGACATGATCTGTACATATATGTTTTGTTTGTTTGTTTTATTATTTATATATAATATGTTGATGCTTTGGCAACATTGTGTTTCACAGTCATGCTAATAAAGCTCATTTGAATTGAATTGAATTGAATTGAATTGAGAGAGTGAGAGAGAGAGAGAGAGTGAGAGAGAGAGAGAGAGAGAGAGAGAGAGGGAGAGGGAGAGAGAGAGAGAGAGAGAGAGAGGAGAGAAGGCGAGAGAGAGAGAGAGAGAGAGTGAGAGAGAGAGAGAGAGAGAGAGAGAGAGAGAGAAGGCGAGAGAGAGAGAGAGAGAGAGACAGAGAGAGTGAGAGAGAGAGAGAGAGAGAGAGAGAGAGAGAGAGAGAGAAGGCGAGAGAGAGGAGAGAGCGAGAGAGAGAGAGAGAGAGAGAGCGAGAGAGAGTGAGAGAGAGAGTGAGGAGAGAGAGAGAGAGAGAGAGAGAGGGAGAGAGAGGGAGAGAAGAGAGAGAGAGAGAGAGAGAGAGAGAAGGCGAGAGAGAGAGAGAGAGAGAGAGAGAGAGAGAGGAGAGAGGAGAGAGAAGGCGAGAGAGAGAGAGAGAGAGAGAGTGAGAGAGAGAGAGAGAGAGAGAGAGACAGAGCGATGTGAGAGAGAGAGAGAGTGAGAGAGAGAGAAGCGAGAGAGGGAGAGAGGAGAGAGAGAGAGAGTGAGGAGAGAGTTAGAGAGAGAGTAGCAGATGAGAGAGAGAGAGAGAGAGAGAGAGAGAGAGAGCGTAACCGTCTAAAGCTCTTCACCTTCACTTTCTCTTATCAGAAACTGTGACGTGGTTACTGGTCTTGTGTTTGAGAGACGTGTGCAAAACCTCTGTTTCATCAGAATCTGGAGAGATATTTTGTACAAAACAGCTTGTTTGGTTACTTGATATTGAAAACTGATGTTTCTTAAAAACAATTTTTTTAACTTTGTTATTTTTGGACTTTGTTATTCTTCTCGTTCTTTCACTACATCAGCGAATGAAGCGGAAGTCTCACACATTCACAGAAAACGATTTACTTCCTCGTTGAAAAAAAAAGGGTGGAATCCTTTTCATTAACCCTGAATGAGATGAAGAGTTGAGTCGAGCTCACTGCGCTGTTAGTGTCGTGTGAGCGCCCCCTGGTGGACACAGAAGCACGTGTTCCGCGGTCACTGATGCAGGAAGCAGGATTGGACAGCAGGGGGCGCGCGGAAACATCTGGATCAATGACCTACAGACTCATGAACGAATGATACTACTAATGCAGAACTTTACTTC